>NC_090269.1:232887961-233197127 GCF_040414725.1 Anabrus simplex | reverse complement strand
GAGACGGAACTTTTCTAAGGCAAATAAGACTGCCAACCCTTCGAGCTCATAGATGGAATACTTGGCTTCTTGAGCCGATAGAGTCCTAGATGCATAGGCGATGGGTCGCCTCCCTAGTTCAGTCTCTTGAAGAAGGACTGCAGCTACAGCTGACGATGACGCGTCCGTTTGGACGATGAATTTCTTTGAGAAATCAGGCATAGCAAGGACAGGGGCATTACAGAGAGCTAATTTCAGATCTTCAAAAGCGGCTTGTTGAGAAGGTCCCCACTCAAATTTGATGCCTTTCCTACGAAGAAGGTTTAAGGGCGCCGCTCTATTAGCAAAGTTAGGAATAAACTTTCTGAAGAAATTCACCATACCAATGAACCTGGCGATACCTTTAATGTCCTTGGGAGGTTTAAAATCACGGATGGCCAGTGTTCTAGAATGATCGACTGCTACCCCATCGGGTGACACAATATGCCCTAGGAATGACATAGAGGGCTTAGCAAAGGCAACCTTGGACAACTTAACAGTTAACCCCGCCTTACGAAGGCGATCGAGAACTTCTCGCAGATGATCTAGATGTTCTTCAAAAGTCTCTGAAAATACGACGACATCATCTAAGTAGTGATATAAGTACTCGAATTTGATGTCGGAGAAGACCCTATCTGGTAGCCTAGTGAGCACAGCTGCTCCGGTGGGGAGCCCGAAAGGCACGCGGTTGTATTCGTATAAATTCCAGTCCGTAGCAAACGCTGTAAGATGTTTAGACTCTTCGGCAAGGGGAATTTGATTATAGGCCTGATTCAAGTCCAAGATGGTGAAGAACTTGGCCTTACGAAACCATGAAAAACAAGAATGAAGGTCAGGAAGGGGCACAGATTGCAACACCACCTTCCGATTGAGAGCCCTGTAATCAATGACAGGCCTGAAGCCTCCTTGGGGTTTCGGGACTAGAAAAATAGGCGGTGAATACGCCGACTTAGAGGGCCTAATAATACCATCCTTCAACATCTGGTCGATAATTTCTTTCAGAGCCTTCATTTTAGGTGGAGATAGCCTATAAGGTGGAAAACGGACAGGAATCGAATCCGTGACCTCAATTTTGTATTCAATAAGGTCAGTAACACCAAGAGTATCAGAGAACACCTCGGGAAACGACTGACACAGTTTGCGAATACTATCAGCCTGCTCCTCAGGTAGATGTCTAAGGTCTAACAACATCTCATCCTGGGTAGGCGAAATAGAAGAACATGACACAGAATTACACTTTAATAGTGGTATTTTACAATTGGAAGCAAATTTGAATGTGCACGACCTAGACTGGAGATCGAGCACAAGACCAGTGTGAGAAATAAAGTCCGCTCCCAATATAATGGGGCTAGACAATTGCTTGGCCACAAACAATTTAACTTTCCATGTAAACTTAAAAACACGAATTTTGACCAGTAAGGAACCTAGAATTTCTAATGGAGATGAATTAGCCGAAACGTATTGAACAGGAGAAGAGACATAGTCAGGAAGTTTACAAACCGTTTTCAATTTAGAATACCATTCAGCCGAAATAATCGAACAAACACTGCCTGAATCTAAGAGAGCTGTTATAGGCTCGTTATTTAACTCAATCTTAAGAAAAGGAACAGGTGCGGGGGTATCTGCCGCAATCCTAAGACACTCTTTGGGACCTTCAAAAGATGAATTTGAAAATTGCACGTTCCCTGAATTTACAACCTGTTTACCCGGGGCTGAGTCTCGGGAAGATGGATTAGTCGACTCAGCCGAAGCCACTAGTCACTTTTTATTATTGGCATAGGTGGAATTTGCACCAGAAGTTGAGCAGGAGGGGGTGCTATTCGAGTTTGGGCAATTCTTGGCGATATGTGAGAAAGCCCCACATTTAAAACAGCCTTGTTCTGAACCAGCTCCATTATTTGCCCTACTAGACTTGATCAGTGGACACTTATTGCGCAGATGGTCGGGCGACCCACAAGCATAACATTTACGGGGTGTGACTGGTCGGCGAGGTGGAGGCCGAGTATTACTAAACGAAGGAGGGGGTTCTTTCGCGACACGCAAAGAATCGGCGTATCTAACTCCTTCCGCTGAGACGGCCAATGCTTCAAGTTCAGAAAAAGTTTGCGGGCACGCCGCGAAACACAAATATGACCTGTAGGGTGGTGAAATCCCTTCCACAATAGCTTGTACAATTTGATCCTCAGGGAAGTGAAGAGCAAACACCCTGGTATAAAACTTAATGTCTTGTATGAAATCAGCCAAGTTTTCATCCAAGCGCTGTACCCGATAATAGTACTTCTGAATAAGGGAGGACCTAGCCCTAGCAGGGATGAAGTTAGCTAGCAAATGGGCATGGAAATCCTCAATAGATGATTGCTCGGCAATGGCTCTTACGATTTTATCAGAAAGAATACCAATAGCATACGGATAGATAATCTGCAAAATTTGACATGGAGAAAGAGAAAACACAAGGGCATGATCCTGAAATTCAACTAGAAATCTTAAAAAAGAAATTACATCACTGGTGGTATTAACGGAAAACTTAGAGATCCCTCTGAGCAACATTGCCAATGGATGAGGCAAGCTGCTAAACCCGGGTGACATAGTAGGTAAAGGTTTCAATGGCAAAGAAGTTAATTCCGAACGAATGTTACTCAACGATGCACGGCGTTCAGGCTCGTTGTCCAATGGGGCAGAGATAGTTTGAGCAGCAACGGTTATCCTATTAACGTCTCCCTTGGGAGGCGCTTCCTCACTACCTGCATTCACAATGGTGGGTTGATCAGATTTGGGAGGAACTTCCCCAGTCAACAATAAAGTGACCTTACTAGATAATTCGGAAATATTTTCCAGGAGCGTACTAGCTTCCTTCCTCTGAACGTCATTCAGTTTTAGAGACAACAGATCGTTAACCCTATTCGAAAAATGATATAGCCTGCCTTGCACACGCTTAATTTGATTAGGAGACGGATCATTTTCATCAAAAAAACTAACTACAGAAGCTAGCCCAGTAATATTCTCGACGATCGTGGAAAGAGAGTCATCAATTTCTTTCTCTCCCAAATTGGGGATGGAAATGGGCAAATCTAGGGACTCTCTAAGCTTGTTAGTGTCTACTGCAACCGTGCCTCCAGATTGTACATTTCTAATAGTCAATTCATATATCAACTCCTCCTTGCGCAAATAATTAAGATGGGGAACATCGCGAGGGCCTGGCATGATGACAAAACAATTTTGAAAAGGTCAAAAAATTCCAGCAACTGAGAAAATGGTTAGAGTTCGGATCAAAACAATGTGTAGCCGTCAAAAGGGGCTAAATTGAGACCCATTCAACCACGCTCTGCTACCACTTGTTACCGTGTTTTGGTGGTAGGTAGAGGTGAAAGAAGGTGCGGGCGTGAATGAGTCTCAAACTACGGAATCAAAGTTACTGTAAAATTTAACAAGGTTATATTTTCTTTTCAAAATTAAGTAATAACAAAGAACAGGTACTTAGTAGCCGAAACACAATTTGAAATGTACAATTACAGAAATTACAGAATTTGGGCTTCGAGCCCTGAGTTCACAATTCGTGAGCAACTAGCCCAACTTTCCGATATACAAATTTTAACCAAGGGGCAGAAGACCCCAATCAAACCCTGGAGCACTTGCTCCGAATTACACAGTAAAGCCTCCTCGAGGCATACAAAAATTGAATTCCAAAAGCGCAATCTGCTCTCAAAGTGTAAGCCAATCACAGGCCACACCAAACTTCACCTTCAAGCTGTCCTCTAAGGACATATACACAGGGGTAAAATACCCAACCTACTGAGGTCTATTAAATGAAAAAGAAGGTTAATTAAATGACCTCTAAAATAACAATTTGGGAGGAGGCAAACTTGCACTCCTAGTACCCTTTGATTAAGACCTACTTGGCACTAGGCCGTTAACACAAGGGCTAATCCCATACTAAAGAGGTGACTTAAGAAGAGAACACTTTGTTTTACGTTATCGAAGAATAGGTTGAGAAAATAAGTTCACCTCAAGACAATGTGAGTGGGAGCTCGAGAGGGTTAGCACTCTCTATCCCAATATGTCGTTTTACAAGAGAATAGATGAAAAGAGAAGTTACATTTTAGGAAAAGGTTACATGGTTGAACGCTTAGAACCCGCCCCGAAAGTTAAACTGCTGAGCTAGCAAAGAAAGAAGTTATTAATCGGCCATTACCTTGTGTTGAACGGCTGGAGAAGAAAGAGGCGCTTCCCGCCCCCTGCTATGTACTTAACACACTGAAAGATGGAACAGAAGTGGCCCGGAGACCCAAAAATCAGCAGTTTATAACCTCTCGTGGAAGGTTCTAGGCGTTAGGGGAAAGAAAACACCCGCCCACAACGTCTTTATTGGATAGGACCCCGCAACAGATTCAAGTTGGGGGAAGATACCCCTGATTGGTCAGAAATTAATTAAAGAAATTCGGGATTGGTTACATTCATAACAAGGGGAAGAAAGGGGTAAATATTGCCAACTTAAACAATGATAGAAAAAAATTTAACAAGGAACAAACTCTTGAAATTAAATTTTCTCCAAAAAATAGTTCTTTGACTCCGCACTAGGTTGCACTATTGTAGATCTTCAGTAGTGTCCTCTAGAAGAGAAAGTTCACACTTCTTACTTCAAGCGAAACAAAAACACATCAAAAGTGACACAGTTCTAAAACTCAAAATTTTCCACATGGTGACATCTTCTGAGAAGGTAGAGAATTAATAGAGTAGATAAAGTTCAGAGTTCCTCCAGCAGAGGAGTTTCAAAAGGCGCACATTTTAAATTAGCGGCGTGGAGGTGTACCACCCGGTACAATTATTATTATTATTATTATTATTATTATTATTATTATTATTATTACCAAGCTACTATTAGAGTAAACATGCTTTACCTATGTTTATGATTTGAAACCACTTATTAGAAGAACTAAATAACACAAATACAGTCCAAGCAAAATTAGGCCTAGATCTTGCATAAAATCCAAGTACTGACTAAGTGCAAATGACAATAACTTCTTTATCTGTCGTCATAAGGGGAAACTTAAAACAGTTTTAGAATAAGGAATTATAGTAAGTTTGAAAAATATGTAAATCATTTTGAAATAGCATCTTACTAAGTTGCAGAGAAACAATGAAATTATCATTTATTCTGTTCGTAGTATTCCAAATGAGACAACGGATGGATCATTATGATATTCATGGCACAAATAGATTTGCTCCTTGAATAAAACGTGATAAACTGCTTCTCTGAAGTATATACTAACCTTTAGAAATCTTCTGTCTTGAGTATTCCACACCTTCTTCCAACAAACACCGTTTCACTGCAACTGAACACAAAGTGACAGCCGCTGTACGTGCGCTAGGAACCACTGGGATATATACTTCCCACCTAGCGATCTAAGTGGCAGTAGCGATCAGGTTATTTTGAAATGAAACTGTGTAGCCCCCTTACACTAGCAATTGGAACTGCATGCTCTGAAACAACTGGGAAGATAATCTCTTTAAACCCGTTACGTATATACGAGGTGGGAAGATAATATCCCAAAGACCTATAAAGAGTTAAGGGACCATGGTTCAGAATTCACCTCCGATATTTTCAAGTGTGAAATGCAAAATTTAGATATCAAGCATGTGCTGAGTAGCGTGCATTACCCTGAAACGAACCCAAGTGAATGTATCATGCGGAAGGAAGCAATGTATTGTCCCATTTTTATTTCGCGAGAGCACTGGAAGTGGATAGATTTTATACCTATCGTTAGTAAGTATCAACTCTACCCGTCACGAATCCACTGGACAAATACCCTCAGTGGTACAATGTAATGTATATCCTAGAAGACCGTGGCATGGAGCTGTACCTTGTACGGATGACCGGAGATCATCCCTCCGAAATGTGCATAAAAATGACAGCTTAAAGCCCAAGCCGAGCGACGACTTCATCGAACCAGGAATAAACGCTTTCATAGACTTTTGAGAGATGGGGAACTTATTTTAATTAAGCGACCAATGAGCTCTGATCCTCCAGCTCGCTTTTATCATAAGTTCGCTGAATTGTATATTGGCTAGGGTTGCCAGGTTGTACGTTTCTCCCATATTCTTATGTTTTTTACTGTTGATTTAGCCTTACGTTTTTTATTTCCCCATATGGCACTTTCTTCTGTCTTTTAATATTTGGCGCTGGCTTATCGTAGAAACCAACACAATACTTCCCCTTAATATGGATATAACAAAAATGCACATGAATTTGATTATATTTGTTATTATTACCGTTCGGATATAGATTTTACGGTAGTCTATGTTTAGGTTGGTACTTCTGAAGATCACTCGATCGCACAATCGATATACTTCATTTCCGATTAGCTGTTTTACACATGTTCGTGAACTTCATTGCAGTGATAATTTATTGAATCCATACAGTTCCCCTAGTTTTGTTTGAGAATCGTAATGAGTTCACCAGCAAAGAAGAAACGCTACAAGCAACAGTAGTACAGTCAACTGTACTTGAAGAAATGGGAAGATACTTTCATGTGGGTTAGACTAGTGATGGGCAGTTTGAGACGAGGTCTCGAGATTTCTCGAGACTAGCGCAGGCATTATTTCTCGCGAGAAATTTCGAGAAATCTCGAGAGCGTTGTCCCCACATTGAGCGGCGAGCAGCGTGTCGTAGGCCTACAGGTAGTCGGAGCTGAATGTTGTTTGTTCCGAATATGCGAATAGCCAACCACGGGCCTTCTCATTTTCGTAAATACGTGTCAACAAGCGACTAGGGCGTTCATTTCTACCGAGGTCTATTTTGACGCAGTATAACTGAATTATAAAGGATACGCATTCGGGCATTGTATGCTCTGGTAGGTACACGAATGAGTGGTTTATGTACAGAACCTGACGGCTACTGTAGGTACACGTAACTGGACACTAGAGACGTGCATTATTCGAACTCGAGACGAGGCAAGATGCGCCTTGCTGCATATGCAACCACCATTACGCATGAGTGGAATGTGCAATTTAAATTGCTTCATTTTGCTCCAATTCTTCCGACAGGCAGGTGTACATCGCTATCAGACCTCGCATTCAATAACATATGACCACTGCTTGTGTTTACCGATATTTTGGTGACGAAGGAAATAATTACTTACAATGCTGTAGAGTATTCGCGTCATAATTAGGTAAGTACTTCTATATATGACGGTGCAATGTGAACTGTGTCTAATTGTACGCGACAACTTGAAGACGATGTCCGAAACGCAACGTAAGTCGTGGATATCGGTTAATTTTAAGAGATGTCATATAGCACAGCCCACTGTGTTGCTTATTGAAAAGAAGTAAAATACATCGGCAGAAATACTCCTGGGATGATCCGGCACTTACAAACGCATAATATCAATGAAGAGGAATCGTCACAGAACACCACCGGCCCGATCTGAATCACAAGAAACTACCCTGCCGACAACGATTGTGAGGCATCCAGATAGGTTTACATCCTAATAACAATTCTTAAAAAATTACACGAGTTATTCAGCTAAGAATTCCACCTGGCATAACTCGTGAACAGTTTAAGATACTGGCATTCTGTATTCACTTTCGTTAATGGTAAAGAGCTCATAGTTCAACATGCAGTGCTTTCCTAGAATTTTGACAAAATTTATCGTCACACACGTTTCCATGTGAAAACTGCTGATGATAACTATCAAGCTTACACTCGTAGTTAATGCGACGTCGCACAGCTCGCAGCACACGAGAATCGGCCTCGAGAGCGTTGCCCATCACCCCTTCTGAAAGAATTGGAGTAAAGTCGGACATTTTAGATTACACGTTCCACTCATGTGTAATGGGGGTTGCGTATGTAGCAAAGCACATCTTCCCCGTCTCGAGTTCGAATAATGCACGCCTCTAGTATCCAAGTAGGTGTACATCCTATCTACAGTTACTCACAAATTATGCATTGTTATTCATCTAAGATGTCCACCCCAAACAAGTCGTGAACAGTTTAAGATACTGACATTCTGTTTCGACTTTAGTTAATGGTATTAAGGGGTTCATAGTTGAATATGCAGTACTTTTCCAGGCTTTTGACAAAATGTATTGGCTCACAGGTTTTCATATGAGAACGTTATTTTACGCAATAACTGCCAATGATATACTATCAAGTTTACAGTCGTAGTTACTGGTACGTCGCACAGCTTGCGCTACAGGAGGATCGGTCTCGAGATTCTCGCGAGAGTCTCGAGATCTGCGACGTCAGTCTCGAGAGTCTCAAGCGAGAGCGTTGCCCATCACTAGGTTAGACCTGGTTCAGGTGATAAACATGCTTTTTGTACATTGTGCAAGAAGGAATTCAGCATTTCGCATGGTGGGCAGTTTGATCTCAAGCAACATGCCCAGTACAAAGGACATCAGTTAAAGGAGAAAGCAAGTAGTCAAACCACGAAAGTGTCTAAATATTTTGTGAACACTAACAAATCTGAAACCAATGTTGTCACAGCTTGTGAGTTAGGACTTTTGTATCACACAGTCAAAGATAACTTGAGTTATGCAAGTTTGGACTGCGGCAATAAATTGACGTCATGTGTATTCTCAGATTCAGAAACAGCTGTAAAACTTTCCTTTGGCAAGACGAAGACAGAACTGTTAGTGAAACACGCATTAGCACCTAAAAGTGTCAGTGATTTTATTATTAATCTAAAATCACCTGAAAGTAGTTTTTTCTTAGTAGCAAGATGCTTCCAACAGAGGCATGAAAAAGTTGTTTCCAATTTGTATAAGATACTTTGAACCATTAATAGGCGTACAGAACAAACTGTTGACATTTATTGAGCAGTCTGATGAATCTTCAAATGCAATAGCAAAATTAATCGTTGATAGTCTGGAGAGCCATTCATTAAATATTGGAACTATTTGATGATAATAATAAATATACTCAATAAAATATCATAAAATATATCATAAATGAAAATATTCAAAAACTTCATAAAATACTTGAAATAAATTAATATTACTCAAAATAATGTATCGAAATGTCCGTAGTATTGGCGCCAGAGTTCACCAGAATGGATCCCTCGAATTTTGATAGAGCATGATAAACTTTATATCCCAGGGCGTGTACATAATGCTCCATACTGGTACATCTGCTACAGGCCTTACCTAACCTCCTGAAAACGACTAAATAGGTAAGAACAGCACCTAGGTTCATCAATAACTCCACTGATTCTAAAATATCTAACTATATTCTCAATAAAATCCATGCATGAGCACCTCATCAACACACCAAAATACACTTATAATACACAAACACAAGATTGCTGGAAGACTCCATATTTAAAACAACAACAATAATGTAAACAGTGGGAAAACTAAAGCGAGAACTAAACTACCATTTGTAGATAGCCCGATGAACAATGTACATATATGTAGATAAATACCCTTCACTGTCTCTGTATCAATACTACTTGCCAAATCTCATAATCAGCACTTCTAACATCACACAGATACTGTACCTCGTAATACTGTGTTCACAGACTTTAACACTTGTTGTAAAGATATATACATTTAAGTAACACACGCTTGTCAACCCTGAACATAAATTATGGAAAGTCTGAGATAGCTTTCACCAACATATAATGCCAGGCCACCACAAGTGCTACAATACTTAATGCGCAAGCACTCCACAATCCGTCGATCAGCCACTTTCCACGAACATAACAAGACTACGCTGCACGAACGTTTGAAGTCCAGTCCATTACAGTTGTGTCACTCCAGTACCATGTATCAGCACCACTTCCTTCCCGTACAGTTTGTCAGTGGTGGTTCCCTCATACTTTTTTATTTTATTTTATGGGGAACCCCGTAGCCCGATCCCCCGGCGTGGCAATCAACACAATCTACATTGCCTCCGACATGCTATTAGTTCTAAGTAGAAAGAGATATCAGGGAGAGTGGGAAGTGATACAAGGAGTATCTGCCTGTTTCCATGTTAAACACGTTACCAGGCGATTTTGTATTGGTAGGATGGTGTTAAGGTATGGTACTGAAGGGTCAGGGAAAAACCACATAGGCAGAAAAAAGAAAGAGCCTACATGTAAAACCTGACATCTTTTGATAGCACATGCAAGGATGTGGGCTGGAAAAGTCCAGAGGTTGTGTTAGTTAGGAGTATGTGTCATGCAATCATAACCATTTACCTAGCTTTTGTCAATTATTATGGGCAATCAGTCCTTCTTGTCACTGCCTAGTGCGGCTCGGGTCCGCTGGCGTCTGGACTTTGGGCTACAGTTTAGTCCCTTGATCCAGCAGCCAGCAGTCCCTGGTGCCAAGCCTCCTTTTAAGGAGAAGGGGAGTAGTGCCAAGCCTTACTTATTGTAAGGGGCATCTTCTTTCTCGCCTGATGACGTCCCTTCTTTGTGGTGTTGGTGGCACACACTTATCTCTGTAACTGTATACACATATATACATGAATACTTTTCTTCTGTAGAGTGCGGGCAGCTTTTCCGCTCTCATGTCCTGTAAAACAAGTACAAGTAAATTAATAGTTAAATGGTATTAGCAGGGGTGGGTTTTTCGTCCACTCCTTTGTCACTGGCGGAGGGCGGGGTTGGATTGGATCATCTCTTATTATGGCTGTGTTGCCTTCGTCATGTTGTATTTCTTCTCTCAATCCTCCCTCGCTTGATTCCCTGTGGTGGCTAAATCTGCAACATAGTAATAACATAATCTAGGACAAGGATATAGGTATTAAACAAGCATGTACATATATACTGGCGTTGTGGTGTGTGTGCGTAATGTTTTTTTTTTTGTTGTTGCTAGTTTTACGTCGCACCGACACAGATAGGTCTTACGGTGACGATGGGACAGGAAAGGGCTAGGAGTTGGAAGGAAGTGGCCGTGGCCTTAATTAAGGTACAGCCCCAGCATTTGCCTGGTGTGAAAATGGGAAACCACGGAAAACCATTTTCAGGGCTGCCGACAGTGGGGTTCGAACCTACTATCTCCCGAATACTGGATACTGGCCGCACTTAAGCGACTCCAGCTATCGAGCTCGGTATGCGTAATGTTAAGAGGTGCGGTGTAGTGAGTTGGTGTCAGCTTAAGAGGGGGGGGGGGGGGGGCGGTTTTGGGCCCCCGGCCTCCTAACCCTGTGGCTGAACAGAATGTGTTTCGGTGTGGGATATTTGGTGTATAGGTCGACGTCATAGCGTCCTATTCCACTGACTAGTGGGTTGACCTTACTACCCCACGACTTCTTGTACATTCGGAGTGTTTGTTTTTGTGTATGTTGCCTTATCAAGCTGACTTTCGCAACTGCGCGTAGGTGACGTATTGGTGTGTCATATGGGAGTCTAGCCGCTGCTCGAATGCATTTGTTTTGTATTAGTTCTAGCTTATCCAGGTTCGTCATAGCAGTGTAGCCCCAGGCGGGGGCTGCGTATGTTATTATTGGCCTAATTAGGGCCTTGTACATGTTGATTGCTACTCTCTTGTTAATACTGGATCTTTTATTCAGTATAGGATAGAGCTGCCTGACAGTCGTGCATGTGTTTTCCTCTGGATTTCTTTAATGTGATATAGCATGGTTAGTTTTCTATCTAGGACTACTCCTACATATTTGACCTTGTCGTGCCATGCTATATCTTGATTAAATAGTTTGAGTGGTTTTATATTGGCTGGCCTATGTGTGCGTCTGTTCTTCCTAGTGAACATCACAGCTTGGGATTTGTCAACGTTGACCTTGATACGCCATTTGGTTAGCCAGGGCTCGAGGGTTTGCAGTGCTACTTGTAGTCTCTTTCAGGTGCATGCTAACTGAGGGTGTTGTGCTGTGATAGCAGTGTCATCTGCGTAGAGGTGGGTGGTAGCAAGTTCCGCTGTCAGCATGTCATTCGTATATTGGACGAACAGGATTGGGCCTATTAGTGACCCCTGGGCTACGCCCGCCCTGATCGGTTGCATGCTTGACAGTGTGTTGTGGACATCTACTTGGAATTCTCGGCCTTCCAGGTATGATTTAATTAATCTTATGTACCCTGGGTGGAATTTGAGGTCTATTAATTTTGCTAATAGGCCTTCGTGCCAGACTTTATCGAATGCCTTCTGGATATTGAGGAATACAGTGCCTGTGTCCCTCCGCTTGTTTAGTCCGATGGTCGCTTGTTCTAAGACCCGGGTAAGCAGTTGTGGGGCGGAGTGGCCGTTCCTAAAACCGAATTGTTCGTGTCGAATGATTCCTCTTTCCTTAATATGTGCTATTAGCCTTTTCAGCAGTATTTTCTCGAATACTTTGCTGAGGGCGTCCAGGAGGCTGATGGGCCTGTAATTATTAGGGTTAGATTTGTCCTTGCCTGGTTTGCCAAATACAAGGATTCTCACCCTTTTCCACTGTTCCGGATAGTACTGCAATTGAAACATTGCATTGTATATTTTAGTGAGTAATGCAAGGGCTTTCGGTGTTAGCTTTTTTAGTATTATATTCTGAATCTCATCTGGGCCGGGTGCCTTCTTCGGGTTAAGGTGGTCTATTATCCACTTAATTTCATGGATATTAGTCTTCTTAACCTCGGGCTTGGGTGCGTTTGCTAGGAATTCCGCTACCTTGGCCTCTGTCTAATAAAGGCGGGATCTGACCGTTCGTCATTTGGCGTGAAGGCAGCTTCCAGTGAGTCAGCTATCACCTCGGCTTTATCATGGTTTTCGTATACTGGTCCATTAGGTCCCTTGATTGTTGGGATCACGTGTGGTTCTCGCATGAAATATCTCGATAAGTTACATACCGGTCTGGTATTAGTGTCAAACGTACTCTGTTATTCCAGATCCGCGACCTATACTCCATTAGCTCGGTTTCGATTTCGACTCTGAGTTCATTTTTACGTATCCGGTCTTCATCGCGATGGTATCGGGCCCATTTTCGCTTGTGTTGGTTGCGCTGGCGTATTAGATCTTTAATGTGAGCCGGTATTTTGATGTTAGTGTGTTGTCTGGGTTTGTGTACCGGGATGCTCGCAGTTGTGGCTGCCTGGATTGCATTTATGAGTGTTTTTAGGGATTCATCCGTTTGGGCTGGGTTTACTATTTGTATGTCCTCAGTCCCCTGTTGGAGTGAAGCGAGTTTTCTTTCAAATTTACCCCATTTGGCTGCTTTATAGTTGAGTTGGCGCTTGGGGTTATTCTCATATTCCTCTGGGTTCACGTCCAGTGTAAGTATCGCTGGTTAATGCCTTGATCCTAGGTCGTTAATGACTTTAATGCTGTGTCTTTGAGGAATATGTCGCAGTAGGGCTATGTCTACAATATCGTCGACCTATTCGTTTGGTGCTAGGAACGTGGGTTCACTGGGGACTGTTACCACAGTCCTGGGATAGCATGTGGTTGTACAGCCTTGTGCCGTCTGTGTTAGGTTTCAGGCATCCCCAGCTGGCGTGTTTCGAGTTTAGATCTCCTCCTAGGATCGTGTTTCGATTTAGCCTTAGTACCGATTCAATGTCTTCTTGTGTGTGAAGGTTTTTAGGTCTGGAGTAAGCCGATATGACATTGACGAGTGTTCCTCGCACTGGCACGGCAATTCCGCATGCTTCCAGCTCGACCAGTTCTGGTAAGTCTATTTCCATATGTTTAACGTCCTTCCTTACCAGAACTGCCACCACTCCGACTCTATTGGCCTTAATATATAATAATAAAGTTTTATTATGAATCCACCTGTTCAATACATTATAATGTTGTTACATTAAATTAACTTCATTAGTTAAAAAGTTATATATGGGACATGTTTCGCTCCCCTATAGAGCATCATCAGCCAAATCCGAATCTCAAACAATTGTTATTTACGTAAACAAAGACTTAAGAACCATTAGAACACTTTTGACAAACTTAAAACTTATTCTATTAGAAAATCATAAAATATAAAATCCTTGTATACATGGCTCAATTACATGTGCTTAATAGGAACATACATTAAAATTGTGGAAGAGAGAGTACTAAAATATAAAATAAATAATATATATATCATGTCCAAATTCTAGAAAGACGTGAAGATCAATCTTAGGAGTCAAATTTGAGGATCTTCTTAGCAATGAGATCTGGTAAAAAAGTTATTTATCCCTTGTGGATAAGAGTCTATAAAGATTCAAATTTATCGTCAATTTGATGATTGAACTTATAACGGGATGAAGACCAACATTTATCCTGTTATAAGTTCAATCATCAAGTTGACGATAAATTTGAATCTTTATAGACTCTTATCCACAAGGGATAAATAACTTTTTTACCAGATCTCATTGCTAAGAAGATCCTCAAATTTGACTCCTAAGATTGATCTTCACGTCTTTCTAGAATTTGGACATGATATATATATTATTTATTTTATATTTTAGTACTCTCTCTTCCACAATTTTAATGTATGTTCCTATTAAGCACATGTAATTGAGCCATGTATACAAGGATTTTATATTTTATGATTTTCTAATAGAATAAGTTTTAAGTTTGTCAAAAGTGTTCTAATGGTTCTTAAGTCTTTGTTTACGTAAATAACAATCGTTTGAGATTCGGATTTGGCTGATGATGCTCTATAGGGGAGCGAAACATGTCCCATATATAACTTTTTAACTAATGAAGTTATTTTAATGTAACAACATTATAATGTATTGAACAGGTGGATTCATAATAAAACTTTATTATTGTATATTAACAGATTTCAATACGGATTAAAACATGAGATTAGTCACTTGCAATCTATTGGCCTTGTCGCTTCTGTGTAATCTGTAGCCTCTTATGGTGAACTTCTTCCCCGGTGGGAGGAAGGTTTCTGTTAGGAGAGCTTCGAGTTCGTATTTTCTAGACCTGACGCCCTGGCAGTTCCATATTAGAATTCGAAGCTCCTGCGTGTTATTATTATTGTTATTGTCATTATCATCTTCGTTGGTTTGTTCAGCCATCTAGGGTCAGGAGTTCGGAGATCGTGTTTGCCATGTCCCCTAGCCATGGGAGTGATAGGGTCGCGGCCAGCATTTTGGCTACCGTAACTCCAGAGGTTATGATCACGGTTAAGTTCAAGTTCGGAAGGACGTTTTTCAGAATTTCGTCTATCTTCTCCTTGAACACCCTTCCTGCCATGTTCCCTTCTGGCTGTTGCACCTGTGTTAGTATTTCAGGTATAGGTGGTGGGATGGTAGTGGCTGGTGTAGTGGTGGGGGCGGGCCCTCAGGTAACTCGGTGGGATCTCGCGTGGGCTTAACCTGCCTTTGTTTCTTTACATGGGACTGGGCCTTTTTGTTGTTGTTGGCTAAGGTCTTAGCTTGGACAGTGGTGGGGGCTGGTTGGGCTGAGGGCCCTGGGTTGTGTGTACCCTCCGTCCGTGTGGGTTTGAAGTTTAATAGACCTCTACCTGATGGGCGCTGGTTGCCTGGAGGGCCTTGGTTTTGGCCCTTTCTGCCTGAAGGGCCAGCAGGACCTGAAGGGTCCTTTTTGCCTGACGGGCCTGGATTCCTTTTGCGTGAAGCGCTTATGCCTGAAGGGCCTGCTTGGGCTTTGGCCCTTTGCCTTGAAAGGCGGCTTCGAAGTCACTGCAGCTGGGACATTGCTTGAAATTAGCCGCGTGTTTCCCCCCCGCAGTTGGCGCACTTAGAGTGTGCGGGGTCGCTGCCGTGGGGGCAGTCGCGGGACAAGTGGGAGGCGGCGCATCTGCGACATCTGGGCTCCAGTCAGCACGCTGCCCCTGGATGGCCATGCCTCTGACACACTCCACATTAGGGGCCAGTGGCTGGGGGCGGTACAGCTCGACCGACACCAGCATGTTCGCGAGCATCCGCATTTTCCGCAGATTGTCCGCTTCTGGGGTGTCGGCCACGGCAACTTAGGAATAGGTTGCCCTTGACTGGCCTATTCCCTGCTCGCATCCGCACCACGGAGAATGCGGGGATATCCTGTGCTTTCAAGGCAAGCTGGATTTCGACCGCATTACTTCCGTTAATGGGGGTCCTCACTACGAACCGCTTCCTAGTGCTGTTGGGCAATACTTTTACAAAATTAATATTTAGCCCTTTTAGCACTCCGATAGCAATTTCGTAGCTCTCAAAGCTTTGCATGTGCAGCCGGATTGCTTCGTGTGCATCCATTCTCGGCCTGGAGAAGTAGTATTTTCCCTGGTCATGTGGTAGCTTTGTGAGGAGCTTCATTTCAAGTGTCTTAGTGTTGGTGGTGTATACCGTAAGGGGTGGGGGGTGTTTGGTTTCATTTGTTGTTGTGGTTGAGGTGGGCTCTGACGAGTCTGCCTCTTGTGTGTGGAGTGCTGGGGCTGGGTAGAGCCGATAGATGTTTCGGTGCTACTATCGACTCGGGTACTTGGTTTATGTGTCCCGCCTTTCTGGGCCTTGCGGCTCAGGGGCTGGGTCACATTGACTTTCCCCTTCCTCTTCTTCCTCCCTTTTGCCTCCCTGAAGCCGTCACCCTGGTTTCCCGGCTGGGTGGCTGGGACCTCGGGTTCGGTCACCCCGTGCTCACTGAGTCCCTCTCCCTCGGAGCTTTCAGATTTGGTCTCCCGGGATTTACCTGACAGGTCAATCACCAGTGGAGCCTCGTCCGAGTGTCTCGTTTGCACGGGTGGGGGTGGACTTTATTTAGCGCCATCCGCAGAGTCCGTCTCTTCCTCTCATTCCTTCCCTTGTGCGCTGTTGTCTCTGTGCTCGGGTTGGCGGAACTGGGTCCCACTTTCCCGGCATCCGACGGGCTGACCACTGGGTCGGGTTTGAGGGTTCGGTTCATGTTAGGGGGAGAAGTAGCCTCCAGTTTATGTTTGTGTTGCTCCAGTTACTGGCTCAGTGGAGCCATACGACTGTTCCTTCCTGTGTTCGGGTTCCGGCACATCGGGGCCTAGCCCCGGTTCCCGGTCGCCCTCACACAACATCACGCACTCAAGCTCAGCTTCCAGGCTTCGCCTGCTCTTATTTCGGGGGTCAGCCCTGAGGCTGGCCAGCCGATTGGGGAGTGGCTGCACTGGTATGTGCGAGCTGGCTTGTACTGACGGGGTGGTGATCGGAGATGTCGTGGTGGTGGTAGTATTAGTAGTGGTGGTGCACGCATAGTTGTGCATAGCGCGCCCCGCTAGGTAAACTCCAGTCGTTAGGTTTACTTGCCGAGAGTCAGGTGTGCAGTCTGCTCCCACCTCCTCTAACACTTGTCGTTTCCCGCTCGTGGAGCATGCTAGGTGCTGAGTCACCTCCAGCTCCCGCTCGGCCGGGTCATTGACCTGAGCGAGGGCCGGTAGCGACACGCTATGCGCGCTTGTAGCATTGAATCCTACTGACATATTCAATACATTATTACTAAAGAATAATATATTGCCGATGGGAGTAATTGGCGGCAGGCGGCGCTGTGATAACTGCGCTTTGCCCTCCGCTGATGAATTGACGGCCGTAGAGTGGTCAGAGTGCCATGATAACGACAGCTCCTCACTCTCCGTCAGTTCTTGAAGTTCGTTGCTGGTTGTCTGTATGGTTCCAGGCTTGCCGACAAATTGCTCTTTACGGGTCCCTGGGCCACAGATTCCCTATCCAACCCTAGGTACTGGCTGGGACAGGTAGTGTATCCTCTCGATGTTCTCTGAAGGTCTCAGTGAAAGGAGAGAGACAGCGGAGCGAGAGGCACGTATATCATTTCACTACGACTGTCAGCTCTTCCCTCATACAGTGATGTCGAAGTTTATATAAACATCCGCTTCTCCTTTACTCTCATATGATACGTCTGGATTGGTCCTTGCCAGCCAATCATGAGTGATCCTCAAGTCAAGACTATACCCTGAACTCATACTTGGTCCCAAGACATAAACAAATGCTCGGGTGTTCCACATGAGTCATAGAACTTTCCTACTACCACAACAAGCTCATCTCATCAGACACTGGGATGCCCACATGAGGTCATACGAATTACCAGAGTCCAAGATAGCAATGTTTTCCCACTCATGCAAAACAAATTACTCATACTACATATATGGTTACCTTCCAAATTACAAAGATTAATGACAAAATATACAAATGAAATACTGAAAATAATAATAATAAATCAAATACTGACAATAATATCTCTAACTTCTACATACAGTGCGAGGATGTGATATATGTACTATCACAATATTAATAATTTAACAGCATATAGTGCTGACAATGCTAATGTGAATTTTGGCAGGAAACAATCTGTTGTTGCTTTCCAAGAATCCCAACCTGCAGAAAACAGCTGTTCAAATCACATGGTTCATAACGCGTGAGAAACTGAATCATTTCTTGAATTTATGGATTTTGAGTGGTCTGAAATATTAAAACATGTACCCACAAGATGGCCCTCCTTAACTCCTGCCATTAACAGACTGAATGAGTACTGGCCAGCTATAAAGTGCTATTTCAAGAGCATGGATGCCTGTCCAAAGCAGCTTGCATCAGACCCAGGGAAGGAAATTATTCCTGAAATATATTTGCATTTTGTGTCAAATATAGGAGGTCAAATGCAATCAGTATCAAAATACCTGGAAAAAATGGAGATAAGTACTATTGAATCTCATAACAGTCTGTGCAAGATCTATAACAAGATCACACAAAGAAAGAACGATAAATTCTATGGGAGTGAAACTAAGAAATTTATGAGAGAGATTTCATCAACATCCCTTAGGAAGATTTCATGTGAATTTGATCGTTTCTATGACACATGGCTGAAATATTTTGAAAACAATTATGACTTCTCAGCTAGTAATTATGCATGGTTGGAACCTCTTTCTTTGAATGGGGAAATACAATATTGTGACTTTGAACTTACGGTTGAAATCCTCAATCTACAAGATCAAGTCAACCTGGACCAGCTATATGAAGAATTTTGTGAGGTGAAATATAACTTTACTGACTGTATCACTAAGGATGGAGATGTGTCTAAGTGGGTGAATTTCATCACACTAGTGCCTCAACAAAAAGTGTTTTATACTAAGCATACCAGGTTCAAATGCTTTTGTGGAACGAGTGTTTTCGATGATGGACAAGTGGACTGATGTTAGGAACAAGTGCTCACCAGAACTCATAAAATCAAAGCTTCAAATTGTAATAAATTTTGACATGTCCTGCAAAGAGTTTTATAACCTAGTAAAGAATGAGAGTAGATTCCTAGATTAAGCTAAATCAGTTTCAAAATACGAAAGTGATACGAAGCAGTAGGGTTTAAGACGTAAATGTGAGTGGTTTTTGATTGAAAATGGCATTTAATAAAAATATGTCCATGAAAAATCTTCCTTCTTTTTGTGAAGAAAGTGGCAACCCTATTTTTTGTAGGTTGTGTATTAAAATAAAACTACCAGAGATGGTTTTCAGTAGGTCATAAAATCTTCCTTTTTTTCCTGACCAAAACCTGAAAATCTTCCATTTTTTGCTGACCAAAACCTGGCAATCCTAATATTGGCCCATACAGGATTGTGCATCTATATGAGATAATGCATATAAAGTAAGAAGTATGGAAGACACCGTAGAAAAGACATTTAACGCCACAAATTTAAAGTTCTACTATCAACCAGAGCAACTCGGAATTGATGAGATGCAAGACTGTGGAGCACTGGAAGACGAGGAAGATGATGGCAATGGGGACGAAGAAGATGAGGTTGTCATTCCAGAGGAAGGAGAGGCTGAGGAAGATGTGAATGTAATTGAACCCGAGACTTCTCCCGAAGAAATAGATTCTAGATGTACCAAATGCAATGGGAACCAAAGAAAATTCTTGGCCTTATTGGATGTCTACTATCAAGGAAGGAAGGAGCAAGAGGAACTCATGGAAATTAATAAGCTCAGGCAAGAGAGATAGAGAGCACTCAGAAGAAAATACTACCGAGCTCGATAGCTGCAGTCGCTTAAGTGCGGCCAGTATCCAGTAATCGGGAGATAGTGGGTTCGAGCCCCACTGTCGGCAGTCCTGAAGATGGTTTTCCGTGGTTTCCCATTTTCACACCAGGCAAATGCCGGGGCTGTACCTTAATTAAGACCACGGCCGCTTCCTTCCACTTCCTAGGCCTTTCATATCCCATAGTCGCCAAAAGGCCTATCTGTGTCGGTGCGACGTAAAACAAATAGCAAAAAATAAAAAAATATAAAATAAAATACTGAGGATGGCATGTAATAGAAGTTTGGAAAATCACCACATTTCAAAAAACCGTCGTATTGTTTTTCGACAGAATAAGAGAGGAATGAATCGTATAACCTGTTCACAGCCCAGTAATCATTATATTATTCATGGCATAGTAATTAATTTATTCAGCCTGCATATGGACTCTTCCTGATCAAAGCGTCAACCCCACCCAACTCATTAGATCCTCTCCCCTCTAGGTCTTCCTAGTCTTCCCCGATGGCTGCAACACCTACTTCCTCCTCCCTTTTCTCCATCTCATGACCCTGTTCCACCTCTCTCCTCCCATCCTCTGTGTTTCTCTTTCCACTTAACCACCCCCATCCTCCGCACCAACTTCCCTATTCCTCACCTTTCCTCTGCTGTTCTACTGTACCTACAGTGACTCATACCGATTCCTCAATGATACCTCTCCTGAACTTTGCCCCTGACTAGATTGCTTGAACCTCAATTACCTTCCCCTTAAAACATTAGTTCATCTGTCTTCCAAAACTTCTTTCTTTGCTTCCCTTCTGTGTACTAGCTATCCTGTACGTTATTTGAGGGACAACTACCTTCATTCCTGTCCTCCCTTAGAATCCTAATTATCTCCCTCAAACTCTTTCTTCATACTCCTGTGCATGAAAACTCCTATCATATGAAGTCTTCTAACTGCCACCGAATTTCATTACATCAATATTTCTAGCCTGAACTTCTACCAGCAGACTACATTATAAGATATTATCATGCCAAAATTGCTGGTAATAAAGTTCAGGAAAGAAAGTTGCAGACTTCTTAAAAGATCATAAGGCCGGTATTCACAGTAGCAATAAGTAATAAGTTACTTATGTTCAAGTCGAATTTAAATCTCGACTTTATTCCAGATTCTTTTTTTTTTTTTGCTAGTTGCTTTACGTCGCACCGACACAGATAGGTCTTATGGCGACGATGGGACAGGGAAGGGCTAGGAGTGGGAAGGAAGTGGCCGTGGCCTTAATTAAGGTACAGCCCCAGCATTTGCCTGGTGTGAAAATGGGAAACCACGGAAAACCATTTTCAGGGCTGCCGACAGTGGGGTTTGAACCTACTATCACCCGAATACTGGATACTGGCCGCACTTAAGCGACTGCAGCTATCGAGCTCGGTATATTCCAGATTCTGGCACAAGTAAGTCCTACTTAATAGCGATATACTTCATAAAGTCTAACTTACTGGAATTCATGGCCATTTAAGTGCTACTTATGTGATGAAATAAGTTGAATTTTGTCAAGTCAATTAGACCCTTGACTTGTTTCGCATCTTAAACCTATAAAATGGATGAAGATTTTGAGGACGTGTTGGAAAAAATCTGTGCTCCAAAGTGATACTTGCAAAATGTTATGGACCAATTTGAATTCTACAGTGAAGTGGAATTCAAAAGGAGGTTCCTGTGATGGCATTCCATATTTGCCCATACCTCTTGCAATTGTTTTTCATCTCGCTACAATAAATTATAACCAAATTAGTGCTAGGTATAATAATACATAATCTTCGCTTCTGTAATAGTATTTTTACCATTATAAGAACATTACTTACATTTTCTACAGTATGTGTTGAGAAATTGAATTCTTCAGCAATAGTTAACCAAGCATCTTCCCTTTGCTTAGAAGATACCACGTCCATCTTCTTATTCTCTACTAGCAAATGTACCCGTGCTTTGCTACGGTATTCTATACTGTATACGGATTTCTACATGAATTACTGTAGGCCCACACGCGGTGAGTGAGATTTTATGAAATGGCATGTCTCTTAGCGTTATCGAAGAAACGCCATGGGGAGGACCCCATTTGTGGAGTTCTGATGATAACGGCAGGCTCATTTGCCTAATGCCATTCACAATCGAGTTGGCAAGTTTCATTATAATGGCAAGCCCCTTTGCCTACTGCCGGTCACAATAAATTTGGGGAGTTTTCGTTACAATGGCAGGCTGCCTTTCCTACTTCCGGACACATTACAGTTGAGGAGCTTTCATTATAACAGCAGGCACCTCCCCTACTGCCAATCAAGATTGAGTTATACTGTTATCATTCTAATGGCAGGCCCCTCTTCCTAATGCCAGTCACACTCGAGTTGGTGAGTTTTGATTATAATGCCAGTCATATTTTAATGGGTAAATTTGTTTATAATGGTGGGCACCCTTGCCTACTGCCAGACACAATCAGGTAGAGGAGATGTGAGCAAAATTGCAGGCTCCCTTGCCTTCTGCTAGTCAAACCGAGAAAGGAATTATTCATTAAAATGGTAGGCCAGCTACACAGTAGTTGGAGAAGGACCCCATTCCTACTGCCAGTCAAAGTAGAAATGGGGAGAATTGATTACAACAGGAGATGCCCTCCTGCTGGCAGTCACTATCAATTTGTAAAGTATTAATAATAATAATGATGCACACACCCTTTCTAGATCACTCCAAACTGACTTGCTTTTATATGTAGATGACAGATAAGCATGGGCACATTTATAAGTGCAGATCTTCATTTCTATATTTACTGCTCCTAAACAGTTCATCATATCGACAAACGGTTTGCGCCATCAGACGCCCCTTTTATCGTTGGTCGTGAAACGTTTTCTCGCATCTGCCACATTTATGGGTACGACTGAGTTAGGAAATTTGAATGGGGTGAAATTTGGGTACATTTTTAACACTTTATATATTATTTTTTGCATATTTATGTGGAAGCTAGAATCATGAAATTTGGCTCGCATATGGTCACCATTGATCATGTCAGTATGTGTGCCAAATTTGATGACTATCTTCCCAATAAGTGTGTCAAACTATGAAATATAGTTGTAAAAATCACAAAATCGATGTAAAATCGAGGAATACAGCCAAATCTAACGTATAAGGGAGAGAGATATGACAACAAGTCAAAGGACCAAAGTTGTAGATCACTCCAATTTGAACCAAAATTGTGCCATCTGCTTTGTGAAAAGACTTACCGTTTAGTCACCAAATACCTTGAAAGGAAGGTTTGTACCATCATTAAAATGGCTTGCTTACAGGCTAAAAGCTATAATTTCACCAAATTTCAATTTTCTAGCTCGTCTGGCAGATTGTGCCACCATCTTGATTTGGGGGAAAGGGGGATAAAAATTAGGAATTTCCTGAAATCTTTTAAGCCCAAGAAACCTATAGGTTATCGCTTTGGGTAAATATTTATGACTGCGTTCCTATGCCGAGTCCAAAATTGGAACCCCCCCCGTACCCTGAGGGAATTTTGAGAATTTTTTATTTTTCTAGGGATTCTGAGGTCATCAGCTTCTCTGGTACCAAGTTGTAAGTTTCTGAGATGCCTGGAACTGCCTCATTAATTCACGTCTATTTTCATTTTTATACCTTTATATACATTCATAGATCGACCTGCTTATATACAGTATATAGATAGGTAGCTAGATAGATGATTTGAGAATGTTTCAATAAAATATCCTTGAAACCTCATTTTCAATGGAAGTAAAATGTTTGCGACTGCTTTTCATATCCATTTAAGAAAAAGTAACTACAATTTAAGCCGCAGAGGAACAGGTAAAAGGACAAATAAATAACAAACTCAAAATAAGGAGTGCACCGTAGATCTAGTTGGCCGTGTCTGAAGCAAATCACAGTAATTCCTCTCCTAAACCTAACAGCAAGTTTCCTATCTTACGTCTGAAGGATGACTCGCATATTCAACTGTTGTTTGTTTTTTTGTTTTTTTTTTTTTTTGCTAGGGGCTTTACGTCGCACCGACACAGATAGGTCTTATGGCGACGATGGGATAGGAAAGGCCTGGGAGTTGGAGGGAAGCGGCCGTGGCCTTAATTAAGGTACAGCCCCAGCATTTGCCTGGTGTGAAAATGGGAAACCACGGAAAACCATTTTCAGGGCTGCCGATAGTGGGATTCGAACCTACTATCTCCCGGATGCAAGCTCACAGCCGCGCGCCTCTACACGCACGGCCAACTCGCCCGGTATTCAACTGTTGTAATGATGGCTGTACTATTTCTCGTACTATAAAGTTTGACTTGATTGTGCAGAGTGTTTGCATAATAAGTAACTCATTATGAAGTCTAGATTAACAAAGTAGAACTTGACCAACGACTATGAATATGAGAAACGTTTAAATTAACTTCACGAATAAGTAGAGCTTTGGTAAGTCATTTTTATTAAAGAAATAAGTCACCAACTATGAATAGCGGCCTAAAACTAAGGTAAGAACAAGTTATGGATTATTCGCCTTTTCTGATATCTCTTCCTCCCCTTCATTACACAGGATAATTAAGGTCCTACTGTACTAACTTGGCACCCCAGGGAAATCTTCCAAAAAAAAAAATTGATCTGGGTTATAAATGGTATTTCGTGAATACAACTCAGTTCAATAAAGCCACAAGGACTATCGCCTGTGAAATCTACTTTACAAAATTTGTAACAGGGTATTCTTTCCTTTTATTCCAAATGTAGTCTTTTATTAAAATGCTGTGTTAGAGCTTGTAAATCCCAAATGAGAAATCTATGTGAAAAGCTTTCATTTTCTGACCACAGTCTTCTCTCAGCCATAGGTTGACACTGTCGTTTCATGTCCTGTGGAACAAATGTTTTCCTGGTGTATGATGAACAAATATTCTGCAGTTTTGCTGTAAAAAGAAAAGAGTTTTACCAGTGTAAAGCCCAGAGAGTAATTTGTATCAGTATAAAGCCCAGAGAGTAATTTGTGCAAAGTGGAACCTTCAATATTGCTTCAATATCAATGGCGTCGGCTAAGGTGAAACTTTCCCTGTTAACATTGTTCTTATTTGATACAAGTCATCTCTGTACAGGCCATGAAGGCCCTTGGAGGGATGGAAGGTGAAGGCTTCTACTATCCGTAACCTCGGCACTTGGTGGGGTAATGGTTGGCTCTACACCTGACCCCCTTTGCCCCCAGGAATTAACCTGGTACTCATTTTTGGTGAAGGCTGAGTGAATCTCAGGGCCATGTGCACCTCTGAAAGTGGAAATCTCGTTTCTTAATTTTTTTCAACTTGTTAACGGGGAAACGAACCCACGTCCTTCAAGGTGAACCGAGCACGCTTTTGCCGCCTCGACTAGGCAGCCCCTTCATTTAATGCATACGATATCATTATTGTACCCTTCAGCAGTGTTGGTAGCTCTTCACTGAGTATCCATAACCAACGTCAATGACATGCACAAAATTGTATGGAACTTTACATTAGTGTAAACACACTGATGATGAACAAATACAATAGTAGTTCCACTAACATTTTTTAACCCACCCATTCCCTTTGATTCCAATACCATTCTTCCTGGTGATGTCATTTTTACCCCCATCATTTTGGTATCATTGTGGTCATGGGATTTGTCCCCCAGTCTCTTTCAGCTTGGGAGCAGGACCACATAGTACTGTTGTAAACAAGAACAATACCTTGCATGAAGTGAAGTGATACACAACACATGGCTAAATAAAAATATGGCCTTTTATTTGTACATATAAATTACATAGACAACATAAACTTACAGTGCACAAATACCATACCATAAATATATAAGATTTTGAAATAATTATTTTCTAATTTTAAAGAATACAAGAGACACTGAACCAAATTATTTTTATGTTTTTTTTATCTGGTGATTTAAAATTGCACAATGACAAAGTCATCATTGATGGAAGTGCTCCTTTCAAACAATTTTTTGTTTGTTTCTTACTACATTCACAAGGTACGGAAAGGACACACAGATCGTTACAAACAGAGCCCAGGAAGACCATTAGGTTTGTAAAATAATACACACTGTACGAAATGAGAAGACTATGAATATGGGATACAGTTTTAAAAGAAAGTAACTATCATGTAAGTTGTATCATGATTAAAATGGTCTACAAAAGTATGCTGCCCTACAGAAATTTCTGCAGAGGTCATCTAAATGGCAATACATGCAAAAGTCCTGTACCCACCTCAGAGTAAGAGGCTATATACATCTTCCTTTTAAGTAAATTGAATGAACTGTTGTATACTAGAAAAATTGCACATAAGACATTCCTTAATGACAATTCCCATGTGAATTAAGTTTGGTTTTTCTTAAACTGTGGGATATATACTATTATGCAATAATACTGAACTGCAATAAAGATAGAGTACTAATCACCCTCAATCCTCCACAAGTAATTTACTTTAATATCTTTTCTCACTGAAAAATATCAATGGGGTCCTATTAAACCAACAAGTTACACAGACAAAATTAGGATTTACCTTCTCCATATTAGCATCAACTTACTTACTTGTTTCTGTGAAACTAGGAGGAATTCTCTTACTACATTAACCTAATGGACTTCCATTTTAAACCCAGGAACAGCTAGTAATAATAAGAGCTGTTTGAACCATATGAGTAATTTGACCCATAGCTCTTACTCGAACCACTATAGTAATTATTCATACCAGATTTGCGTGCTTCAAGTTCAGTTAGTGCTGCTAGAGCAACTTGTTCTATCTCTTTCCTTTTTGCTTCTTCTAAATGTGCACTGGGTCTTGTAAAACTACTTGACCTGTAAGCATTATTCCAGCCATCGTTATAGTGACCACTGCCAGACCCATAACTGGTCATATAAGGGTCATATGCCGCATAGTCCATGCTACCCTTCATCTTCTTCAAAGGAGGGATGTACATGGCATCCAACTGCAAATTCCGTGTCCCCTTCCTCCTATTACTTCTTGCTTTCCTTCTAGCATTTGGTGAATTGTATTTTGATGCTTTCCCTTTGTTGTTTGCAGGAGTGTTTTTCCCTTGGTTTGCAGGAGTATTTTTCCCTTGGTTTGCAGGAGTATTTTTCTTAGCATTTGCCTTCTGGGCCGCAATGTCCAGCAAATCTTTGGGAACAAGTTTGCTTGTTGTAGGCAGCACACTAATGCAGTGTTTACCAAGGAAAGTGTTACTTAGGCTGATTGCTTTCTGCAAAAGAACAACCCATTTCATTATTTAATGACATGTGAAAAATATGTTATATAATTTTAACATGGTGTTGTAAAAATTCCTGTACAATGTGATATAAGAGTAGAGAACACGAATATGAACTTAGATAGCAATGTATGTATGCTGAAGACAGCTGATTTAGAAAGCTATATCTTTTCTCCTTTTTACATAGACTCCTATTAACTAGATGATGAAGAAATATAAACATGCACTTCTCCTCATCTGCAGACATACATCGTTCTCTGCACAGTGAATATGGGAGTGTTTCAAGACAGGTGAACTGGCAGACATGCATCTGGTGTATGAACAACCAATGGAAATAACTATGTTTCAACACTGATGCTAATGGTTGAACCTTTGAGGTTCCATAATAAATTAATAACACAGCTCCTCCCTTCTAAAATAACCCTCAACAACTTGTAAAACATCCTGTAGAACTGCATCAACAGCTGATTTCCAAATGATTAAACCTATTACATACTACATAATGAATATTTCAGGACTTTCTTTCATTTAGGAATGAGGTATAAATTATGACTTCAAGCCTTTCAGAGGAACAAAATTATGGAATTAATACAGGAGTACCTAAGAGGTGCTGGAAACTAGAACTTAGGGAGGGTTATTGCTATTCATTTATGATCAAATCCCCAAACTTTTTGGGAAGTGTGTGTGTATATATACATATTTAAAAAATAAAGCTTTATAAATGCCTTCTGTACGTGGTGGGAAAGAATAATTTCAGTTATAAAATTGTCCGGCTCCATGATTAAATGGTTAGCGTGCTGGCCTTTGGTCACAAGGGTCCCGGGTTTGATTCCCGGCCAGGTCGGAGATTTTAACCTTAAATGCTTAATTCCCTTGGCTCGGGGACTGGGAATTTGTGCTGTCCCCAACATCCCTGCAACTCACACACCACACTTAACACTATCCTCCACCACAATAACATACAGTTACCTACACATGGCAGATGCCGCCCACCCTAATCGGAGGATCTGCCTTAAGGGCTGCACCCGGCTAGAAACAGTCACATGAAATTATTAGTTATAACATTGATACAATCTATGTAACTGAATGGAAGTTAGGAAAGTATACATGGCAAGAAATAATTTTTTTAAATACGTATATCGTAGGATTGTAGTAGTTATATTTAGTGTTCGACAGACTAGAGAACTTAACCCTTAGCACTCGTGCAGCAGACCACGCCCGACGAGATATCCTGCGTAGGTCCTATGTTGGGCAAGTTGGGCAATGCCCAACTTGCCCAACATGATTTTCTTCCCTATATAACGCCTTTGTCGGGTTATGCATGCATGAATTACAGGTACAGTAATCTACTGCCATCTTTCAACGACAATTTGAAACCATGTACAGCTATAAACTCTTTGAAATCAGGCTTTGTGGGCATTCTCTGAAGATCATGCAAGTTTGAAAAATAGACGTTGTTTATCAACATGGCGTCGTTCGAGCAGAATGAGAAGAAAATAGCCAGACTTTTAGATGAATGTGACGTTGATTTCAGCGATAGTGACAGTGATTTTCAATTAAGTGGTGAGAAGATATTGTGGAACTGGACAGTGTTAGTGAGTTGAGTGATAAAGATCACGATAATGAGAAAAGTATGCTAAATAACAGTGCTGGTACCTCTACTAATGACTGGAGAGAATACTGTGACACGGACTTGGACTTCAAAGGAACTCCATTCACAGGTACGTCAGGTTATAAGTCACTACAAGGGACTAAACCTAAGAGTGAACTTGACCTTTTCCAATTATTCATGACTGACGAGTCATTGGAAATTGTGCACAAGACTAACTGGTATGCCAGAGTAAACATTCAAAAGGTTATGCCCTTCAGATATGAGACTATTTGGAGGTCGTGGATAGATATTACTCTTCCTGATTTCAAAGCATTTTTAGGTGTAATCCTAAATATGGCAATGAACAGTAAGCCTGAATTACATGAGACTGTTTTTCTGCAATACTTCTAGAAAATAGCCTGGATTTCATCCTGGTGAGTGCTTTGAGAAGTTCCACACAATGCACAAGTACAGATAAAAAGTGACAGATAATTTCAGACTTAAATATGCTGAAACCTGCACCTGAATATTGTTATTATTATTGTGCTTTTACGGCCGCAGTGGACCACTGTAGTCAATTTCTGTCCAGTCTTCTATGATGTTTTATGTTTTTTCTTTTCTGATGTTTCAGTATTTCTTCAATCTATCCGATCTTCGTTGTTCGTTCTTCTTCTGAAAATACCCTTTTTGTTGTTTCTCTTTTATCACATTTTGGTAGAAATCTAACTTTACTATTCTTCAATTTATTCTTTAAATCCTCCAGTGTTATGTCTAATTCTTTCATGTCTTCTTTTATTTCTTTTAACCAGACAGGTTGTTGCTTTTATTTCCAAAGCTTTTCTCCAAAATTCTGCGTATTAACCTGTCTTGATGTGTTCTTAACAGATGATCAAAGAATGATATTCTCTTCTTTCTCATGAAATTTGTTATAGGTTCTATTTCCTGATATACTGCTGAATTTGGGATGATGCACCATTCTCCTTCTTTTTGGTATTTCTTATTAATGCATGTTCTTACTATCCTTCTTTCTATTTTTAAAATTTTGTCTATGTTATTCTTTTGCTTTAGTTTAAATAATGTTTCACTTCCATAAGTTATTTCAGGTTGGACTACAGTCTTATAATGTTTCAATTTTGTATTTATTGACAAACATTTCTTGTTGTATGAATTTCTGGTTACTTTTTGGGCTCTGGATAATTTATTTGTTCTCTCTGTCCAAGACATTTTTTTCATTTAAATTGTGTGTTATAGTTTCTGCAAGGTATTTAAACTGTTTTACAATTCCTATCTCTTTTCCACATATCAGAACACTACTTATTAAAAGGCGATCTATTGCCATTACTTTAGTTTTTTTTTTTCAAATGAAATTGTTAATCCTATTTTTCCAGCAATAGTTTGGAGACTTGTGATTTGATTCCGAGCTTCATCAAGATTATTAGCTAGTAGTGCCAGGTCATCTGCAAATCCTAAGCAATTTAGGTTAATTTCACCTTTAGTGTATCCAATTCTTATATTTTTGTCGTACTTGCTTCGGCGGTACGTTGTCTTTATACCATTCTCTCATCAAGTATTCCAGAGTACAATTAAACAAAAGTGGTGATAGAAGATCACCTTGTCTTAGTCCTGTTCTGATTGAGAATGCTTCGGATTATTCTCCTCTAAACTTCATCTTTGACTTAGTGTTTGTTAATGTTAAGCTTATCATTTTAACTAATTTAGGATGTAATCCAAAATTTCGTAATTTTTTAATACTGAAGGTCGGTGAATGTAATCATAAGCTTTCCGAAAGTCTACGAAAGTGATAATAATTTGTTTCTGTCTTCTTTTGTAGATGTCCATTAATAATTTTAGTGTTATGATTTGATCTGGACAACTGCGCCATGGTCGAAATCCTCCCTGGTACTCCCCTAATTGTTTTTCCAGTTGATATTTGCACCAATTGTAAATTATTCTCGAGAATATTTTATAACTACAATCCAGGAGTGATATTCCTCTATAGTTATCAGGATTTGTTCTATCTCCTTTTTTGTGTAAAGGGTGGATTACTGCCGTTGCCCAATGGTCTGGTAATTTTTCATCATTCCAAATTTTAATCAAGCATTATATTTATTTTGTGTTTGCTTTATTTGATTTTTATAAATATGTTGTCCATATGTTTGTGCTGTCTCTTATCCCTCTGCAAGCATATTCTTAAATGGAGCTAGAGAGGCAGGAGTGTTCTGAAAAAAAGGAGGGTTAAGGGTTAATGCTACCTCTACCCATGTCAAAGCCAGATGTATTTCTTCTCAGCCCCTACTTTCACTTGAAGGGGACACCTTATATTCGATCTGAACCCTAATTTATTTTATTATTACTACCGGAATTACGTATGCTCAAGTAGGGGTAATACATATGTAAATTTTGAGCCCTGTTGAGATAATAAAGGCATGTAAGGAGTCACAAGAACAGTTTCCTTTAGGAATGACCCTACCATTTGAGCTGAGTACAACTCAAGTACATCTGATTAATAAGATTGTGGATGTTACAGCATTTGTTAGCAAAGATATGGTGGTGTACATTGTGTTAATGCTGCTCAGTGATGATCAAAATGATCAATTTGTAAGTGTACAAATAGAAAAAGGCTTTGTGCTTATAGACTCTGAACAACAATTCTATGCTTATTCAAGCAGAAACCAAATAAGCAATTGTAAGCTTGTAACTACAATGTCTAGAATGTGTAAATCAGAGTTCATAATGAAAATGGTTCATGGAACAGAGGAACGTGCAATTATGTTGTTAAAAGGTGTTACGTCAATACACAAAAGATGTAAAAAGAATGTGATGCACATAAAAGAGTTAATATGGTTACGTATAGACACAAATAAGTATTTGTATTCAGCTCCTAAACCAGTAAAGGTAACGGTTGTCTGTAAAGAAACTAGCGACGTATTATTAAATGGTACAGGTATATTGATATTGTATGAGCCTTGGACAGTTTATGGGTTTAACATCAAGATTAAAATTATTAATAATGTTAATGCTACTTACGGGAAGGATATAGTTCCCAGTATACCTCTTGAATATGACTGCTGTGAATATCTAAATTCTAAAATCAAATTACAAGATTTAAATGTAAAAGAAAATGTGCTACATGATCTCTTAACAGATGTTGATGACTTAAAACATGCTGGTAGAAAGGTCAACGACGGAGTTTGAGAGTGTTGTATTTGAATCCCGGAGCTACACATCCGCGTGAGCCAAACATCGCATCATTCAACGCGACTACGGTATCGTGGGCGCAGAGAAGAATTCAAGAGACAAGACGACGCCGAAGATTGAAGAAATCTTCAATCAAAAGCTAAGTAACCACCAAGCTTGTATGGTACGATCTTATTGTATTATAGAATGCAATGTAACTGGTTAGTCAAAGTCTTTGAGAAGGACTATCTAACCAAGAGCTAAAGGTGTAAAGTACAAAGAGTTTCAAGTATATGTGTAAATATGTAATGCATCTCTTTTATTCAATACAGTTGAAGGGAACAGTGTGAGTGTGTAAAGGTAATCTTATTATTTTAAAATTAAGCTCCCGTAAATCCGAACCCATACCCCCAGCCTGCCAAGTCCTTAGGATCATGACAAGTACCAATATTAGACTGCACGCTTTCGGCACAATCTGCCATTAAGACCAAGTCATCAGCATAGGCCAAACTGCTTACTACATTTCCACATAACTGAATCCCTCCCTGCCACTTTATACCTTTCAGCAGATGATCCATGTAAACTATGAATAACAAAGGTGAAAGATTACTGCCTTGTCTAACCCTTGTAAGTACCCTGAACCAAGAACTCATTCTACCATCAATTCTCACTGCAGCCCAATTGTCAACATAAATGCCTTTGATTGATTTTAATAATCTGCCTTTAATCCCATAGTCCCCCAGTATGGTGAACACCTTTTCCCTTGGTACCCTGTAAGATGCTTTCTCTAGATCTAAGAAATATAAACACAACTGTCTATTTCTCTCGTAGCATTTTTTCAATTACCTGGCACATAGTGAAAATCTGATCCTGACAGCCCATCTGTGGTCTGAAACCACACTGGTTTTCGTCCAACTTCCTTTCAAGCACTGACCGCATCCTCCATTCCACGATGCCAGTGAATACTTTGCCTGGTATACTAATCAACGAGATACCTCAACAGTTGCTGCAATCCTTCCTGTTTCCTTGCTTATATATAGGTGCAATTACTGCTTTTGTCCAATCTGAAGGTACCTTACCAACACTCCATGCTAATCTTATTATTCTATGAAGCCATTTCATCCCTGCCTTCCCACTATACTTCACCATTTCAGGTCTAATTTCATCTATTCCTGCTGCTTTATGACAAGGGAGTTTATTTACCATCCTTTCTAGTTCCTCAAGTTTAATTTCACCAACATAATTTTCCTCCTCTCCATGAGCTCCGTTGTTCGCGACACCACCATGAACATTTCTTTTTACATTGAGAAGATTAGTCCAGTGATTCCCTGGGATCTATTATGAGTTCACCTGAATCCCCTAAAACACTGTTCATTTCCTTTTTCTCCTCCCTTCCTAAGATTCTTTCTTACTGCCCAGAAAGGTTTCCTTGCTGCTTGACCTAGCCTTTCCAGGTTATTACCAAAATCTTCCCACGACTTGTACTTGGATTCTACAACTATTGGTATCGCTCTGTTTCTTTCATCTATGTACAATTCCCTGTCTGCATCAGCCCTTGTTTTGAGGCATTTCTGATAAGCCTTCTTTTTTACGTTTACAAGCTGCTCTCACTTCATCATTCCACCAAGATGTTCGCCTTTTCCCATCTTTACACACAGTTCTTCCTAGGCATTCCTTTGCTATTGCTACTACAGCATCCCTGTATGCCACCAATTCTCTTTCCATATCCTGAACCTACTTACTGTCCACTGTTCGGAACTTCCTACTAATTATATACATGTACTTCTGTCTAATTTCCTTGTCATGGAGATTTTCTACCCTTATTCGTTTGCAGTCAGATTTCACTTTCTCTATCCTAGGCCTAGAGATACTTAGCTCACTACAGATCAGATAGAGGTCTGTTTCATCAAAAAACTCTGGAAAACCTGTACATTCCTAACAGATTTCCTGAATTTGAAGTCGGTTAAGATATAGTCTGTTATGGACCTGGTACCCCTAGCCTGCCTTGTGTAGCGGTGAATAGCCTTATGCTTGAAGAATGTATTTATAATTGCTAAACCCATACTAGCACTCAAGTCCAGCAAACGCTTCCCATTCCCATTAGCTTCCTTATCTTCCCCACATTTACCAATCACCCTTTCGTATCCTTCAGTTCTATTTCCAACTTTCACATTGAAATTGCCCATTAGCACTATTCTATCCTTGCTGTTGACCCTCAATGCTTCATAAAACTTGTCAATTTCATTCTCAACTGCACCCTCACATGGTGTATACACTGAGACAATTCTCGTCCTAATTCCTCCAACTGCCAAATCTACCGACATCATTCGCTCGTTTACGTGCCTAACAGAAATTATGTTGCATGCAATAGTATTCCTGATGAAACCCCAGACTCTGCGCTTCCCTTTCTAACACCTGTCAAGTACACTTTATAATATCCTATCTCTTCCTCGTTATGTTCTGCGCTCAGTAAATTTGTGAAGCAGGGTGGTACCCTACTTACCCATATTCCAAGTGAGGATCTCTCCTCTAACTGGTTAGGGACTAACAGTGGATTGTACAGCCCTAGCCGCCTGAGCACAAAGAAGGCCATGACTCAGAATACATCAGAGATGCCCACTCCCATTCCGTAGCAACTGGTATCCCGAATCTCAGGACCACTTACTAGGCCACTCAGCCGTTGCCCATGGTTCACGAACTAGGACGTGACTACAGTAACCCACACCATGAACCATCCAGTTACTGAAGTAAAAAATGTGGAAGAGGAGTGGGTCAATTTTAAAAAGGCATTTGTTAGTCCAGCAGAGAGTGCTTGTGGCATGACATCTACAAAAGTGAAAGAAAAGGAGACACTGTGGTGGAATGAGGAAGTGAGGAAAGTGGTAAAAGAAAAGAAGACAGCCTGGTGAGAATGGAACCGAGATCAAACCGAAGTAAGCTAAATAAAGTATCTCAACATTAAATGGAGATATAAGAAGGTGGTAGGAGAAGAAAAGAAGAGAAGAATTTACACAAAAAATGGAAGCTGGTGCAAGTGGCAGTAAAAGGATGCTGTATGGACTTATAGGAAGTAAGAGGACAGAAAGAGTTACCACAAAGCTAGTCATAAAGGAAGATGAGGAACTGTTAACACACCCAGAAGAGATAAGGAGAAGATGGAAGGTGTATTTTGATATGCTACTGAATGTGAACAACTATACAGGGGAGACAGAAGCAATACAGTGTGAGGACTCAACAACAGAGGATGATATAACAATGCAGGAGGTGGAGTTAGAGGTATAATAATAATATCGTGTGGCTATTTCTAACCGAGTGCAGCCCTTGTAAGGCAGATCCTCCGATGAGGGTGGGTGGCATCTGCCATGTATAGGTAACTGCGTGTTATTGTGGTGGAAGATAGTGTTACGTGTGGTGTGTGAATTGCAAGAATGTTGGGGACAGCACAAACACCCAGCTTCCGGGCCACTGAAATTAACCAATGAAAGTTAAAATCCCCGACCCGGCCAGGAATCAAACCCGGTACCCTCTGAACCGAAGGCCAGTACGCTGACCATTCAGCCAATGGGAGTTAGAGGTACAAAAGATGAAGATGGGAAAAACAACAGGGATGGATGAAATCAGTGTGGAAACGATAAAGGCTGCTGGACCTGTTGGTATACAATGGTTGAACTGACTAGTAAAGTACATGTGGTGACACCGTGGTTATGTTCATTTACCTTCTCCCCTAACATTTTAGTTGTGGGCTAACCGCCATTGAAATTCGTGTCCTATAATCCTAATTTTCTTCAAACCATCTTTCCTTACTTTTTCTAGTCATTTCATGTTTTATTTAATTCATATATTCCCGAGCCTAGCGCTCGATATCGTGGTTTATTCTTAAGGCATGAAAAGTTCCTTGTATGTGCTGTTCTCTCTACGGAGAGTTCGTACTGTGATGCTCCGCCCGTTAACCAATAAGAGCTCTCGATCTTGTGAGCTCTGTCTCCCTCATCTAGCGGGCGAGGGCCGCCATTACGGTTTTGTTGCTTGAGTGAGATGGATCATCGGCGTGCTTCGTGTCTCATGCAGGACCAGATTTCAGCCTGCATTATGGATAATGGATAATTCATCTGTGTGAGAGGGCTCTCTCTCGCCTTCAGAGCTGTTTTTTACTTCTACCTTCTGGAAACGCCCCCAGACCGTATGGATTATTTATTAATTTATTGGATTATAATTTTGACGTGAGTATGGAAAGTGGCGCTAACGTGTCCCTGCAAGCTTCCTGGAATCTCTTCATGTTCTTAAGTGAATATGATGATCTTACGGCATCCATGAGTTTGGAAAAACTATTATTTGAACTTGAGGCATTTTAGGTCTCCTAAAAATCTTCAGTCTTCCTATCTCGTCTTTTAATTTCAATGATTGCAACTTAAAACATATTCGGGTTTCGGGTGTAAAACTAGGTTAAATTTATTAATATCTAAACCAGATAAACGTATTCTGAATGCATATTAATGCTTTTCATATCAGTTTCGTCGAAAGGATAAAGAATAATGTTATTAAAGTTGGCAATGAAATCGCCCCACTATGTAAAGTTTTTGAGCCATGCGAGTTCTCCCCAAGAGGATGGAAATTTTATTTAATTTTCACTGTCTTAATTTCTTTCCTGGTCTTTTCTTTTTTATTATTACTTGTAAATTTGTGATTTTGCCCCTTGAAGTTATGGCCATTGTTGCTGTTGTACTGATTGGTCATGGCTTTTGTTCATGGCGTGTGTTCGTTGCCATGACGATGTGTTGTTGCTGGTGATGATTATTATGATTCCTTCTCGGAGACTGTTGACCTGGTGGTGGAATTCTATTAAATTGTATGACTTTCCCCTTGCTCTTGTGGATTTTTGGAGCATGTTATTTGGCAATTAACTTTTCCTTTGAATTTTTCTCTATGTACCTATGTTTTTTTCCTTTAGTACTTGCGGTAGTCGTTTGTGTTAATGATAACGTGTGCAGTTAGTATCTGATTCCCTTGGAGAAAACTCCGTGGTTAATGGAGCCGGTATGTTTAACTGCAGTCAAATTTTAAATGGATAAGTAATAAGGACTTTCTGAAACCATAAAAAGAATAATCTTTAATATCCAGTTTCACTGAGATGTGGGGTTTCTGGAATAATTAGCTTGTGTAATTATTATTTATTATTTTCTTCTTGTCTTGGTCGACCACAAATAGGAATTTTAATCCTTCCAATTTGTCATTTAACTTAATTTAAATAGACTATTAATTTCCTTTTTTTGGGTTAACGTTTTTCCTGTTATGGCATTTAATTTAATTTTCTTGAAATAAAGGTATTAGATTTTTCTTTAAAGGTAAGACATGTTGTTCTTCATTTAATTTTAGTATTTTGATACCAGGTACAGTTGTTGTTTTTAATCCTCGGGTTTGAGACACCTCTCCACCAGTTCTGGTAAGTTCTTCCTTGTTTATTTTAGGTGGTGTTTTGGGGTGTCTGTACTCGCTTCCCGTTTTCTTTGGTGAACTAGCTCATTTGCTGTACAGCTAGTTCGTTTTTTCTTTTTCTTTTTACTGCCGTTTAAGTGTAGTTGTGTTTTACTACGTAACGGGTCAGTGGAAAGACAAACATGTACCAGAAGACTGGAAAAAGGGATAATAATACCAGTGTTTAAGAAAGGGCACAAGAAAGTTTGTGGTAACTATAGAAGAATCACACTTATATCATAGGTAGTAAAAATACTGGAAAGGATATTAGAAAGAAGAATAAGAAGAAAGATTGAAGGAGTGTTACAAAAGGAACAATAAGGCTTCACGGGTGGAAGATATACAGTGGACCCAATCTTTAGCATGAGACAGCTGATGGAAAAGAACAGATAAATTGGAAAGCATCTGGTCATGACTTTCATAGATATAGAAAAGGCATATGATAGTGTACCCAAAGAGAAGGTTTGGGAAACCACGGTTAAAAAGAGACTCGGAAGAGAAATGTTAGAAACGGTGCAAGCAATGTACAACAACTGTGTTAGCAGAGTACTGACCCCAGTTGGAAAAATAGAATAGTTTAGGAATAAGACTGGACTAAGATAGGGGAGTGTGCTGTCACCTCTTTTGTTTATTATGGTCATGGACGAAATTGTAATGGAAACAAAGGAAGCGTAACAGGTTGTAGATCTTCATTTTCAGCATGAAAATCACTACAGAGAGAAGCAAGACTATGGTGAATTTGAGACGGAAAAAAAAAGGGGGGGGGGGGGGCACTGTGAAAATTGGAAGCCAGGGCCTGGAAATTATGGACAGCTTTAATACCTAGGAAGTGAATTAATGCAAAATGCTAGGGTGGACATGGATATTAGCAGGCGGGTACAGAAGTTTAATGCATTCTATCCAAGTGTGAGAAAACTTGTTTGGAGCAAAGAAGTACCAAGGAAAAGTAGAGAGATAATGTACAAAATGTACTATGAAAATCTGAAGGAGTTTGGAATGGTAATTAGTAATAGTAAAAAGAAAACTGTAGTCATGCACTGTGGAAAAGAGAAAAAGAGAAGCCAAGTGAACATAGACAGAGAACGGTTAGAGAATGTAGAACAGTTTACATATCTGGGTAGCATTATTAATGGAAGTAATGAAATCAACCCCGAAATTAATAACAGACTAAGTAAAGGTACAACATTTTATCATCAAGTCAGAGAGCTTTTATGGGATGACAAAGTACCCAAGAGAACGAAATTAACATTATATAAACAGTATTTCATACCAATTGTAATATACGGACTAAGAAACGCTGGTAACTAATAAGAGACAAGCAGTAGAAATGATATTTTTAAGAACATCGGTTAAAAAGACAAGAAGAGATTGAATTCAAAATATTAAAATCAGAGAAGAGCTAAATATAGAACCGTTAGTACAGAACATACAGACAGCAAGACTGAGATGGTTTCGGGACATGTAAAAAGAATGGGAAAGGAACGGGTAGCAAGAAGGGAATTGGAAAGAGAAGTTAAGGGAAAGAGACTAGTTGGAAGACCGAGAAGAAGGTGGATGGATAAAATTTGGAAGGACATTAGAGAAGTTGGATTGGATGTGGCGGAAGTAATGGAGCAGAAAAAAGTGGAAGGACAGAAAGGAGTGGAGGAGGCTTGTTAACCACACCTGGGCAACTGGAGTGGGACACTGATTATGATGATGACCCATACTGACTTATGCAGCTGAGACTTGGACTTTGACTAGCAGGCAACAGAGTAGAATTCAAGATGAAATTCCTAAGAAGTATGATAGGAAAGACAAGGAAAGGCAGAGTGAGAAATGAAGATGTTAGGAAGGAAGTTGGAATAGGAAAGCTAAATGAGAGAGATGAAAAGAATAAACTAGATAGTTTGGACATGTAAAGAGGATGGAGAAGAATAGAATTCCAAGATAGATGCTGGAGGCAGAGTGCGAGGGCAAGAGAGTAAGAGGAAGACCGGAACAAGATCGTGGAAGAGGAATGGTGGAAGGAAAGAGGAAGATGGAGAAGTACCATATATACCCCGACCCAGCAGGAGCTAAATAAGGTGAAATGATGATGAGAGTATGCTAGTAATTTAAATTACCTAACTTCATCTGAAACATCCTATACTATTGTTACTAGTTTATTTATTTATTTATTTATTCGTATCAGAAGCATTAATACTATAAATACATATATATACTCTTACTGAATTATAAACATTATATACGAAGTCACACTTATAAGAAAAATTCTATACTACTTTTGCCCAGAAATTGGCGACATCCAGTGGATTTTCTGTTGCCTGAAGTAGATCTTGTACTGTTACTAGTTAAATAAATATATTTTTTGAAAAACTTTTTTCAAAAAGGCCCATAATCATTATGTGATTTCACTTTTATATGGAATTCTTTAACAATTCTATTAAATTCGTATGATTGGATTTCTTTCTTGTTCCAAGATTATCTTTGGATTACTACCTTTCTGCTGTATTTACCATACTGTCAAACCAACTGGTATTACGTAGCTGCTAGAATTACCATCCTTGGTATATTTTCTACTGGTAAACTTATTGTGATAATTTTCAATAAGGACCATAATGAAATTAATTTCACATAAGATGGCCATCGCATTGGTTGGGGACTCATACTAATTTGTTATAGTACAATTATCTACTATTTTTATGTGCGCATGTCAATGAACCAATCTCAAAGGTTAGAAATAAACTGACAAGAGGGTCTACCTTTTCAATACAATATATCAAGTAAATGATAGCTTGTTACATCAATCTTGGAACTAGTTTCAGCCACTTAGTGGCCATCTTCAGCCAAATAAAAATTATGTGATAACTAAAACATATGTATACCAGACAAAGACAATGTTGCAGGAATAATTATAACATTAAAATACATATAATTAAACAATCATGGTTCATAATATGATGCATTTAAGTTCACTTAGGACTTCAGGGAAAGAAGTAAATCTGGAAATGATAGCCAGAATTAGGAATGAATAAACACACAGAAAAGAAATTAAAAAGGAGAAAAATTATTTATGAGACTCATCTCTAATGTCTGATGTAGAACGAGCACTGACTCCTTGTAGGAAGCAGGCAATGTAAACAAAGGAGTAGATAGGAAGAGGAGGGGACGGGGTAAAGCAGGGAAGGGGAGGGGTGGGAAGACTGAGAATGGGTGTCTAAGGTGTGGCTGAAGGATGCGGAAAGAAAGACTGCTGCTGAGAAGGGAATTTAAAGATATTATAAACAAAAGAATTCTTTTTATCTGAGACATAATTACTAAAGACAGGAATTGAAAGGTCAAATAAAATGTTTGATTTCTCTGAAATTTTATTTGGATTGAAGTTACGATTGAAAAACTGTTCCGGATGGATTTACATTTACATTGTCGTGTTGTACATTCTATGATGGTTTTTATTACAATCTCCACATTTTCTATTAGTACTATATTATTTTTTAAAAATTTGTTGTATTTAAATATTATACTGTATGTATGTTAATTATTTCAAATATTGTGGTTAAGTGTAAGAGAGGTCCTTGAGCCCTAACTTCACCACGAATAAAGACGAATTACTTACTTACTTACTTAAAACAATTTTCTGTAATATTGAGCAGGGGGCCTCATTGTATAACTTTGAGAATTTTCATGTCTTGGTTGTTATTAGTGAACTTATGGTATCACTATGCATGTTGACAATCTTGAGGTTGTTATCCTACATTTAGTTTATTATTCTCTATTGTTAGTGGCATGTTTACTTTATTATTATTATTATTATTATGGCTATTTTTTCAGACTCCTTTCCTTTCTTGGAAATAAATGTAAATGTTCATGATTTAGTATGTGAAAATTTCACATTACCAGCAATGCATATACAACAATTAAGAGGGCTCTAATGTAAACTTACAAAGCCCTACTACTTCTGAATCATCTTTACCACCCTACATTAACATCCCTGTTAAAGATAACCTGCAACCTGCCTCTACGCCACATAATGTGGACTCGATAAGGAAATTTCTGTGTTTCCATTTACCACCAGAAAATTATACAAAAGTATCCAGTGCAGCGAGACTAATAGACTTTTTCAAAATCCAAAATTGGCGCAGCGATCTCAGTCTGTACTTCAGCCTTCAACTTCCAGTAATAACTCTTTAAGTCACTAACTTAACTTTCACATTATTAAACAGTCTCTTACCTAAGTATCTCAACTTGTTGCAACAGATCCGCGATCATTAGTTAATTCATATTAGGTCTTTAAAAAAGAATTGGCTCCTTTTCAACAACTTATTAGTCTTCTCTATCCTAAAACTTCTTCCCATTCAAGTAGTTTTTGGTTAGAACATATGAATAAATATCCAAATTGGATTAAAATCCAGACAGTTTTACACAATAATTTCTTACCTTATGAAGTTCGTTCCAGTTTTAGTCATGAGCTAATTACATGATACCAACGTTGCGATGAATCCACCCATGATTATTTGGACTTAATCATCACAGTGACATTCTAGCTATCGCCGACCATCCTCAAGAACTAATTTCCACAGTTCAATTCTATGCGTAACCATCTTTCAAACACTTGATAAATCCCTTCTTACCCCCAACCTCGATTGTTCAGGTATATATCATTGCTCAGGACACACTTACTAGATCGCAGAAAACTTAAATGGGGGAATTGATGATTGGAATGCATTACCTCGAGTGTCTGAGAGCCTTTCCCATAAGTGTAAGATGCTTCAAGAATAGACTCCAACGATCTGTTAATTTTGTGTAAATTTTTATGTAATGTCATGTTTTAATGCAATGCTCAACCCACTGTAAATTGTAGTATTAAGGCATATGAATTATTTAAGGAATTTGTGAATTTGTATATGAACGTGCTGTATTTACAATGCTAAGATAATAGTAATTGGACCACTCAATCTACTTACATACACACATGATCATTATAGACTGTTATGCCTTTCAGTGTTTAGTCTGCAAGGCTCTGTGAATTCACTAAATGTTGCCACAATCCTCTTGGTCTCCGTCTACTTCTCTTACCCTCCATAACAGAGTCCATTATTCTCCTAGGTAACCTATCTTCCGCCATTTGCTTCACATGACTCCACCACCGAAGCCGGTTTATGCTTACACCTTCATCCATACAGTTCAATCCTAACTTTGTGTTTATCACCTCATTCCAACTACCCTCCTGCCATTGTTCCCACCTGTCTGTACCAGCAATCATCCTCACCACCTTCAGGTCTGATACTTCTAACTTAAGAATAAGATATCCAGAGTCCACCCAGCTTTCGCTCCCATAAAGCAAAGTTGATCTGAAAACAGACCGATGTAAAGATAGTTTTGTCCAGGAGCTGACTTCCTTCTTACAGAATACTGATGATAGCAACTGCGAGATCACTGCATTAGCTTTACTGCACCTTGATTCAATCTCACTATATTACCATCCTGGGAAAACAGACGTCCTAAGTACTTGAAGTTATCCACCTGTTCCAGTTTTGTACCACCAATCTCACTTTCAATTCTGTTGAATTTCTTACCTACTGCCATGAATTTAGTCTTCGGAAGGCTAATTTCCATACCATACTCATTGCATCTATTTTCAAGTTCCAAGATATTAGACTGCAGGTTTTCGGCACAGTCTGCCATTAAGACCAAGTTGTCAGCATAGGCCAAACTGCTTACTACATTTCCACCTAACTGAATCCCTCCCTACCACTTTATACCTTTCAGCAGATGATCCATGTAAACTATGAACAACAAAGGCAAAAGATTACAGCCTTGTCTAACCCCTGTAAGTACCCTGAACCAAGAACTCATTCAACCATCAATTCTCACTGCAGCCCAATTGTCAACATAAATGCCTTTGATTGATTATAATCATCTGCCCTTAATCCCATAGTCCCCCAGTATAGTGAACATCTTTTTCCTCGGTACCCAGTCAGAAGCTTTCTCCAGATCTAAGAAACAAACACAACTGTATATTCCTCTCGTAGCATTTTTTCAATTACTTGGGGCATACTGAAAATCTAATCCTGACAGCCTCTCTGTGGTCTGAAACCACACGGGTTTTCGTCCAACTTCCTCTCAACCACTGACCGCAACCTCCCTTCCAAGATACCAGTGAATACTTTGCCTGGTATACTAATCAACGAGATACCTCGATAGTTGTTGCGATCCTTCCTGTTTCCTTGCTTATATATATTTAAAGATAAAAACTTCATTGTTCCGTATTGAAATTATTGATGTTAAAAATTAAATAATTGAAAAGGAGGTTCAACCTATTCAATACTTAAAAGAAGGAAATGCAGTAATCACATTCCTATTTAAATGGGACCGGTTTCGACCTTAGTCCAGGTCATCATCAGCCGTAAAAAGATGTACAATGTTTATGAATATTGGAGGTCAGTTTAACACTTTGATAGGCACAAAGACACGACACCACATTCTGTATGCACAAAGTCACAACACTATCAACTAATATACAAAGATCAAAAATAACTAGAAGTCGCAGACGAATAAATTTGTAGTAGAAAGCCGCCAGCTCCTGGTGATCAGCGCGGCACATTCAAGGTCATGCGCTGCGGTCGAACGCCAAAGTAGAGTGGAGAATGTTTTGAAGGTCTAGAATTTGTCACGGTTGCGGGAAGTTAAGTACGTATATAAAAATATACGACGCAAATCAGAATAATTGAGTGAGTATTTGTACTCCTGCTAAGTTCTTGGAAAACAGTTGACTTGAAAAAACAATTGTAGAGAGAAGAAAAAATGTAGTAAAAAGCGCAATATCGGAAAACAAATGAAAACTTATATGCACAGTGCGCTATTTTTAAATGAAAAATTTTTAGGTTATGATTGAAGTAGTCGAAGTTGGTGCAAGACAAGAGTTAAAATTTGAAAGAGGAGAACCGAAATGAAGGTCGTGTGTTTTTTTTTATAGAGAGAAGGAAGAATAAATTAAACGAGGAAGAGTGATAGTGAAATAAGAGAAAGAATAAAAGAAATTGAAGTTAGATGGTAATGAGGAAGGATAAGAGGATAAGATAGGGAAAATGAAGGAGGGGTAGTTTAGGGTGGGTTAGGAGGGTGGGTTATTGGAGGTAGAAAATGTGGGTGGGAACTATGTAAGGCATGGAAAATAGAATTGGGGTTTTGGAATTTGGAATTTTTGAGAAGAAGAATTAGGAAGTCAAAAAGGATATTGGGTTTTTCAGAAATGTCGTTTAAATTGAAATTAGGGTTGAAGTACTGGTCAAGGTGGATAAAGCAATTTTCAGTAATGTTGAAGAGGGGGCCTTTGTTAATGATTTTAAGTATATTTAAGTCATTGTCAATACTGGTGAAACTATGCTTGGAGTCTTGTATGTGCTGTCCTATGGCAGAGAATCTGTTGTATTTAATGGCGTTGACATGTTCAGAGTACCTGATATTGAAGTTGCGGCCAGTTTGTCTGACGTAGGAGGAATTGCATTTGTTGCATTTAAATCTGTATACACCAGATTTAGAAAAAGCATTAGACTTATTTAGAGATTTAGAGTTGTGTAAGATATCAAGACTTCTATTGTTAGATCTAAAAGAAATTTTCATATTATGTTTTTTAAAAATATTAGTTATTTTATAAGCATCCTGAGTGAAAGTGAAGGTGGAAAAAGCAGTTGGTTTAATTGTGTCTTTAGATAAAGTGGTTTTTGGACGGTGTTTGAATTTGTTGATGATGCGGTTAATGAAGGAGTTGTTAAAGCCATTAAATTTAGCAATGTTGCGGATGGTGTTTAATTCATAATTTAAATCTTTTTTGGACATAAGGGTGTTGAAAGCACGAAAAATTAAGCTGTTATAAGTAGCACGTTTATGAGCTTGGGGGTGCGAAGAATCTTGTCTTATTGTAGTTGCTGTTTGGGTTGGTTTTCTTAAAATTTTGTAAGATAAAGAAGAAGGATGTCTAGTAATAGTTAGGTCTAGAAAATTAAGAGTTTGGTTGTGTTCTGATTCGAGGGTGAATTTAATGTTAGAGTCTAAGTTGTTGAGATGAAGAAGTGTAGAGGCTGCGTTGGTTGATTCCTCATTTAATATTACTAAGGTGTCATCGACATATCTCGCCCAATGTAGCCACCAATTTAATTATTGAATCTGAAATAGCCATTAACAAAATGCCAACAGATGAACAAGATGAAATCAGATATGAAGTAAAAAGGAAACTTGAAAAAATCTTCATTAACAATAACAAAAACACTTCTCTTATTAATAATAATAATAATAATAATAATATTAATTTAATTAAAGATAATAAAACCATTACAGATCTTAAAAAGAAAATCAATGACAATAGCCTCATTATCACCAAATCTGATAAAGGCAACACTACTGTCATAATGGATAAAACTGACTACTTAGATAAAACCAAAAACTTTTTCAGTGACCCTTCTTTTTCTATAAAAAAAAAGACCCAACCACAAAAATCCAACGCCTACTCAAACATACTTTAAAAAATGCTTCCTTTCTCCTCACAGATCAAGAAAAAACTAAACTAATAAACATGAACCCTGGACTACCCACTGCCAAAGCCCTCCCTAAAATTCACAAAACTAACATTCCTATCCGTCCAATTATCAATTACAGACCCAGTCCCCTATACAACACTTCTAAATTCATCCAAACATTTTTACTAAAAAATTATCGATTTTTATCCAACAAATCTATCAAAAACACTTCTGATCTAATCAACAAATTAAAGAATTTTGAAATCCAACCAAATTTTTCTCTCCATTCTTTTGACATTGTCAACATGTACCCTAGTATTCCAATTCCAAAATTATTCCCCATTATAAACAACAACCTAAACAAATTCCGTAACCTAAGTAAACTTGAAATTCAAGACTTCATGTCTATTTTAAAATTAGTTCTTAACAATAATTATTTTACCTTTGACAACACCATTTATCAACAAGATGGCTCGGCTATGGGCTCACCTGCTTCTGGCATTCTGGCTGAAATTTACCTCGACTTCTTAGAAAACACAAGAATTAATAATAATAATAATTTCTCCAACATCCTCTTTTGGGCGAGATATGTCGATGACACCTTAGTAATATTAAATGAGGAATCAACCAACGCAGCCTCTACACTTCTTCATCTCAACAACTTAGACTCTAACATTAAATTCACCCTCGAATCAGAACACAACCAAACTCTTAATTTTCTAGACCTAACTATTACTAGACATCCTTCTTCTTTATCTTACAAAATTTTCAGAAAATCAACCCAAACAGCAACTACAATAAGACAAGATTCTTCGCACCCCCAAGCTCATAAACGTGCTACTTATAACAGCTTAATTTTTCGTGCTTTCAACACCCCTATGTCCAAAAAAGATTTAAATTATGAATTAAACACCATCCGCAACATTGCTAAATTTAATGGCTTTAACAACTCCTTCATTAACCGCATCATCAACAAATTCAAACACCGTCCAAAAACCACTTTATCTAAAGACACAATTAAACCAACTGCTTTTTCCACCTTCACTTTCACTCAGGATGCTTATAAAATAACTAATATTTTTAAAAAACATAATATGAAAATTTCTTTTAGAACTAACAATAGAAGTCTTGATATCTTACACAACTCTAAATCTCTAAATAAGTCTAATGCTTTTTCTAAATCTGGTGTATACAGATTTAAATGCAACAACTGCAATTCCTCCTACATCGGACAAACTGGCCGCAACTTCAATATCAGGTACTCTGAACATGTCAACGCCATTAAATACAACAGATTCTCTGCCATAGGACAGCACATACAAGACTCCAAGCATAGTTTCACCAGTATTGACAATGACTTAAATATACTTAAAATCATTAACAAAGGCCCCCTCTTCAACATTACTGAAAATTGCTTTATCCACCTTGACCAGTACTTCAACCCTAATTTCAATTTAAACGACATTTCTGAAAAACCCAATATCCTTTTTGACTTCCTAATTCTTCTTCTCAAAAATTCCAAATTCCAAAACCCCAATTCTATTTTCCATGCCTTACATAGTTCCCACCCACATTTTCTACCTCCAATAACCCACCCTCCTAACCCACCCTAAACTACCCCTCCTTCATTTTCCCTATCTTATCCTCTTATCCTTCCTCATTACCATCTAACTTCAATTTCTTTTATTCTTTCTCTTATTTCACTATCACTCTTCCTCGTTTAATTTATTCTTCCTTCTCTCTATAAAAAAAAACACACGACCTTCATTTCGGTTCTCCTCTTTCAAATTTTAACTCTTGTCTTGCACCAACTTCGACTACTTCAATCATAACCTAAAAATTTTTCATTTTAAAAATAGCGCACTGTGCATATAAGTTTTCATTTGTTTTCCGATATTGCGCTTTTTACTACATTTTTTCTTCTCTCTACAATTGTTTTTTCAAGTCAACTGTTTTCCAAGAACTTAGCAGGAGTACAAATACTCACTCAATTATTCTGATTTGCGTCGTATATTTTTATATACGTACTTAACTTCCCGCAACCGTGACAAATTCTAGACCTTCAAAACATTCTCCACTCTACTTTGGCGTTCGACCGCAGCGCATGACCTTGAATGTGCCACGCTGATCACCAGGAGCTGGCGGCTTTCTACTACAAATTTATTCGTCTGCGACTTCTAGTTATTTTTGATCTTTGTATATTAGTTGATAGTGTTGTGACTTTGTGCATACAGAATGTGGTGTCGTGTCTTTGTGCCTATCAAAGTGTTAAACTGACCTCCAATATTCATAAACATTGTACATCTTTTTACGGCTGATGATGACCTGGACTAAGGTCGAAACCGGTCCCATTTAAATAGGAATGTGATTACTGCATTTCCTTCTTTTAAGTATTGAATAGGTTGAACCTCCTTTTCAATTATTTAATTTTTAACATTGCTTATATATAGGTGCAATTACTGCTTTTATCCAATCTGAAGGTACCTTACCAAAACTCCATGCTACTCTTACTACTCTATTATACCTGCCAACTTTACAAAACCAAATATTCAGGAGATTTTGATATGAAAATCAGGAAAAACACAAGAAACAATTGGTCAAAACTCCTTATTCTACATGTCTTGCGCAATACAATACTATGATATATTTATAACATTTATTGTCTCAAAGCCCGACTGTTGCTATAACGAGGCTACAAGGCTAAAAATTACAAATCTCTATTATGTCACAGGAAGTATGCGAGTAAGATGATAAGTCTCTGATAAGCCTTTCGAAAATAGTATGAACTCATGCTACACACGTATGAATCGGTCATGCACTTAAATGGCATTACTTAGCAAATGCATAGATTAATATATTGCATCAAGCGCCTGCGTGATTATGCGAAGCGCAATGCTATCTGTATGAAGTAACTAGCTGTTGTACTCGTGCTTCGCTACGCAACTCTCAGAAAGACTGTCCGTATAGTTTTCCCAACTGAAGTTAATACAGGTTATTACAATGACGCCAGTATGAATGTCACGATTAAAAGTAATGCTGTCATATGAAATATTCCCTAAAATGAAAAACAGCACATTTTCTCGCTTTTAAAGAAAAGTACCACAGTGTTGATCTAACAGTTCAAAGTTCCAAAGCTAGAATGACCAGGCCGCAGACAGCCGTGAACACTCCTGTGTCATTATTCCATTTAAGATGGATGCTTGTTGTTTAACGGGACCTAACATCTAGGTCATCGGCCCCTAATGGTACAAAATTAGACGAAATGTAATGACAATTTACAAGTCCAAAATCATCCACTGACCAGAATTCAAAACGTGGTGTTCCTGACACAGTGGCTACTAATCATAGGCAAGACAGATTGTGTTGCTCATAAGAGTGGTACTAATCACAGGTACTGTAAAACTCACCCTGATTCACACACTCTCACTACTAATCACAAAGCTATTGTGTACCTAACATAGTGGTACTACGCGCAAGTAAAAGCGACCCAGCGTGGTGGTACTAATTATAAGTAGTCTCATGGTTCTAATTCAAACATCCCTAGGTCACCCCTTTTAGTCGCCTCTTACAACAGGCAGGGGATACAGTGAGTGTATTCTTCGCCTGCGTTCCCCACCCACAGGGGGGGGGGGGGGTGTTTGGTCCGCAAGAGATATTTTATTTTGCTCAAGTCCGCCGGCAAGCCGGTTAGGAACCCCCTATCCACTACCTGGAACGCGCCACGTAGTAGTATTACCTGTCACCCCCTGCTACGCCAACGAAATAGAATCGTGGTTGTTCCATTTAAGTGTGCACACTGCTCATTCCAACCACTGCCTCAGAGCAGGGATCGTATAGCTGGAATACTATGATGATTCGGTGTGCTACGTACCAGTAGTATCAAAATTTATGAACCAGAGGAATGGCACGCTAAAGAAGAGAGAGATCTAACTCCCCAGCTACTTCCTGCCAATATTCAGGCAAGCTGTTATACTAGGTACGCAACAGTAATCCCATCTATCGGAGATAAATGGCAAAAGAATACACAAAGCACATCACAACAAACAATGGTCAATGAAATGTTATTGTTGATCAATTTTATCAGCTGTCTATACTGCAGGCCTTCATATTTAGTTTTCTTCCGACTCTGCGATATTAGAGCATCTAATGTAAAGGGAGACGTCCTTTCTTTTACGACTCCCTCTTGTATTATTATTCAAGCGATCGTTTCTTCATGACTGTTTTCTCATTCTTATAATCATCTTCAAAATATTAGTATAGTCGGTGCGGTAAGACTGAATGAGACATAAATAATAATAAATTGTACTCTCTATAACTTTTCTAATGTAGTACTTTTGATATGACCAATTAGATAGGTAATTAAAAATTAAATTTTGGCACCTTCCCCTAAACTACCATTTTGAAGAGGGTGAATAAATTATTTATAGCATAGACTGTAGTTCCTTATTGCCCAACTTTACATACTGATTTTCATTAAATTCTGTTCACCCATTTTCTCGTACCTCGGCGCTGATAGGGCCAATCTATCTATATATATAAAATAAAATTTTGTCTGTACATTGCTCAGAATTTGAAAATAATGGTATTTCTGTATTGGTCATGTCCACAGTAACAAGGAAATGCACTTTATACTTTTCCGTAATTTCTGTCTATCTGTATGTATGTATGTACATGCATCACAAGAAAATGGTTGAAGAGAATTTAATGAAAATCGGTATGCAAAGTCGGGGGATGAGCCATACAATCTAGGCTATAAACAATTTTACTCACACTGAGTGAAATGGTAGTTTAGGGGAAGGCCTACAATTTAATTCTCAAATATTTATATTATTAGTGGTTCTATCGATAAATACTACATAACTGAAATTATATACAATTAAATTTCCGATCATTTATGTCATACATTTTTACCATACCGGCTATGAACACAGATATTCATTAACTTGTATTTTTGTTGCTAAGTCCAATTCAACGCCGAGCCACGAGAAAATGGGTTGACAGAATTTAATGAAAATCGATATATAGAGTCGGGGAGTAAGAAACTACAGTCTAAGCTATAAACAATTGTATTCACCCTGGAAGAAACGGTAGTTTAGGGGAAGGGGCCTAAAATTTAATTTTTAAATACCATGTTATTGGTCCTATCAAAAAGTACTACATAACAAAAGTTATAGAGAATACAATTTCTGATCATTTAAGCTTTATTCAGTCTTACCGTACCGACTACGATAAGAGTGGTATTTCAGAGTCGGAAGAAGTTCATCATAGTATTCCAGCAATTTGATCCCTACTCTGACGCGGTTTTTCGAATGAGCAGTGTGCTCATTTAAGGCGGTGGCTGACTTAATGGTGGTAGTATGACATGGTCTAGAATTACAATTTATGCCTATTCCAAATTATAGTACCACAATTCAATAATAAACTCAAAATTCAACCCTGAAAAGAGCCGTTTCTTAAGAAGGGCTTCTTTCTCTTCACTTTTATTAAATTCTACATTCGTTTTATTCCAAATTAGCAGTGAAGAGGGGGTTTCTCCTCTGGCTTGGAGTAAAAATTTGCCTCCAAGGCAGATTTTTCCGCTGTCAGTGTAGTGAATTGAGATTTCACGACTCATCGGGTACTCCTAGGAAACAGATTAGTAAAAGGGCATAGGTTTTGCCCTGGGACTCTCCACTATTCGACACTCCACTCACCCCACCGAAAAAAGACGGAGTGTGTTCACGCATCACGGCTGTGTGCGGGTTGGTCATTGCAGCTCTGGAACTTTGGACTGTTAGATCGGCAGTGTAGTACTGTTCGTTAAAAGTGAGAAAACGAGTGGTTTTTCGTTTGATCGAGTATTTCATATGAAAGCATTGCTTTTAATTGCGCCATTCCTACTGATGTCATTGTAATGACATATGTTCATTTCAGTTGGGAAAACCACTAAGACCGTCTTTCTGAGGATGTCAAAGGCAGATGGACAGTGAGTGTCTGTCATTATAATAAAAACTACCCAACCAGATTGTGACTGATGGTAGGCAAGCGGGCCTACCATTACAATGAAAATTACCTAAGCCAGTCTTCATGTGAGAAAAGGCATTTTGTGACTTCTCCGTCGCGTTTCTAGGGTAACGTTAAGTGCGATGCAGTTTAATACAATCTTGCTCACAACGTGTACACTACCTAACCTAGAATTCTGTATACAATGTAGAATTCCGTAGCGAAGCACGGGTACATCAGCTAGTAATAACATAAATATGAGAGAATTAAATTTTAGGCCTTCCCCTAAACTACCATTTCATTTAGTACAAACACAATTATTCATGGCCTAGATTGTAGCGACTTATTCCCCAACTTTATATACCGATTTTTGTTAAATTCTCTTCAGCCGTTTTCTCGTGATGCACGTACATACATACATACATACATACATACATACATACATACATTACGGAAAATTAAAACGTGCATTTTTCTTTGTTACTGTGGTCACGACCAGTACAGTAATATCATTCATTATAAATTTTCAGCAATGTACAGACACTCTTATTTTATTTATATTGAGATAAATTAAAATTAGTCAGAACTGTCTCCAAATGGCTCCTAAAATCCCTAGAAAAGTCACATTGAAATTCTATCACTAAATTACTAAAAAAGACTCAATATCTAGTGACTAGGCTCTAGAATCGACTAGACTGATGTGAACGAACACGAACACAGCACGCGAGAACAAGAGATTGACGATCGATATATGCGTCGCGATATACAGGTTTCAATAAACGTCGTACATTCGCGCACATTTATCGCAATAATAAATGCTCAATGAGCGAAGGACTTCCGGCCACTCACATAAACAAGCTGAAATGGCAGGATTTGAAAACAAAGGTCTGAAGATCACCAAAAAAGAAGCTAAAATCGGGAGAAATAATAGACTAATCGGGAGGCGGGGAAAACTGTTGAAAATTGGGAGTCTCCCGCCTAAATCGGGAAAGTTGGTAGGTATGCTCTATGAAGCCATTTCATCCCTGCCTTCCCGCTATACCTCACCATTTCAGGTCTAATTTAATCTATTCCTCCTGCTTTATGACAATGAAGTTTATTTACCATCCTTTCCAGTTCCTCAAGTGCAATTTCACCAATATCATTTTCCTCCACCCCAAAAGCTCGGCTGTTCGCGACACCACCATGAAGATTTCCTTATACGTTGAGAAGATTTTCAAAATATTCCCTCCACCTGTCCAGTGATTCCCTGGGATCTATGAGTTCACCTGAATTACCTAAAACACTGTTCCCTTCCTTTTTCCCCTCCCTTCCTAAGATTCTTTATTACTGTTCAGAAAGGTTTCCCTGCTGCTTGACCTAGCTTTTCCAGGTTATTACCAAAATCTTCCTCCGACTTCTTTTTGGATTAAACAACTATTTGTTTCGCTCTGTTTCTTTCATCTATGTACAATTGCCTGGCTTCATCAGCACTTGTTTTGAGCCATTTCCCATAAGCCTTCTGTTTACATTTACAAGCTGCTCTTCTTTGATCGTTCCACCAAAGATGTTCACTTTTCCCCATCTTTACACACGTCGTAGCATAACATTTTGAAATACTTAAGGTACGTGTGAATTTGCATATGAGGGTGTTGTAATGTTAAGCTAGTAGTAAATTCAACCTATATTACTGTAAGCCGTAATGTTAAGCTCTGGAAATACTGGACTTAAGTTGTGTGTGAATTTGTATATGATGATGCTGGATTTAGAATGTTAAACTAGTAGTATTTGTTGTAATATTTTCTTTCGATGGAATTGCTTGTTGTACTCTTGTTATTGTAGTTGTTGCGGGTAATTGTGTTTTAACTTTATTATATTACACTACTGTAAGTGATCATTGCCACCGGGGTATTTCCCAATTGCGATGTATTTGTTAATAATAATAATGTGTGTAATTTTAATTTTAATTTTTTAATTTAGCGTATGATGAATGTGTGTAATAGGCAGTATACACAAAAAGCGATCTTTCACATTATTCTGCTGTGACTCCACCAAATACTACTCTGGTGGCAAAAGTTCCTGCAATTTCCCAACCATATATCAGACCTTCTCGTCAAACATCACATCATCCTACCTCTAATCAGACATATCATCCTATAATAAGATAATTTTGTTGAAATGGTATTGGCTATATTGCTGAGAGTTGCCCTAAACCTCGACAGGGAAATGGTTACCACCCTTGTCATTACGCAGTGGACGACAATCTAGGTTAAATCTGCCAGTTTCTTCTCTACCATTTCAGCCTTTCCCTGTGCTACCACCCCATACATCTTATATTATTGTTCAATTGAATAATGTCCCAACCACTGCTCTCTTAGATTCTGGGGCTTCAATTTCCTTAAATAATATATATTTTTTTTCCCTTCAAGATCTAAAGCAAACATTCCCAAAATTAGAAACCTGTTCTTCTATGTTACAGTGTACCTCAATTTCTAGTCATGTTTTAGAAAAATTTGGAACAATTCAACTTAACTTAAAAATTAATCGGTTTACTTGGCCTTATACTATTCAGATCATTAAATACTTTCCATTCCTTCTTATTCTTGGTTTTGACTTTTTTTTTTCATCATACTGGTCTAATTTATAACTCTCATACTTCTACTTCTTTCCATTTTCAACTAAATACCACGATCCAAACCAAACCAAACCCCATGGCACTAAAGCCCTTGAAGGGCCTTGGCCTACCAAGCGACCGCTGCTCAGCCCGAAGGCCTGCAGATTACGAGGTGTTGCCTGGTCAGCACGACGGATCCTCTCGGCTGTTATTCTTGGCTTTCTAGACCGGGGCCGCTATCTCACCGTCAGATAGCTCCTCAGTTCTAATCACGTAGGCTGAGTGGACCTCGAACCAGCCCTCAGGTCCAGGTAAAAATCCCTGGCCTGGCCGGGAATCGAACCCGGGGCCTCCGGGTAAGAGGCAGGCACGCTACCCCTACACCACAATACCAAGATACCTTTAATAAACTGTTCTGGTTATCCTATTTGTACAACTAATACTACATCTCAACAAAATACTTATTGTACCTCTAGCCAACACGACTCCAATGTATTTGACTGTGTGAAGTAATGACCTGTCTCTGGAGTCCTGGAGGAACAGTCATCGTGTGTTGTGTGGCCAGTAATGCTGTGTTCAAACTTAGCTGTCTGTAAACAGCTGCTGTGTGGGGTGACTGTACTTGGAGGAAAAGTGAAAGTAAGGCAAGCCTGTCAATAAGGATTATACCCCTCTCAGGTAATACTGAGGAGCTCTACTCCCTGCTGTGTGAAGAGGACAAAGATTTGTAAATAAGCATTAATTAGTGGGTGTGGTCAGTCATGGTTGAATAGAATTAATTGTGCGTGTGTATTTATTGGGTCATCCTGAAATAAATTAGAGCAATAAAACATATAGTGTGTTATTCGTAACAATATGAGTAACAATGAAGGTATACCTCTGCTCATTTTGTATTTTCACTCAGTCAGCAACACTCTTTTATCATCGCGTATTACTTTCAGAAGCACTTGTTGGGATGGAGTCCGGAGGTTCATTCAACAAATTTTTCAAATAAATGGAGTCTCCCTTCTACCATTCTTCACTTTCCTGTCTGAACATATAGCACTACATTTGTTTTCTTGTCCTCTAGAGCAGGGTTTTTCCAAACAGTGTCCTTTGTAGGTAAACGGCGTTTTGTGAAGTATCTGGACTCGGAAAGTGGAAGACAGCAGCTATGAAATGTTGCAAAATATAGTACTCAAATGCTCAGAGATTTACCAGATCTGAAAACAAATGTTTATGAATGGATAAGAAATCCATTTCTTCCATCACAAGTTGTTGGACTTTCCTCGGTAGAAGATGATTTTGCCCATTTGGCTAAACAAGCTCTTACGTTTTCTTACAGCTTTTAACCACACGTTCTTGCAAAGTAGGACTTTCCGTGGTGACCAATATCAAAACAGTCAAAAATATTTGTTTAAAAAAAGCTGGATGGAAAAATGCATGTGAATTTATCCCATATTCATTCAAACATTACAAAAGACTCGCCAAACACAAATGAGCCACTAAACAACTAAATGTAAGGGTGAAAATATATATGTCTGATTTCCTCCTCTTAGAATTGTATATAAAAATCTTTTTTTTAAATTTTACCTGCTGTAAATTGTAAATAATACTGGACATGTGTGTGTTTTTTTTTTTCACCTTATGAAGGGTAAGTAAGTAGCCTACTAATGTGTGGGATATTTTATTGAGGGGTAGGATGTTGTACAAAACTTTAGAGTTGTAAAGGTGCCGCCATGGAAAAATTGTGGATAGCTGTGCTCTAAGAGCCGTGAAACAGGGCTAAGGGATGGTCCACATGTTAATACAATTAATATACAATAGTATAGGTTTACTCATTTACTACATTCTAACATCGTACATGTTTCGCTAACAGATGTATTATGTATTTTCTTCTTCAGCGACTAATAAACATCTCTCTATGGATTTTGAGATTGCCCTCCTCCCCAAGACCTCAGTTGTTAATGATGTCAACAGAAAGATTTCCTGTTACACTGAGAAGATCCACCTGTCCAGTGATTCCCTGGGATCTACTATAAGTTCACCTGATTTACTCAAAACACTACTGATTTTCCATTTTCCCTCCCATTCTAAGAGTCTTTATTACTGCCCAGAAATGTTTCGATGTCGCTTGGCCTAGCCTTTCCAGGTTATTACCGATATCTTCCCATGACTACTCCTTGAATTCAACAACTATTGTTTAGCTCTGTTTCTCTGGTCTATGTACAATTCCTGCTCTGCCCACCCTGTGATAGCCCCTTTTGGTATTTCCTGTAAGGCACTAGCGAGTCAGACCTGACAGTGTTTGTTTGGTGCACAAAACATCATTTGGATTCTGAGGACAGGACTACAAACCAACTGCCTGTGCACACTCCCGTAGTGAAATAGTTCATTTAAGAATGTTGTATTTCATGAATTTGTGCATTTTAACAGATGATCTGATTTCAAAGGATAGATATTTTATGTTTAATAAACAGCATTTTCAGGGAAAATAAAATAAAATGTACCACCTGGTAACATTAAGCACATAAAAACAATAACATAATAATAAGGAAGCAAAGGGAAGATTAAAAAAAATAAATGCAAAACACAGATGAGTAGCCTAAAGGTAATATGAATACACAGACAACAGAATGTGGCAGATACTGGAAAACCCTACCGGGATCGTAACTTGGTAGCGCATTCTCAAGCAAAACTATCGGGTTCCTTAAAATATAATTTATTAAATTCCTTAACAGCCTTCAAAAATTTGATGTTTATAATACATATATAGCTTAACTATATTAACAGACATTGAAACAGTGCTCGGCAGCACTAGCAAAATGATTTGAAGGTATTATTTATGATGTTAATCTGAAATCGTCACCTGCCTTACAAATGTGACTATTCAGTTCTATGACTGTAAAACAATAAATATTACATTAAGATACTGTACTACCAGGGAAAAAAAAAAAAAGCAGAGGTGCCAACCTTTGAAGTGGATTATCAGTAATCGCTGTCCGCCCCCGAGAAAAATGTCGAGTCAAGTCCAAGGCAGACATGTTAAAGAAATATTAACACAGGTCAAAAAGATTAGGGGAACATGTTTTTGAACACCCCTTTTACCCTTCCCTCTAGCAATCTATTCGAAAGTATATCATATTACACAATAACATTTGCACACAACCTGTTAGTTCTGTGATAATACATTCCTTGTAGGTTATTTCTCACGCAGCAGCTGCTTTTCAGTGTAGTTTTTCTTGAAGCATCCTTCCCACTGTGGTGACATTTTCGTCTTCTGAACCATAAGCAATTCCTGTGCAGATGTGCTTAATGTAGGCCTCACTTCTTTATCAATCTTCCTGTCAACTGCCAGGTACAGTTAACACAGCAAATACATTATTGAAGGATTTATAGTGGAGAAGAGGAGCGCCTGAGCTCCTTCATTTCTTCTTCTTCTTTTATGACCACATAGGATCACTTTAGTCAGTCCGTCGTTCAGGTCTCTTTGAAGGGATTGTTCGGGCTTTGCGGTCCTCCCAGTACTTCTTCAGACGCCCCGATCTTCGTGCCCTTTCCTCAGTTGAAAATGTGCATGTTGTTGGTTTGTTTTGTGTAAGGGTAAAGCGGAGGTTTGTATTCTTGAGTTTTGTATTCAATTTTATCTGTGGCGTCTTCTGTTGTAAGGCCTACTTCCTTCAGATCCTCTCTTACTTCTCTGATCCATTTACATCCTGTTGTGGTATTTTTTGAGACGAGATTGTATTGTACTAGTTGTTTCAGAAGTCTCTAATCCTGCATCCTCATATGTCCAAAGAATCCCAGTCTCCTCTTACGCATAGTATCTGTAATGGGTTCTAGCTCTTTGTACACGACTTTGTTAGGTATTAACAGCCACTGTCCATCTTTCTGGTATTTTTTGTTGATGCAGGTTCTTCCAATCCTCCTTTCAATTTTCTGAAGTCTGTCAGTCTTTGATTGTTTATTCAGGTAAAAGAGTGTTTCTGCTGCATATGTAGCTTCCAATTTTATAATTGTGTTGTAGTGTTTTATTTTTGTATTTATTGATGGACATTTCTTTTTTGTAGATATCCCATGTTAATTTTTGTGCTTTAGCTAATCTATTTGTTCTTATTTGGATTGAGATTTTTTCATTTAAGTTATGTGTTATTACTTCTCCAAGATATTTAAACTGAGTTACTATTTTGATTTTATTACCATTTATGGTGACTTCTTTTAGCTGTGTTGGTTTTTGGGGCATAATTTCTGTTTTTTCAAATGATATTTTGAGGCCAATTTTATTTGCAATGTTTTGAAGTTCTGATATCTGGGTTTTGGCTTCTTTTATGTCCACTGCTAGTAATGCTAAATCGTCAGCAAAACCCAGGCAATTTGTTTTGATTTTTCGGCCAATCTTTATTTTGGGTGGACATTTTCTAAACCATTCCCTCATTACCATTTCTACAGCACAGTTAAATAATAGTAGTGAGAGCCCATCTCCCTGCCGTAGTCCAGTTTTAATTTCAAATGTCTCTGATGTTTCACCCTTAAACTTCACTTTTGATTTGGTATTGGTGAGAGTCAATTTTATCATGTTTATTAATTTGGGGTGTAGTCCAAGGTGTCTTAAAATTTTAAACAGAGATTCTCTATGGATGCAATCATAAGCTTTCTTGAAATCTACAAATGTTATCACCATACCTCTGTTTCTTCTCCTGTTATAGTCCATTATCAACTTAAGACTCATGATCTGATCAGGACAGCTCCTCCAGGGTCTGAAGCCTCCTTGATATTCTCCTAGTTCTTTCTCAAGTTGTAAACGTATCCTATTAAGGATGATTATTGAAAGTATTTTGTACGTTATGTCTAGGAGCGAGATTCCCCTGTAGTTATTAGGGTCGGTTTTGCCCCCTTTTTTGTGCAGTGGATGGATGAGGGCTGTTGTCCAGTGTTCTGGTAGTTCTTTAATCCAGATAGAGACAAGTTGTTGATGGAGGGCAACTTTTGCTGATGTTCCTGCATATTTCCAGATTTCCGCAAAGGTCTGATCTTCTCCTGGTGCTTTGTAGTTTTTTAATTTATTCAGAGCTTGGTAAACTTCCTTTATTGTGGGGGGGATTGATGTTCTCTGGTGATGTTTTTATCGGGGTGTTGGTGTCCAAATGAAGGAGTTCTGTAGGTTCCTCACAATTTAAAAGCTTGTTGAAATGTTTAGCCAGAATTTCTGCATTGTCTTTATTGTTATGGGCCAGCTTACCATCTTCATCCTTCATCAGTAGGGTCGGGGGTTCATATTTTTGGAGCTGCTTTCTGAAGGTTTTGTAGTAGTCCCTTGATTGAGTTTTACTGAACTGTTCTTCAATTAACTACAGGGTGTCCTTATGATGTCTTTTTATTCTTCTTAAGACTTGGGTAGTTTCTTTTCTCTGTTTTACTAGCTTTTGATAGGATATTTCTGTCTTTTGGGACTGATGTAATAGCCATGCCTGATGTCTTTTCTCCACTGTTTCATCACATTCACTGTTCCACCATTCGTGTTTTTTACGTGGTTTAATTGGAGCCAGGTCTTCTGCAATTTGTTTACGGTTGTGTACTAAGTCTTCAAGTTTATCTGTCATTTTTATTTTTTCAGTTGCTTTCTAGTAATTTTTGTTGTTGATTAGCTGGGTAGGATCTATTTTTCTTTTAGTTTTAAGGGCTTGCTTTTGTTGTCTCCTCTGGGGAGCGAGTTTAATTTTAACTACGTAGTGATCTGAACCTGTGTCTATTCCTCGGAGGACTTGGACGTTATAGATCTCTTTGTGGTGGTATTTGTCCATGCAGACGTGATCCAGTTGCCATTCTCCTTTAGTGTAGTCAGGATGTTTCCATGTTTTGAGTTTTTGAGGTTTCCTCTTAAAACATGTAGATTTTGAGATTAAATTATGGTTTCTACACAGGTCAACTAGTCTCTCTCCATTTTTATTTGTTTTCTTGTGTGCTGGCCATTTACAATGAATTTTACAACACTTATGGGTAGCAAAAGGAAGTCACGATCGAATAAGTATCGTTGCCAACTCACAAGCATTGAAACGAGGACGATTTAGGAGAAATGTTCAATCCCTTCGAGCCTTTTTCCTTCTTTAATTTTTTTCGTAGAAAATTTTTTTTCTTGATAATGTCGCCTTTTCCGTTATAATTTCCCCTTTGACCGTAATTCCGCAATTGTGAGGTGAAATCCGTAATAGTTGGCACCTCAGGGAAAACGATCAACTTGACAGCTGTGTTCCTAGGCATGTGAAGGTTGATAGTCCCGTCCTCAGAACCATGAGTGATGCTCCATGCACCAAATAAATGCTGCCAGGTTTAAAAGCGATATCAAAGGAATTTACAATTTTAGAAACAAGGTTAAACAGTAGCAAATTAGAAAACACAAATAACCTAATGGACATAAAGTGGATTCTAAAAACATGACCATACAATTACTTCCATTTAATGAATACATATTGTGAGGCAGCAGCATACCCAATTATGAACCTATTTTGGAACTGAAGATTTAATTAATTAATTAATTAATTACAAATTAATTGCCCGCTCCCACAACAAACTGCGTAGCATAGCGCTGAAAAGCGCTTCTTCTGATTAAATTAAATCATCAAAGATGCAAGCCTGCCCTGTAAAATTCCTGCACTTGAAAAGGTTAAGACATGTTAAAGAAATATTAACACAGGTCAAAAAGATTAGGGGAACATGTTTTTGAACGTATGCCATGCTCCACAAAACAATACACCCAGGTATATTACCAACCGAACCTTTATTCTTCACTGCTGAAGTATACAAAAGAACATCATCGGATTTGAGTTCATTTTCAGAATACAAACAGAAATGTCCAAATAGGGGCAAAAACAAAGTATAACTGTCCTCCAGTGTGGATTTTTATCACAGTTGAAGATTTTCAGTATGGTGTACGTCCTCCGCGAGCACTTATCACAGCTTGGTACCTACATGGCATGCTCTGTATAAGTCAATGGAGGTCACATTGCGGTATCAGGTCCCATTCTTCAATGACAGCCAGTTCGAGGTCTTGGAGAGTCTGTGGTGGAACAGAACACCCATGAACACTTCTGTCAAGCCTACCCCACACATGTTTGATGGGATTAAGGTTGGCACTCACTGCTGACCAGTATATCTCTTGAATGTCCAGTTCTCACAAGACAGCTCTGGTGATGCGCGCTGCATGAGCCCTGGCATTGTCGTGCATGAGTACGAATTCAGGGTCAACACTGTATGCAGCAACCAACACATGCTGTAGCAGTATCTGCTTGATGTACCCCGCAGCGGTGAGATTACCACGGACGATGACAAGATACGTACGGCCATCAATACTGATGCCACGACACACCATCACAGAACCTTGTCCGAATCGGTTGTTTTGCTGGACAACATTTGTCATGTACTGCTCACCACGGTGTCTCTATACACGTTGACGTCCATCAACTGGACTCATCTGTGAACAACACAGGTCTCTATTGGCAAAGTTGCCAGTTGACGTATGTACGGGCAAACAGAAGGCGAGCTGCGTGATGTTGCTGCGTTAAACAGGGCACTCAAACAGGATGTCAGGGTTGTAAGGACACTTCTGTTAACCTGTCCTTACAGTCTGATTAGACACCCTGGTCTTGCTGCAGTTCTCTGGCAATTGCTGAACGACGCCGCAACGAACAGATGGCCAGATATCAGTCATCCTGTGGGATTGTCATGCGTCCACGACCTTGTCAAACCCTCCTTGTGAACTGGCCTGTCTCACTGTAGCGATTCCACAAGCGCTGAATAACAGACGGAGAGACATTGAGATCCACAGCACCACGATGAAAAGTTCATCTTTCCTGGATCAAAGTGATGGCCCTTGTGACTTGAACCTCGTTAAGATGTCTCGTGAGATGTGCTGATTTACATACAACGTGCTCAAATGACCGCAGTAATGTGTGTACCTCAAAACGACACACGGACGCACAGAATTGACTATTTTCAGCATTTTGGTCCGTATTGACTTATATACAAATTTCTATAAAATAATTTTCCGCCTTGTCAAAACTTTATACACTTCATTCTATTTAATTACTGTACATGTACATGTTTCGAGAGCCTCTGCTCTCTTCCTCAGCGGCGCCAAATACTAATTTTCTTAGGACTATGGTTCATTGGTATGTTTCAATTATATATTAAAATATATGAATTTTAAATTAGTTACAATATTACTCTAAGTTTTTCTCTTGCCCATTTACATTGTCATTTGTCACATATTTTACCAGAATTTTACCAATCATAAATGATAAAATCTAATTAAATTAATCTCTCTATGTTAATATATGTCCTTATTAATATCTGAAAATAGTAACTCTTTCTTCATCTTCTATAAAATCTATAAAATTAGTCTCTATCCTGAATTATAAAATAACAAACAATAAATAGCCACTTTGTAAATTAAATTAATAACCTACATTTATGAAGTTAGTCATTTTTTAAAAAATATTTCTTCTCTTACTCTCTTCCAATTCCTTAAATAAACAAAACCAAACAAACTAAAATTTAGAGACTTTTTACGAAAAAGAAAACGACGACTCAGATATTTGGAGAATTTTCATTTAGGTCTACTTACTTCATTCCTTTAATTTATCCGCAAATTGAAATGATGTGATGTTTGTCTGAACCCAAACAATATGTCCTCCTTCCCTCCTTGTTGCTACTTTGCTACTGGTTGCGCGATGATCTGCTCATTGTTTCTAAGCGTCAAATTCCTTAAATAAACAAACTAACAACCAACCTTTAGCGAAGTGTTTTTTTATAAAAAAGACGATATCTAGATGTTCAGAGAATTGTATTTTACTTACTTCAGTTCGTCTTGATGTCAAATTTTAACCTTGCTCTCAATATATACTTGTGCTAGTTTGAAAACAAACGTGTCTGCTGTCAATGACCTTGTTGTGCTCGCTGCTACTATTCGCTGCACTGCCGGTTACGTAACGTAGGGGGTGGAGGGGAAGCGTACTTGTGGCTCGGAACTATTTCTTTCTCTCTCTCTTTCTTTCCTTCCTTCCTTATAAGATTGTATGCCAATTTGTACATCGCATTTTAAGTTCATTTAAGTTGTTTTCATTATTGTTTTTCTGATCAATATATATATATTTATCTTCTCCAGAACGTCCATTAGTTTTTCTTTTGTTGTCGTGTGCAGTATTTCCATATCTTTGTCTATTTCCGTAAAATTATGATTGTGTTCCTCCATGTGTTCGCCCATTGCTGAGAACCTCCTATGTCTTACCGCATTCACGTGCTCCTTGTATCTCGTCTCTAAACTCCTCCCTGATTGTCCAATGTATTTTTTCCCACAATTTTAGCACTTGATACAATATACTCCTGATTTACTAAATCTGTTGGATTTGTTGACCTCATGCGAGTTAAATAAAATTTTCTTGTTACTGTTGTTTGTCTTAAACGCGACCTCAATGCCCTTTTTGTTGAATATCTTTTTTATTCCGTACGAGTGAGTGTTATGGAAAGTTATTACTGTTACGTTCCTCCTTTCTTTCTTTTCTTTTTCCAAAGTTGAATTTTGTTTATTTATTAACTTGTCCTTTATTTATCCACATATTTCTTGGTGTATTCATTTTTCTTCGCGATCTCATATATGGTGGTCATCTCTTTTTCGAACGCTTGTCTTTTTAAGGGAAACTTAAGGGCTCTGTTTATCATATTATAAAATGTTGCTTTCTTCTGCTGTCCTGGATGGTTGGAGTCCTTCCTAATAATTGTACTAGCGGTCGTTTCTTTTCTATAAACTTGATATTCTAATTCCCTCCCATTTCTCATTATTTTGACGTCCAAATAGTTCAGTGATCCTCCTTCCTCTGATTCTATTGTGAATTTCATATATTTGTCTATTTCGTTCACCCTTTTTAGTATTTCTGCCAGGCTTAATTCTTTCTCATCTATGATAATAAACACATCATCTACATATCTCAACCATTTGACTAATCCCTTAATTTTCCCAATTATTTTATTAGATTCCACATGGTCCATGTAAATATTCGCCAGAATACCCGACGCCGGGGAACCCATAGCCAATCCCTTTTCCTGTTTGTATATCTTGCCGTTGAATCCGAAATAATTGTTCTCTATTACGTATTCTAACAATTTGATAAATTCTTCGACCTCTACTTAAACTGCTATGCTCTGTTAAGTTTTTCCTAACAATATTTATTGTTTTAGATGTGGGGATGTTGGAGTACATGTCTTTAATATCTAGACTATGAACTGTGTAATTTTCTTCCATTTCAATAAACCTTGTTTTGTTACAGAAATCGTTTGTGTTACTGACTGTTGTCTCAGCTGTGAATTTAAAGTGTTTTTTTAAAAATACTTGTATACATTTGGCTAACCCGTACGTTGGACTATTTCTATAGTTTACTATCGGTCTTATGGGAATGTCCTATTTATGGATCTTGGGCAATGCTCTCATGGTGGGCATTGCCGGGTTCATATTTATTAGACTATTCGCATCCTTTGAGTCCATAATAAATGTTACCTCTTTCAACATCTTTTTTTAAAAAATTTGAACTACGTTCGTCGGATCTTTCTTAATTAAACTGAACTTGCCATTCCTTAGAAATTCTTCTGTTTTTTCAATGTATTGCTGTTTATTCATTAGAACCACTGTGTTACCCTTGTCTGCTTTGGTTACTGTGATGTTATTGTTTTCGATTTTCCCTTTCAATCCTTTAATTTTCTTATTCATTACATTCGCTTCTTTATCTTCGTACTCTATTATCTTAGACAGTATTTTCCCTACTTCATGTCTTGTTGCTTCTTGCTCCTCAACTTCTACTTTGGATATGACTTGTTCTACTTCTGCTACTATCTCCACTATTTCCGTTTTATTATTATTATTATTATTATTATTATTACCCATTTTCATCCAATTATGCTTTGGTCCCTTTTCCAATATTGCCATTTCTTCCGCGCTAAACTCCGTTTCTGTTAAATTCTTAACCGGGGGATAGAAACTAATTTCATCATGATTCGATCTCTTATTGTCGTCTTTATCGTCTCTTTTCTCTTCATTCCGGCCCTTCAGTAATTCGAGTTTTTTATCTAATGCATTCTGCTTTTTTTTTTTGAGAATGAAATACAACGAATTCTCTACATTATCTACTATATCATCCCATACTAGACCTGATACATCTTTCGTGATCTGCAGATGAAAGTCATATAAGTCCTGGTTCAGACGACATTTTTTAATGTATAAAAATCTAATTTCACTTTTTAACCATATTTGATTCACCTTTAACTGAGTCTCCCTCTCATGTTTACGCAAAATGCCCCTTCTCTCTACCGACTTCAAGTGTTTTGGAATTAAATTATTTGCTAGACAATCCTTAAGAAATTTCAAGTCCTTAGATATTTTGGCTATTTTTATTTTTGTGTTTTTAAATTTGTTCATTAATTTTCTAGCCTGGCTGGCATGCTCAGAATTGACTATTTTCACCATTTTGGTCCTATTGACTTATATACAAATTTCTATAAAATAATTTTCCGCCTTGTCAATAATGTATACACTTTATTCTATTTAATTACCGTACATGTAAATGTTTCGAGAGCCTCTGCTCTCTTCCTCAAAAATACTAATTATCTTAGGACTATGGTTCATTGGTATCATATTTCAATTATATATTAGAATATATGAATTTTAAATTAGTTACAATATTACTCTAAGTTTTTCTCTTGCCCATTTACATTGTCATTTGTCACATATTTTACCAGAATTTTACCAATCATAAATGATAAAATCTAATTAAATTAATCTCTCTATGTTAATTTATGTCCTTATTAATATCTGAAAATAGTAACTCTTTCTTCATCTTCTATAAAAATCTATAAAATTAGTCTCTATCCTGAATTATAAAATAACAAATAATAAATAGCCACTTTGTAAATTAAATTAATAACCTACATTTATGAAGTTAGTCATTTTTTAAAAAATATTTCTTCTCTCTTCTTTCTTAACGTCTGCTTTAATTTTCTAGACTTCTTATGAATCAGAATTTTCTCCTCTTACTCTCTTCCAATTCCTTAAATAAACAAAACCAAACAAACTAAAATTTAGAGACTTTTTACGAAAAAGAAAACGACGACTCAGATATTTGGAGAATTTTCATTTAGGTCTACTTACTTCATTCCTTTAATTTATCCGCAAATTGAAATGATGTGATGTTTGTCTGAACCCAAACAATATGTCCTCCTTCCCTCCTTGTTGCTACTTTGCTACTGGTTGCGCGACGATCTGCTCATTGTTTCTAAGCGTCAAATTCCTTAAATAAACAAACTTAACAACCAACCTTTAGCGACGTGTTTTTTATAAAAAAGATGACATCTAGATGTCCAGAGAAATTTGACGGTTAGAAACGAGCAGATCATCGCGCAACCAATAGCAAAGTAGCAACAAGGAGGGAAGGAGGACATACTGTTTGGGTTCAGACAAACATCACATCATTTCAATTTGCGGATAAATTAAAGGAATGAAGTAAGTAGACCTAAATGAAAATTCTCCAAATATCTGAGTCGTCGTTTTCTTTTTCGTAAAAAGTCTCTAAATTTTAGTTTGTTTGGTTTTGTTTATTTAAGGAATTGGAAGAGAGTAAGAGGAGAAAATTCTGATTCATAAGAAGTCTAGAAAATTAAAGCAGACGTTAAGAAAGAAGAGAGAAGAAATATTTTTTTAAAAAATGACTAACTTCATAAATGTAAGTTATCAATTTAATTTACAAAGTGGCTATTTATTATTTGTTATTTTATAATTCAGGATAGAGACTAATTTTATAGATTTTATAGAAGATGAAGAAAGAGTTACTATTTTCAGATATTAATAAGGACATAAATTAACATAGAGAGATTAATTTAATTAGATTTTATCATTTATGATTGGTAAAATTCTGGTAAAATATGTGACAAATGACAATGTAAATGGGCAAGAGAAAAACTTAAGAGTAATATTGTAACTAATTTAAAATTCATATATTTTAATATATAATTGAAATATGATACCAATGAACCATAGTCCTAAGATAATTAGTATTTTTGAGGAAGAGAGCAGAGGCTCTCGAAACATGTACATGTACGGTAATTAAATAGAATAAAGTGTATAAAGTATTGACAAGGCGGAAAATTATTTTAGAAATTTGAAATTTAAACGGAAGCACCGTGATTCACTTTGTTTTGAAGGGTTACCTGCCAGTTTAATGCATGGCTACGCCTACAGATGGAGTATAACTTTGATTTGACATACCCTGAGTAGCTAAGGCCTCAAGGTATGATGTACGACCATTGGAACCCCATCTACCAAATTTATGTTCACATACCAGACGTTACAAAACATGTTCCCCTAATGTTTTTGAACGGTGTCTTATGAAGGTGGGAATAATAAATGTTGTGACCCTAACGGGAAAAATCAGAGGAGGCGATTGATTTTATGGAGAAAGAGAATGTTGCAATGATGAGACAGAGTGAGGTCAAGTGGAGGGGAAAGGGAGTGAAGAAGAGGAGTAGAGGGTACACCTTATACTGGAGTGGAGGTGAGGCAAAGAATGGAGTAGGAGTGATTAATAAAATCCTGGACGAAAATGTGGATATGTTAGTGATAGAATAATCAGAGTATGACTGAGGACGGAAGGAGTGAAATATATCATCCAAGTTTATGCACCCCAAACTGGAACAGTGAGAAAAATATAGAGGAATTCTTGGAGACACTCAAAGTAATCACCGATGTGGAAGTGATAGCCATGGGGGACCTCACTGCACAGGTTGGAAATGATAGAATTGGTAAAGAAGAAGTAATTGATCCATATGGATATGGAGAAAAAAACAGCGAGGGAGATAAGTTGATTGATTTTTGTGAGAGAAATGGAATGATTGTGGGTAACACTTGGTTTAGAAAGAAGAATAGCAGAAAGATCACTAGACATGGCTGAGGTGAAAGGACAAAAACAGTTTATTATTTTTTTTGGTTGAGAAAATATATCAAAATATTAATGGATGTAAAAGCACTACCAGGTGAGGCATTTGATAGAGACCACAGAGTAGTGGTAGCAAAATTGAAAATGGATAAAACTGTGCAAAAGTAAAACAAATAAGACAGAAGAAAATACAAGTATGGAAATTAACAGATAAAAGAACTCAGTAAAAATTTCAGGAGGAATTAACACAGCATATCCCTGTATCAGAAACAGAAAGTGTGGAAGAAGAATGGACCAAATTTTAAAACACATTTGTAAGCTGTGCAGAGAAGATTTGTGACAGAACTTCAGTGAGAGTGAAGGAAAAGGAGAGACCTTTGTGGAATGAAAAGGAGAAAGCATGGCAAGAATGGAATAGAGATAAGAAAGAAGGTAGTAAGCAAATTAAAAAAAGTGGTAAATGAGGAAAAGAAAAAATGTTGGGAGAGATTCATACAAGAGTCGTTAAAGGATGTGGAAGTGACAGTCATGGGGGACCTCACTGCACAGGTTGGAAATGACAGAATTGGTAAAGAAGTAATTGATCCATCTGGATATGGAAAAAGGATGTTGTATGGATTGATAAAAAATAAGAGACAAGAAAAAATATACAGAAAACAAGTGAAGGAAGAGTGGAAGTGTAATAACAGACCCAGAGGAGACGAAGAATATGTGGAAAGACTATTTTGATGGACTCCTGAATATGAGAAATGATGCAGAGAGTGTGGTGGTAAATGAGGATGATCTAGAAATGGAGAATGATATTGTAATGGCAGAGGTGGAAATGGCTGTTAAATGAAAACAGGAAAAGCAGCAGGGATAGATGAAATGTGTGTGGAAATGGTAAAGGCAGCCACACCTATTGGTCTACATTAGTTATATAGGCTACTAAGGTGTACATGGAGGAAAAAGCAAGTACCTGATGATTGGTGTAAAGGTGTAATAATACGAATATTTAAGAAACGTGACATGAAGATGTGTGTCAATTATCGAGAATTACACTGTTGTCACAAGTAGCCAAAATATTGGAGAGAATAATAAGAAAGGAAGATGAGAGGAAGTGTGGAAAGAAATTTAGAAGAAGAGCAGTATGGTTTTTGGCAGGGCAAGTCAACAATAGACCCTATATTTACCATGAGATTACTGATGGGAAAACAGTGGAAATATGGAAAAGATCTGGTGATGGATGGTATTTCTGGATCTAGAGAAGGCATATGATAGTGTTAACAGAGAAAAGGTGTAGGAAACCCTGGAGAGAAAAAGATGTGGAAGGCAATCAAGGGAACTATGAAAGCAATGTATATGAATTGTTTCAGTTGTGTTCAGACTCCAGTGGGGAGAACAGATTAGTTTAGAAACTAAATTGGACTAAGACAGGGAAAAGTGTGTTGTTGCCACTTATGCTTATAATGGTTATGGATGAAATTCTAAAAGAAATAAATGCACGATATGGAAGGGATATGAAAATATTGTTGTTTGCAGATAACATACGAACTGGAGAGTCAACAATACAGAAGTACAAATCCAACTAGAGGTTTTAAATGACAATACTGAGCGATATGGTATGAAAATCAGTGTGGAGAAGAGCAAACCAGTCGTGATGACAAGAGGAGAAGGAGAAGGAAAAGGAATAGTCAGTATCAGGGGACAAAACCTTGAGGTTGTTGAATACATCAAAATATTTGGGAAGTTCCAACCTATCTATATCTTATTATTTTATGGCTCCCTCTTCAGGTACCATGTGTTTTGTACGCGTAAGTTGTTTTGCATGCCGCATTCAATCAAACTGTCTCCTTCGAAGCTTCTGTTCCCAAAGCCACGAAACATTCTGCACTGACATGAACTTGTCATTTTAGCCTCAACATAGTTTTAGCTTAAAGTTCTGCTCTATGATACCTTTTGTTTTTAGTTTTAAATCATGTAACATGTACTAGGCTACTCAACGTAAATAAATTGAAGAAACTTGTATTGTACAGGCGGGAACTTTGTGACTCTCTTACAAGCCTCAAACAGGATATATCGAAGATGACAAAGAAGAATTCCTTACTGAACTTTAAGAACAGTGAATGGAGGAAAACACCACAATTATGGGTAATTTGAATGCCCAAGTTGGTAAAAAGAGAGAAGGTTGTGAAAACATCATTGGCTCTCATGTCTTTGGGAACAGAAACTCTGAAGGAGACAAAGTGATTGATTTCATATGTGGAACAACTTAAGTATACAGAATACATGGGAGAGTAATAAAATAACGAGATATAGTTGGGATGGAAAGCTCAACGTGACAGACTACATCATCACTGATGGCAAAGCTGGTCGGTATGTTAGTGATGTCAAAGTCATACCCAGTGAGCGCCTAAATAGTGACCATCGGCTATTAATAGCTGATCTCAAAGATGTCCATGTCTCCAAACCTAAGAACATGAAAATGCCAAAGATCAAGACCTGGTTGTTGAAGGACTCAGAGAAGAAAGAGAAATACCAAACATGGACAACAAAATGACTCAACACTGAGATTAGAGGAGAAGAAGAATAGACCCTGTTAAAAGAAACTCTCATAAAGGAAGCTGAGGAAATCTGTTGGAAAACAAGTGCAAAACCAATAGAGATGGAAACACCTTGGTGGAATGATCAGGTGAAGACAGCAGTAAAAGGAAGAAATATGCTGAAAAGAAAATTGGATCAAGTAAAACAAAAAAGGGGCGATAGAAGAAATGAGGTAGAAATAGAAGAGTGAGCACAGGAATATTGGACCAAGAAGTTGGCTGTGAAACGACTAATCCAAGAATAAAAGAGAAAGTGCTGGGATGACTTTACTACCAGGATAGAGGAAGACTGCCAAGGAAGTAGGAAGCTACTATATAAAGTAGTAAGAAGTAAAAGGAGTGAATATGGAAACATCCTTGCGCTGGAAACGAATGATGGTAGTTTGATAAGAACAGAGGAAAGGATCAGAGATGAAATAAAGAAGTACTTCAGCATGTTAAATGGAGATGGAGACGACAATACCACCACCACCAACCATAGAATAAAGGAAATCAAGAAAAACCAAGCCCCATTAACATGTCTTGAAGTCGAGCACTAAAGAACATGCAATACGGGAAGTCCTCTGGCTTCGATGATCACACCTGAGACGTGATAAAGTCAGCTGGAATACCACTCCCTTCGTCTGTACTCTCATCCGTGAATGGTCATCCGCAGATATTGTAAATATTTAACTAGAGTATACTACACCCAAGGTATTGTAATGGATAGATCAGCTAACATAATACAATAGGCCTGATACCTGGCACCAGAACCTGTACAGTCACAGGTTTATGAGGGATTTTCTCTTACAACAACTACCGTCGTACTGACCTTTGTCACCTCCTTCCACTAACCGAGGGCAGGAGCCAGTTAGGCTCAGGTGATATCCTTATGGTCTCAAGGCTCTTTATATATATCACCATTTTCCAATATCAATGTCAATGGTTGCCTAACCACAAGCAAAAGTAAGAGTTTACCTGAGTGAAAATTAATAAATTTCATTATTTAGAAATTACCAGCAAAGTTATCCGCACTGCCATATAGTTTGCATCCGCCAAGACACTAACTTCGCGGATATCAGCATCCATGTAGGCTCTACTCATAGGTAGCACAGATCTATTCTGAACCCAGGGGAACCGACACATTCCAGCACAGCATTACGGCATATGGACATTAGTTCATGCAGCTGAATGCCCACTCCCCCCTGCTTTAGTGGAATACATACAATCGTAGACCCTACTAACCACAGAACCGTGGTGTTCCTCACATAAAGGCACTACTCATTGGTAACATAGATCCATGGTGTTCTTCACATAATGGTACTAAGCATAAGTAGTTTCATGGTTCTAATGTCATAATACCCTGGTCACCCCTTTTAGTCGCCGCTTACGACGAGCAAAGTATACTGCGGGTGTAGTCTTCGTGAGTGCCCCCCAGCCACAGGGGATGGAACCTTTGCTTGAGGAAGAACAAAACGGATTCAAAAAAGATTGAAGTACTATGGATCTCATTTTTGCCATAAAAATGCTTTCTAAAATGTACTGGGAACATGGAAGGAATTTTTTTCTTTTTGCTAGTTGCTTTACGTCGCACCAACACAGATGGGTCTTATGGCAACGACAGGATAGGAACAGCCTAGGAATTGAAAGGAAGCGGCTGTGGCCTTAATTAAGGTACAGCCCCGGCATTTGCCTGGTGTGAAAACGTGAAACCACGGACAACCATCTTCAGAGCTGCCGACAGTGGGGCTCGAACCCACTATCTCCTGATTACTGGATACTGGCTGCACTAAAGAGACTGCAGCTATCGAGCTCAGTGGAAAGAATCTTGGGATTACATTTTTGAACATTGAAAAGGCCTATGATAGTGTCCCTCGGAACAAGATCTGGGAATGCCTGGAAGACCTAAAGGTGCAAAAGTACCTGACTGACAAAGTGAAAATGTTATACCAGAATTGCTACAGCTGTGTTCATATAGGTAGAGCCCTGCGTGGATATCCGCGATGTTGGTGTCTTGGTGGATACAAACTGTACGCCAGTGCGGATAATTTTGCTGATAATTTCTAAATAATAATAATTATTATTATTATTTCGCCATTGTAAAGTAAATTTCTAAATAATGAAGTTTATCAATTTTCACTCAGATATACTCGTATATTTGCTTGTGGTTAGGCGACCCTTGACAGTGGTATGGGAGAATGGTGAGATATAAAGTGCCTTGAGACCATAAAGCCGTAAATATGACCGTGCCTAACTGGCTGCTGCCCGCAAGTAATGAGAGGAAGGAACAAAGGTCAATATGTTGGTAGCTGTCGCAAGAGAAAATCCCTCATAAACCTGTGAATGTGGGGGTCTGATGCCAGGTATCAGGCATATTGTTTTATGTTAACAGATTTATCTGTTCCAATACCTTGGGTGTAATATTCTGTATTTAAATACTATATTTACAATATCCATGGATAACCATTCGCAGATGCGGGTAACTATTTGCAGATGCGGATGAAGGAAGTGCGGATGAGGAGTGGATATTTTTTATATCCGCGCAGGGCTCTACATATGGGCAATGGACGATCAAAATGGTTTGAGACAAAGAGAGGTGTTCAACAAGGAAGTGCCCCATCACTACTCTTATTCATAATAGTACTGAACAAGATCATAACGTTTATCAAGAAAATGGACAACAGACCAAATGCCTTGGAATGTGCTGTTATGGAGAGAAACAGAAGCTGAGGTACAAAAAAATTGACTGAGTGGATGAGGATAAGCACAACAAAGACTGCAGAAATGACCAACAGGAAAGGAACAAACTCAAACTGCTTTTTGGAAGGAGCAAAACTAGAATCAGTTTCTCACTTAAAGTACCTCAGAAGCACAATCTCCAAAGTAAACACTGTCAAGCAGGAAATATTCAGCAAAAAGCATAAAACTTTTACAATCAAGTCAGAAATCTACTCTGGGACAGCAAAATACCGTAAAAAGCAAAACAACCCTGTACCACACCCACCTACTTTGTACCGATTCTCATGTACGGTTTAGAGACATGTACTCTACTAAAAAATTACTACAGCAGAATTCAGGCAATAGAAATGAGATTTATTAGAACTATGAATCAAACTACTCGAAAGGACAAAATCAGGAATGAAGGAAACAGAAAAGGTAGCTAGCAATGAGGTACCTATTACCAACATAATAAAGAAGCGCAGACTTCAGTGGTATGGACACATTATGAGAATGAAGAGCAAGAGAACTGCCAGAAAATACTTTGACCTTACTGTCCAAGGAAAAAGACCGAGGGGAAGGCCAAGGAAAAGCTGGATAGACACAGTGGGCCGATTGCAGAAACGATGACTAGTTTTAAGCGTTAGACATCGTCTACCTAACCAACGCCTAAATCGTTCATGATCTTCCATTGCATAAACAATGTTCAGTTGATGTTTAACTAGACATCCCTTAAAGTTTCAATTTTGGTTTGAAAATGGATACAGAAGTATCTTTCATGCAACTCTTTGCTTGTCGCAACCAATTAAATTCGCCGGTGCGCGCGCCGAACGCCAGTCAGCTGTTTGTCTTCCTATACATTACTCAAATATGGCTGAGCATGACTTGCCTACAGATAAGAGTATCGTTTTCGGTGGAAATTAAATCTCATCATATTATCGACACTAAAGCGACACGGCACCGTATGGGGAAGTGTAGCTTTCATTATAGCGTTGTTACAGTGAGTGTAATCTACTCATAAATACGGTAGCTTCGACGAAGGGAAGATGAAGCAATAGTAATGTGTAACCGAGTGTGTTGTACGGGCCATATAGATGTAGCTTGCATTCTGGAGATCGTAGTTTCGAAACGCATCATCGGCAGCCGTGAAGATTGTTTTCCGTAGTTTCCCTATTTTTACACCAGGCAAATACTAGGGCTGTTATTATGGCCACGGCTCTTCTTCCTCAGGCCTCTTTAAACGATAATCACCACCACTTGCCTTTTCCTATCTGATAGTTGCCGATGATATATATATAAAAATCCCATACAACCTACTTTTTAGTTTTCACTACTATGTGTGTTTACTTGGCAGTAAATATAAGTGAATCCCTCCTGATTGATATATGTGACAGCCCTCAGACGATCGGGACACATAATTCCGATATGTATGTAGTCGAAGTGACCTATAATTCCATGGAAATTACCTCATGTACATAATAAAATATATCGGTTGCCAAGAATTGTATTCAAGTTGACAGTTACCGGACTGTCACTTTGTCAGTCTCAAGAAACAAGTCTCTCGTAAAGCGAAATCTTATTTTATTGTTATCTCCCCGTGCATGTCAAACGAATTGCTGCGATTTAGCAGCGGGCGACCCACAGAGAGGCCGTCGGACTAACCTTTCTTTCCGGAACCATTTCAACATGATCATACAAATTACATATTTTATGGTACATAACCTCTAATTGCGATTCACTCCTCTCATTTGAGGTTAAACAGTGCTCTCGGCAGTGTTTAAACATGACCGGTTGAACATCGGTTTTAGACAGTGTCTAAGTGATAAATAACGTCTCTGCAATGCGGCAGCCATGCTTAGGCATTGTTTAACCGTAGACATCGTCTAAATACCGTTTCTGCAATCGGCCCAGTGAAATCAGATGCGGAGGAGAGAGGCCTTAAATGGGAAGATGTCCTGGAACAGAAGATGTATGCAGATAGGAAGAGATGGCGAGCACTTGTACACCACACCCGAGAAACTGGAGTTGGAAAATGATGATGATGATGATTACACTGTCAAGTATATGGAGAAGAGAGAACACACTGGCTAGAAAAGAAGAATGCTTTGAAACAAGGAAATACACTCTCACCATTACGTTTCATTGTGGTAATGGACGACATAATGGCGAGAGTGAAACAGGAGACTGAGGGGGGAAAAATCATGCTGGTGTGGTGAAATAGGGAGGAGAAAGTTCAGGAGCAGTTGGATCCATGGGATGAAACAGTATAAGAATATGGCAGGAAATAAAGCGAGATGACTCTGACCACCAGAAAGGATAGACCAACAACAGGAGTAATGATTATTGGGGAACAACTGAAGAAAGGGAGTGAGTGAGTGAGTGGAGCAGAAACATTCCTAAAAAATGTTAGAAGCTTTGTGTGGAGTAAAGATATCCCCCAAACCAGCAAACGAATGATACAAGACGTACTATATCCCAATGCTGACTTATGCTCCAGAAAATTTGGGCAATGAGAGGAAGAGAAAAGCAGGACCCAGGCCAGTAAGATTAACTTGAAGTATTTTTATTTTTTGCTACTTGTTTAACGTTGCACTAACACATCAAAGGTTTTCAGTGATGGAAGGATGGGAAAGGGCTAGGATTAGGAAGGTAGCGGCCATGGCCTTAATTAAGAAACAGATCCAGCTTTTGCCTCGTGTGAAAATGGGAAACCACAGTAAACCTCTTCAGGGCTGCTGATAGTGGGATTTGAACCCACTATCTCCCGAATGCAAGCTCACAGTTTTAAAGTAGAATAGGAGTAACAAAAATAAATGATAAATGAGATGGTTAGGGAACAAGTAAAAGTGGAAATACTGCAGAACGTGATAAAGAAATCTAGTCTTAGATGGTATGGACAAGTGAAGAGAAGGGAGAAGATACTCAGGAATATATATGAGATGGGAGTGGAAGGCAGGAGACCAAGAGGAAGACCAAGGGACACATGACTGAAAGGAGTGGGGAAGCAGATGAAGAAACTAGGGGATGACTGGACCAAAGTGTTGACAGAGTGATAGTGGGAAGTTAGATGATGGAGAGGCTTATATTTTAAACAAATGTCTGGCCAGTGGCTGGAAGCTGTGCAAGATGATCATGATAATGATGACTAAGACTAATACACAGTATATACAAAGGGATCCGATTTGTAGCAACACCAGAGGGCAGAGTGAGTTCTTATGTACAGATAATTATTTATATTTGTCTACAAAAAGAAAACTATCTTTTGGCTATAATTTCAAACTTTTTTTTTTTTTTTTTACAAACATGTTTACTAAACTGTAAATGTCTTACATACCTCATAAGCTTCCTCATTGCCCAATTCCATGTAGGCAGCTTTCAGAGTCTTATCTTTAGGAAACCGTACACACACAATTTCTCCAACAGATTCAAAGTGCTTTTTCAAATGGGTGTCTGTAGTCCTAGAAAAAGAAACAACCATAATTCTTTACATGACATGAAGTTCAATATGAAAAATACAAAATGAGCTCAGCCCCTCCAAACATGCAAACTTGTGTGTTTGGATCATCAGGTGGTGGTGATGATTATCACTTGAAGAGGAACTACAAATTAGCAATATCCTCTATGGATCATCAGTCCATACACTGGTTTCATACAGGTCTCATTTCTGTGCAAGTACTCCATCCCATATCTACTGAAATCTGCTTGCCATATTCATGCATTTGTCTACCTCTACTGTTCTTACACCTTCCTCAGAAACTAACTGACCAAGTCCTGGATATCTCAGAATATATCCTATCAATCTCCCTCTTCTCCTGGTCAAACATCACCAATTCACTTTTCTCTCACCAGCTCGGTTCAGAATATCTTCATTTGGGATTCATTCCACCAAATTCGCCTTCATCATTCTTATGCAACACAATATTACAAAAGCTTCAATTCTCTTTCTTTCTATGCTAGTTACAGCCCCATTCTTCATTTTCATACAGAGCCAAGTCCCACACAAAAGTCTTAAGATGACACTCCTGAGATAAACATATTTTTACCTAATGCATGGATTTTCACAAAACTTTGCGAGAATGTCACCTACATAAAAGTAGAGATATCACAAACATTTCTTTCATATACAATTAACAGTCTTTCAATATTTTTTGAAATTTTTAATTTCATTTTTTCATGAAATTTAATTAACATGTTAATGAAAATTAGTGATTAGGTATATAATACTTCTTTAAAAGGCACTACGTATCGATTTTTCTGTACATAATCTATATAATATCATACTGAAGTTTGTGTAATTTTTATGTTCTAAAATTTTGTACTTAAAAATCCCTACTACTTGAAAAAACTCTGCAATCAAAAATTCCATATGCAGGTTTCCTAACAGAGTTGTGATACATATACCCATACCTGCCAACTTTTAGAAACCAAAAATAGGAGGATTTTTTCATTCTTGGATTTTATCGCGTATAATGCGCCACAGACTCGACGAAAAACGGCCTATAGTTACAAGGCGAATTGAACATTCAATTTAAATTCTTAAAGTAAGAAAACAAAAATGGTTACAAGAAAATGTAACAAACACGGAACAGAGTGCATAATAGTTTCCTTTCTTTCTTTCTTTCTTTCTTTCTTTCTTGTGAACCGGTCAAACTTAGGACCATGCCAATACCACTTCACTTCCTTCTTATCATCCCTTCTTCCTCTTTCTCCACAGTGCCTTCATTCTTTCAGAATGTTGCCCTCTTCTCTCTTCAGTCCATATTCCCCTCTTTGCGCTCTTTCTTTTCTTCCACAAGAACTTTTATGTTGGAAAGTCTTTTCCTGAATTGGTCTCTATCATGACATTCTTCATCTGCAATTCCTAACCTCTTGAGTTCTTCCTTAATCTGCTTGGCATATCCCCCCTGGCTCTTCAAGTAGTATATTTTATTAAAAATGTGTTTATTTCACCTTGCTGGATTCATTCTGGCCATGTGTCCAAAGAATCGCAGCCGCCTTTTCCTTATCGTTGTTTCCAAGTCTTCTGTTCTTTTGTGCGAGTATATCTCCTTATTTGATCGTAATCTGTAGTTTCTCTCTACCACCCTTGGGCCGTAAATCCTCCTTAATATTCTCCTTTCAACCTTTAGCAGTTTTTCCAGGTTCGTTAGTGTTGCTGTTTCCACCACATACAGAATCACTGGTTTTACCACAGTATCATAATGTCTTAGTTTGGCATTAATGGGAAGATTCTTTTTGTTGTAAATGGCTCTGGTGGCAGTGTTTAGCCTTTCCAACTTAAGTCTCCTATTATCCATGGCCTCTTTATCCATCCCGCTGTTGCTGATAATCTCTCCCAGGTATTTAAACTGCTTTGTGACCTTCACTTCGCTATATTTCGTCTTCATTGTTCTCTTCACATAATTCCTGTCCGTGCTCATCATTTCTGTTTTTGCGAAGGAGATTTTTAAACCCGTTTTCTCGGCTATCTCCTGTAGTTAATTTATCTGTGTTATTGCTTCCTGTTCTGTCTCAGCGAAGAGTGCCAAATCATCAGCAAAGGACAAACACTTGGGTTTGACATGTTTATTTTTACTACCTATTATAGCACCTGAGTCATTATGTTTCCACAGTGTTTTCATGACCTTATCTAGAACCACACTGAACAGTGTTGGTAATAAGCTGTCACCCTGTCTCAGACCTGTTTTTATCTGGAAGGGTTTGCTGATCTCTCCTTGAAATTTCACTTTGGATATGGTGTTTGTTAGTGTTAACCTAAGTAAGTTGAGTGTTTTTTAATTGATGCCATATTCTCTCAAAATGTCCATCAATGTGTCTGTATCTATTGAATTGTATGCTTTTTGAAACTCAACGAAAGAGAGGAAGATGTTCTTTGGTCGCGCATTGTAATATTTGATTATCATTTTTAGACTCAAGATTTGATCCTGACAAGAGCGCCCTCTCCTGAAGCCACCCTGATACTCTCCCAACTTGTGGTCAATTTGCGGTGTCAGTCTGTTCAATAGGAGTTTAGAAAAAATCTTATACATGACAGATAACAGTGATATTCCTCGGTAGTTGTTGAGATCTGTTTTCGGTCCCTTTTTATGTAGTAGGTGTATTAATGCCACTAGCCAGTCTTCTGGTATTTTTTCATCTCTCCAAATATTCCTGAACACTTCTGTCACTTCAGAGATAAAGGCGTCATTGGCTATCTTCCACAGGTCTATTATTACTCCATTTTCACCAGATGCTTTGCTGTTCTTTAGGGAGTTTATTACTTCCCTTACCTCTTCCTCGTCTGGTGGTTCGGAATCTGGGTTCTGGATTGTGTCGTCCTCAATCTCCAATTTTTCCCGTGGTGATTCACAGTTAAGGAGATCTTCAAAGTACTTTGCAAAGATCTCACAGTTATCTTTATTGTTCAGGGCAAGAATTCCGTCCGTTTTCTTGAAATGCAGGCTCGGTATTATGTAACCTTTGATTCTATTTTTAAAGGCTGTATGGAATAATCTGGTATTGTTTTTCTTTGAAGTTCTCATCTATTTCTGTGACTTCTGCCCTAAGGTGTTCTCTTCTGATTCTTCTCAGTGTTTGGTGTGTTTGTTTCCTTATTTCTCAAAATTTTTCCAAATTTGTCACAGTTCCATGATTTCCACATCTCAAATCTTTCTTTGATTGCATTTTCGCATTCTGCATTCTACCATACATGCTTGCTTCGACGTTTTGTAGATGTTAATTCAGCCACTGGCTCCTTTATTAGACTAACACGAACGGAAATTCAATTTTATAGGTATCTCTCAACACTTGGAGATAACGTTTGTTATGTTTTGTGGTCATAATCTGAAGAGAAAATACCATAAACTATCACCAACACTGCTCTCTGAAATACACTCTATAACAAAAAAAAAAAAAAAAAAACAAACAAAAAAAAAAAAAAAAAAAAAAAAAACAACGCAATGGGAAAGCGGTGTCCGACTGTAAGGAAATTAAGTATGCAAAGGCATTCGGACCGAACATGCAAATGATTAAAGTTTCGTGTCCAATGAATGAATAGCGGGAGCTCCCGCACATTCGAACTGCGCATCCATCAGGTGTATATAAGGCGCGATTCTGAAGCGTATGCTCAAAGTAGCTGTTGCATTTAATTGCGCTATCTTAACGTTCGCTGTAAGAATGCCACGCCGAAGGATTCGTGCTCATTACGAGCAGATGTCACAGAGTTTGAAAGAGGTTGTGCGATCGGATTGAAAGAAGTTGGTTGGTCGAATCGAGCTGTCGCTGGACATTGCAGTGCTTATCATCGGTGGGACGAACTACGTAGCTCACGACGACGCCAAGAATGTAAGATCACAACTTAAACATTCACTAGGGAAGCTGACCCACACTAACGTCTTTGTAGTGAACGTGCCCCACAGGCATGATTTGAGTAGAGACTCGTGTGTGAACATTGAAGTGGACAAGGTCAACACAGATATTGTTAAAATTTGTAAACATTTTCGGAATACTCAGGTTATTGAATGGAGCAGTTTTGAGAGATACTTTTATACAAAACATGGCCTCCATCTAAACAATTCAGGTAAACGAAAGATAGCAAATATTGTTCTAGATTTTATTAATCTTAAGATATGTACTGTAAAACAGGCAACTCCCTTGAGTTATAATACTGACCAGGAAAACTAGTAGAAAGAGCCAGCTGTACTTCAAGCTGGCACAGTCAACTAGAAAAAGAAACTCAGGATAATAAGGAATTTCAAGTTACCCAATTGCAACAGTCAATTTTTAGGGAGGAAGGGGGTCGGAGATTGCTCTTGGTAAACTGTCATAGTAAATAAACAATTAAAATTCGGTACATTGATGGAATCTTATGAGACTGATGTGGTGATAGGAGTGGAATCGTGGTTGAAAGAAGGGGTGGATAATAGAAAAGTATTTCCAGAAGGGTACACAGTCTTTCGTAGAGACCGAGCAGACAAAAAAGGAGAGGGGGTGTTTATTCTGGTGAAGGAGACTTACTGTTCACATGAATGGTTTACCGATGAAAGGAATAAAATATTAGGGATAAAATTAGTTTGTGATAATATGAAGGAGGTGGGAATTATAGGAACATACAGGCCTGGAAGAGAGGAAAGAGACATGGAAATATTTGAGAAAATAATAGATTATACTCATAAAAACAATAATAATGATATGGTAATAATTGGGAGAGATCTAAATTTGCCTGAAGTTGAATGGAATGGAGCTGCAAGTGAAGCCCATGAACAGAAACTGGCAAATAAGTTAATTTGGGAGGGAGGATTTACACAAGTAGTACAAGAACCGACTCGTCTCAATAACTTACTAGATGTATTCTTGGTTAAACCATGGGAAATTGTTGATAAAACCGAGGTAATTGAAGGAATAGGAGACCATAAGGCTGTAATAATGGATGTAGGACTCGTACCAAAAAGGCTTAATAAGAGGGTTACACAAGACAAGAAATTGTACAGAAAAACTAAAGTTGTTGAATTTGGGACTTCCCTTAAATCACAATTCAGTTGTTGGGTAAGTGAAGGGAGTAACGTGGATACACTTTGGGCTAAATTTAAAGGAATCATTTGGGAAGGAGAGAAGAGATTTGTACCTGTTAAGAAGGGTAAAATGACCTCAGACCCTGTTACAAGGGAAATAAGAAAATTAAAAAGAAAATGTAGAATAGTAAACAGGAAAATCAAAGTTGGTAGGGAGAGTAGAGAAACTAGAAAACAGCTAATGAGGGAACTGAATAGAGTGAAAAAGGAAGCAAAAGAAAATTATATGAATGGCATACTTCAAGAGGGTAATGACCACAAAGGGAAATGGAAAAAGCTGTATTCATATATCAGGAATCAAAAACGAAAAGGAATCCAAATTCCTACAATGGTGGGAGAAGGGGGTGAACACTATTTAACAGATACTGAGAAAGCAAACCTATTTAGTAGGGAATTCAGGGATTCAGTAGATGACTGTCAAGAGTTGGAAACCGAAACAGAAGATAGAAAGGGAGAGACACAGAGGGAAACAAGAAGCTTCTCATTCACAAATGAAGATATTTTCAGAGAAATCCAACTGCTTCAGCAAGGAAAAGCAGCAGGAAGTGATCAAATTACTGGGGAGGTATTAAAGACAATGGGGTGGTACATAGTGCCTTATTTAAAATTTCTGTTTGACTATGTCATAAATAATACTGTAATACCAAAAGAATTAAAGGAATCTATAATAATACCAATTTATAAAGGAAAGGGTGATAAAAGGAAACCAGATAACTACAGATCAATCAGCCTGACCAGTATAGTTTGTAAAATACTGGAGAGTTTAATATCGAAGTACATCAGAGGGATATGTGATGATAAAAATTGGTTCATGAGGAGCCAGTATGGATTTAGAAAGAAATTTTCTTGTGAGGCACAAGTGGTGGGATTTCAGCAGGACATATCAGATCAATTGGATTCAGGAGGTCAGTTAAATTGCATAGCCATAGATCTTTCCAAAGCCTTTGATAGACTGGAACATGGAATATTATTAAAGAAATTGGAGGGAATAGGATTGGACGTAAGGGTTACACATTGGATAAAAACATTTCTAAATTCAAGGGTTCAGAAAGTCAAAGTAGGAAATAATGGGCCGATTGCAGAAACGGTATTTAGACGATGTCTACAGTTAAACAATGCCTAAGCATGGCTGCCGCATTGCAGAGACGTTATTTATCACTTAGACACTGTTTAAAACCGATGTTCAACCGGTCATGTTTAAACACTGCCGAGAGCACTGTTTAACCTCAAATGAGAGGAGTGAATCGCAATTAGAGGTTATGTACCATAAAATATGTAATTTGTATGATCATGTTGAAACGGTTCCGGAAAGAAAGGTTAGTCCGACGGCCTCTCTGTGGGTCGCCCGCTGCTAAATCGCAGTAATTCGTTTGACATGCACGGGGAGATAACAATAAAATAAGATTTCGCTTTACGAGAGACTTGTTTCTTGAGACTGACAAAGTGACAGTCCGGTAACTGTCAACTTGAATACAATTCTTGGCAACCGATATATTTTATTATGTACATGAGGTAATTTCCATGGAATTATAGGTCACTTCGACTACATACATATCGGAATTATGTGTCCCGATCGTCTGAGGGCTGTCACATATATCAATCAGGAGGGATTCACTTATATTTACTGCCAAGTAAACACACATAGTAGTGAAAACTAAAAAGTAGGTTGTATGGGATTTTTATATATATATCATCGGCAACTATCAGATAGGAAAAGGCAAGTGGTGGTGATTATCGTTTAAAGAGGCCTGAGGAAGAAGAGCCGTGGCCATAATAACAGCCCTAGTATTTGCCTGGTGTAAAAATAGGGAAACTACGGAAAACAATCTTCACGGCTGCCGATGATGCGTTTCGAACCTACGATCTCCAGAATGCAAGCTACATCTATATGGCCTGTACAACACACTCGGTTACACATTACTATTGCTTCATCTTCCCTTCGTCGAAGCTACCGTATTTATGAGTAGATTACACTCACTGTAACAACGCTATAATGAAAGCTACACTTCCCCGTACGGTGCCATGTCGCTTTAGTGTCGATAATATGATGAGATTTAATTTCCACCGAAAACGATACTCTTATCTGTAGGCAAGTCATGCTCAGCCATATTTGAGTAATGTGTAGGAAGACAAACAGCTGACTACCGGGCGAGTTGGCCGTGCGCGTAGAGGCGCGCGGCTGTGAGCTTACATCCGGGAGATAGTAGGTTCAAATCCCACTATCGGCAGCCCTGAAGATGGTTTTCCGTGGTTTCCCATTTTCACACCAGGCAAATGCTGGGGCTGTACCTTAATTAAGGCCACGGCCGCTTCCTTCCAATTCCTAGGCCTTTCCTATCCCATCGTCGCCATAAGACCTGTCCGTGTCGGTGCGACGTAAAGCCCCTAGTAAAAAAAAAAAAAAAAAACCAGCTGACTGGCGTTCGGAGCACGCACCGGCGAATTTAATTGGTTGCGACAAGCAAAGAGCTGCATGAAAGATACTTCTGTATCCATTTTCAAACCAAAATTGAAACTTTAAGGGATGTCTAGTTAAACATCGACTGAACATTGTTTATGCAATGGAAGATCGTGAACGATTTAGGCGTTGGTTAGGTAGACGATGTCTAACGCTTAAAACTAGTCATCGTTTCTGCAATCGGCCCTATGTATCTCAGGAAGAGAAAGTTTGGAAGGGAATTGCACAGAGTAGTATAATCGGTCCGTTACTTTTCTTAATATACGCAAATGATTTAGGGAACAATATAACATCAAAAATAAGATTGTATGTAGATGACATAATTTTTTATAGGGAAATAAACAACATTGAGGATTGTTCATAATTACAAAGGGACCTTGAAAGTATCCAACAATGGGTTGAAGAAAATAATATGAAGGTTAATGGAGGCAAATCAACTGTTACAACTTTTACAAACAGGAGCTTTAAAACTGAATTTGAATATACTTTGGATGAGGTAGTTATCCCAAAAGATGGCAAGTGCAAATACTTAGGTGTGAGATTTGAAAGTAATTTGCACTGGAAGGGTCATGTTGATGACATTGTTGGGAAAGCATACAGATTGTTACATGTCATAATGAGGCTACTTAAAGGATGCAATAAAGAATTAAAAGAAAAAAGTTACTTGAGTATGGTTCGTCCATTATTGGAATATGCAAACAGTGTTTGGGATCCTCACCAAGAATACCTAATAAAAGAAATAGTGTGCAGAGGAAAGCAGCAAGATTTGTAACAGGGGATTTCAGGAGAAACAGTAGTGTATCCGAAATGTTAAAGGAACTTGGGTGGGAAACTTTTAAGTAAGAGAAGGGAGAAAACTAGACTTATAGGATTATATAGAGCCTATACAAGAGAAGAAGCATGGGGAGATATCCGTGAGAGGCTTCAGTTGGAAAATAATTATATCGGCAGGACTGACCACAAATATAAAATTAGAAGGAATTTTAGCAGAAGCGATTGGGGTAAATTTTCATTCATTGGGAAGGGTATGAAGGAGTGGAACAGTTTACCAGGGGTAGTGTTTGATCCTTTTCCAAAGTCTGTACAGATATTCAAGAAGAGAATAAACAGCAACAGAGAAAATAAATGAAGTGTTAGAGGGCATTCGACCAGTGCAGGTTATTGTAAATAAAAAAAATTTGTGTGAATAAATTAATTCCATCCCCTGGTCTAAGGAGTTTGGACAGCCAAAGTAGGGGACTGCCTGTAGGGGTGAAGTACAGTGGGGATTTTGAGGGCTCTGGGACCGCTACGGTAGCTGTGAAGGCCCTTCAGGAACTCTGAAAAGTGGTGGCAAAAGGGGCTCTGGTTAAGAAGCAGCAAGTCGTTATGCAACTTAGGTTCCAGAACTGGTAAAAAAAAAAAAAAAAAAAAAAAAGTAAATAAGTAAATAAATGAAATGTAAATATTAATCTTATACCAGTTGTATACTATCATTTGAAGTAATTCCACATACTGTATATCAGTTGACTATATTTGTAAGTAGTACAGGAGATATTATAAGTAGAATTTTGTAAACAATATAAATTTATTAAGGATGAGCTGTGTGTTTAATAGAAAATATTGTTAGCGTAAATTGTATAATATTGTATTATAGGAAAATTTTCTTCTCTTGTTAATTTAATATTTAGTGCTTGACAATAATGTATTTTAGTGTACCATTTGCCACCGAGGTAGACACCTCATTTGCAAATAAAGAGACTTTGATTTGATTTGGGTCGAAGTAATGCGGCGATCAGACGATGCTGGCAAACGTGGGTCAGCAACGGCAGGCATCAGTGTCAGGACTGCAGTGGTCGACGAGGGCCACAACAGCACGGGCAGACAGAGCAATTGTCAGAACATCTGTCACAGCACCAGAGTCATCGTTATCAATGATCCAGCGTGTGACCCGCACACATGTGTCCACCCTGACCATCAACAGACGCCTGAGCGAGAGGAATTTGCGCTCGCGCCGCCCGTTACACCGCTTACCACTCACGCCTGTTCACCGTCAAGGCAGATTACAGTGGTGCCGCACTCGAGCAACATGGAATTGCACTGACTGGGGACATATAGTCTTTAGTGATGAGTCCCGCATTCAGCGGTGCCCTGACGACGACCGCAGACGTGTTTGGAAACGTCTAGGCCAGCGTGGGGATCCTGCCTTGACTATTGCACACCACACAGCCCCACAACAGGGGAGTGATGGTCTGGGCTGCCATCTCCTTTGATAGCCGGACCCCTCTGGTAGTCATTCCTGGCACACTGACAGCACAGCGGTATATTGATGACATTCTACGGCCGGTTGTATTACCGTTCCTTCAGTGACATCCAGGCCTTACTTTCCAACAGGATAATGCCTGGTTGCACATGGCACAAGTTGCTATGAATTGTCTTCAGGCTTGCCCTATCCATCCTCGACCAGTTCGGTTGCCAGATCTCCCTCCCATAGAGAACATTTGGGACTTCATGGGAAGGCGATTGCGACCATCCCGGAATGTCGCCGATTTAGCCCAACAGTTACAGACCATTTGGCATGATATTCCGCAGGACACCATCCGGGAACTGTATCAGTCTATGCCACATCAAGTGACAGCTTGCATCCAGGCCACGGGTGAACCAACACCTTATTGACGTCCTCACTTTGTAACGCTCTAACTCTGCAATAAATCATTTGAGTGTTCTGCACTTTTGATCGTTTGTTTTTCTATGTCTGTTCCTCACATCCGATTTTTATTGCCATCGGACAATTCCTTCCTGATGCGTCTTTTTTTTGCATGCCTGCCAACTTTACAAAACCAAAAATCAGGAGAAATCAGGGGATACAACTGGTCAAAACTACTTATTCTACATGTCTTGCGCAACATAGTACTATGATATATTTATAACACTTATTGTCTCAAAGCCCGACTGTTGCTATAACGAGGCTACAAGGATAAAAATTACACATCTCTATTCCTTCACAGGAAGTATGTGAGTGAGATGATCAGTCTCTGATAAAACCTACCAAAAATAGTATGAACTCATGCTCCACATGTGTGAATCAGTCATGCACTTAGATGCCACTACTTAGCAAATGCATAGATTAATATATTGCATCAAGCACCTGTGCGATTATGCGAAGCGCAATGCTATTTAGATCAAATAAGTAGCTGATGTACCCGTGCTTCGCTATGGAATTCTCAGAAAGACTGTCATTATAGTTTTCCCAACTGAGTCAACATAGGTCATTACAATGACGCCAGTATGAATGTCGCGATTAAAAGTAATGCTGTCATATGAAATATTCAATAAAATGAAAACAGCACATTTTCTAACTTTTAGCGAAAAGTACTATGGTGTCGATCTAACAGTTCAAAGTTTCAGAGCTAGAATGACCAGGGTGCAACAGCCGCAAACACTCCTGTGTAATTGCACACTACTCATTCCAATCACTGCCTCAGAGTAGGGATAGAATAGCTGGAATACTATGATGATCCAGTGTGTTAAGTACCAGTAGTATCAGAAAATGTGTGAACCAGAGGAATGGCAGGCTAAAGAAGAAAGAAATCTAACTCTCCACATCCCAGCTACTTCCCGCCAATATTCGGGCAGGCTGTTAAACTCGATACGCAGCAGTAATCCCATCTATTGGAGATAAATGGCAGTAGAATACACAAAGCACACCACAACAAACAATGGTCAATGAAATGTTACTGTTGATCAATTTTATGAGCTTTCTATATTGGACGCCTTCACATTTAGCTTTTTTCCGAACCTGTGATATTAGAGCATCTAATGTCAAGTGAGTCGTCCTTTCTTTCGTGACAACCTCTTGTGTTATTTAAGCGATCGTTTCTTCATGACTTTTTTTCTCATTCTTATAATCATCACAATTTAATCTACATCCCCACCAATATTATTATAGTTGGTATGGTAAAAAGCAATAGAACATAAATAATCGGAAATTGTATTCTCTATAACTTTTGTTATGTAGTACTTTTCAATACGACCAGTAAGATAGGTAATTAAAAATTAATTATTTGGCACTTTCCCCTAAACTACCATTTCGAACAGAGTGAATAAAATTATTTATAGCACAGACTGTAGTTCCTTATTCCCCGACTTTAAATAAAATTCTGTTCACCCATTTTCTCGTACCTCGGGGTTGATACGGACTTAGCAAAACAAAAAAAACAAAACATGAATATCTCTGTTATCATAGCCGGTACAGCAAAAATATATATGTAAGACATAAATGATAGAAAAATTTAATAATAATTTATAACCTTAGTTATGTAGCATTTATCAATAGGGCCAATAATAACAAATATTTGAGAATTACATTTTAGGGCCCTAAACTACCATTTCACTCAGCGTGAATACAATTACTTATAGCCTAGATCGTAGCGACTTATTCCACGACGTTATATACCGATTTTCATTAAATTCTCTTCAGCGCGCGCGCGCGCGCACACACACACACACAGAAATTACGGGAAATTAAAATGTGCCTTTCCCCTCGTTAGTGTGGTCACGACCGGTATGGAAATATCATTCATTTTAAATTCTGGGCAATGTACAGACAAAACTCTTATTTTATTTATATTGAGATAAATTAAAATTAGTCAGAATTGTCTCCAAATGGCTCCTAAAATTTCTAGAAAAGTCACTAGTCGTTATCGTTGAAATTCTGAACTAAGAATGAACACAAATGCACTGAAATATGCAAAATTACCACATACAAAACAGATCAACATGTCTCATACGGTACACTATTCACACACGACTTCGACAGGGGGAAAAGCACAGAACCGCAAGAGAAATCACGTGGCCTACAACTCCAACAAAACTACGCACAAAAATTGTTAACAGTGCGCGAACAAGAAATCCAATCTGTCGTCCCGATTAACCGAGTCGCTAGCGCACGCTAGCCTCTCTCACTTGTAGGACAATTGCCGCCCCGAATTCCCAGCTGTAAAACACACACCATGCTGTAGTGAGTAGGAAACATGATACACGAAGATGACGGATGATACACTTGCCAAATAAATACACTTGAAAATCAGGCTGCGTAAATTACACAAGCACATATTAATTTATCCATGGGGAAGAGTACTGACCTCCGATTGCTCAAAAATAGGAAGAAGTGTAAAAATAAATCGGAATGGTTGGCAGGTATGTATACCATACAAATTTTGTTACATTTGGCAGAATATTATGGGAGAAAGTTTAAAAGTTTAAGAAGCCTTTCTCGTGGATAGTCGAGAATTCTTCTGAGGACGCAGAGCACAATTTTCTGCGAAACATTAAGAATTTCACCTTATTTTCTTGACACGGCACAAGCCCAAAAGCCTATACAATATCATATCTATTTTGAATAGATTGTAGATAACCATTCTTTCTCAGTATTTAATCAAGAATTTACATTCTTCTTGTACCTTGCGATGTCGAGGTTTGGCAGAAAGACCACCAGGCTTTCTTGTCTTGTGTTATATGTTGAGCTTCCCTGCACAGGATACCTCTGGTTTCTAGGCTGGACTTGATATTATCTTTCAAATTAATACGGGGTCGTCCTCTCCCTCTAGCTCATTCACACCGGGCTTCCTACACTCTGCATGGCAGTCGTGTTTCCAACATCCTCATCACCTGTTCAAACCAATGTTAATTGAGCTCCTTCTATGGTGACTTTCAATGGTGTTACTCCCAATGTCTTCCTAATAGTACTGTTCCCAATATGGTCTCTCCTTGTCTTGTGTTCTATTCACCTTAGACATCTCATTTCAACTGCTTGCAGCCTGTGTGTTTTGTGCCAAGTGCTCATGATTTACAGTTGTACATGAGTAGTGGTAAGTATACTGACTTGTATACTTAAAGTTTGGTCCTCTTACTCACTTCTTTCTTATTGACAAAGCTACGAGGTAAATATAGGCGTCCAGAAGAGGCAATTCAATCGTTAAGTTCATCATCCATCTTCACTCATGATGGCTCCCAGGTACTTGAACACTCTTACCTGTTCCAATTCTGTGTCATCGTCCTTCATTTTTATATATTTTTTTCTTTCTTGTGACAGCCATCACTTTTGTCTTGCCTGGGCTTATAACCATGCCCCTCTTTTTCATTTCTTGATTCCAAATATCTAGATTGTATTGAAGATCCCTGGGAGATTTTACTAAAATCGCAATATCATCAGCGAGTGCCAGCTATGTTATGTATACAGGTTTCAATTTGTAGTTTCCCACTTTAAATTTTTTAACCTGTTCTTTACAGCTTCTCATGATATCAGCTAGGAGGATTATGAACAAGTAAGGTGACAATACGTCTCCCTGTGCACTCCGGCTGTTGTGATTAACCCTCCAGATGTACAGTTGACTGTCCGTAACTGGTTTCTGCATTTTCGGTAGAAACTTTTAATTGCTTGCAGCAGGGAAGGATCCACTTTTAATTTCCTCAAAATTTCCACAATACCTTCCATGGTACCTTATCGAATGCATTGACCAAATCTAGGGAGCAGACATAAGTCTCACGCTTGTGCTCCAAGTTCTTTTCACATACTTGTCTGATAGTGAAGATCAAATCCAGGGTGATTCTTCCTCCTCTGAACCCACATTGCTCTTCCTAGAAGTGTTCCTCCACTTGACTTCTCAGTCTGGTTTCAAGGATTCTCAAATAGATTTCTCTTGGGATACTAAGCAGTGATATGCCTCTATGATTTTCAAACAGCCTATTGTCTCCCTTTTTGAATATTGGAATGATTGTGGCTAGTTCCCAATCTTGAGGAATTTCTTTATTTTCTCAACAAATGGCCTCTTCAATGAATAGATAGAAATGAACGACTCTGAAAATCTACTATACTACATTTAAAAGTAGCTATTTCAAATAATACAGTACAGTTAATCCCCTATATATCGCCACGCTCACTTATCGCCCATGATGAGCAAAGAAAGGATATTCCTGATGAACTACGTCAACATAATGCCACCTCTTCCTGCCCCCATCCACCATTGGCAGCACAGGTACAGAAGTGTTGTACAATGTTAAATGTGTACTCGATATATCGCCAACTGTTTATTTAAAATTCTTGGCACAGAGGTGCCAACCTTTGAAATGGCTTTTCCGTAATTCCCCTCCCCTACCCTTCGAAAAGTTTTGGAGTCAAATCCAAAGCACACTCATCCCTTCTGGATAATGACACCCTCTTTGCCCTTCCCAACAACAATTTATTCTAAGATATAACCTATTACAACATAAATTTGCACATAACGAGTTCTGTCATAAAACATTCTTAGTAACTTGTTTCCCCACGCAGCAGGTGCTGTTGTGTGGGATTCTTCTCGTAGCATTCTTCCGCCCTGTGAGGACATTTTCACCTTATGAACAATAAGTGATTCCAGTGTAGATGTGATTATTGTAGGCCTGAAGTCATTCTGTTTTTTTTCTATTACCACTGAAAACTCTGTCTGTGGGAGACTTAATGTCAGGTACACTTAATACTGCAATAATACAAGATTACATTTTTAGTGAATAGGAGAGGAGAGTTACTTCATTCACAATGAATTTCACATCGCTCGCGGGTAGCAAAAGGAAGTGACGATCGAAAAAGTATCGTTGCCAACTCACAAAATTTGAAACGAAGGGAGTCGAGTACCAATGCTCGAAAAGATTTAATTCTCCTTGTTTCCTCATTTTTATCCGTAGAAATTATACTTTCATTATAATGTCGCTTTTCCGTAATAATTTACCCTTGGACTGTAATGCCGTAATCGTCAGGGGAAATCCGTAACAGTTGGCACCTCTGTTGGCAGGAACCCAGATACTTCATCTTCAAATGGAAATATGGCTCTTGCCTAATCCTTTAGGAATGTGAATCGGCTGGATGTTACTGACATTCATTAGTAGCTCATTATCTCAAATGGCGTTGTGCAAGAATGACCGTGGCATGCGATGAGTATTTTCTTATGGCTTATCACTGTGGACTGTTTCTGAGATTAGCTTTGGAACCCTGGACAAAGCAATTTGAAGGCAAAGAGCTTGGCAGTAGCTCACCTTGACATGTTATGAACTTTAATCCTGTCTGTGTTATCTGCTTTGTGTGCTTATAAAGAACAGTATCCTCCTGCTAGTCAGCAGAACACTGCACCCCATTTTTCATTGTTGTGAGATAAAACCATAAGCAAACGGAATATTGGAGACATTTAAGTGAAAAACATAAATGGACGGATGAAACATCTCTGCCAGCCACAAAACTGAAAAGTGCTAAGTGAGACAAGCTAGAAGAAGCTTTGGTTATTTGGATAACCCAAGTTAACATGTAAAATGGAACTGCAACTGATGAGGTACTTGAGGAACAAGCAAAGCTTATTAGTGAGAAATTAGGTGTTACAGACATGGCATACAGCAATGGTTGACTATTTTGTTTCAAGAAACGCCACGGGCTGACACAGCATGATGAGACAGCAACAAATGACCTGGCGGTTGTACAAGAGGGTCACAAAAACCTTTCAGCAATCATTTAAAATGATGCAAGTAGTGATAGGTACAATATGGATGAAACTGCTTTATTTAATCGTATGCAACCTGATAAAACAATATCAAAAGCTACTGTAAGGGGCTGCAAGAAATCCAAGGACAGAATAACTGTTGTATTTTGCACCAATGCCAATGGAAATAATAAAAAGAAAGGTGGCAGTGAACAGTAAGTCTGCTAAACCTCAGTGTTTCAAAAATGTTAACCCATCGGTTTAAGTCAATTATAGGAACAATAGAAAGGCATGGATGACTGCCGTTAAATTCGACAGATGGATCAGATTTTAACTGTGACATGAGAATAAAGAACCACAACATGTTACTCATTCTTGACAATGTGCCATGTCATAAAATTCCAGCTAATACTGTATAAGCAACATTATGGTGGAATAATAAAAAGTTTTAAAGCACATTACAGGTGGAATCAAGTACAAACATTTGGCAGTAGGCTGTCACTATTGTAACAGCCATAGGGTTTTGAGGATTTTGTACACTTACTTACGAGAAATAAAAGACAAATACGTATTCAATCTATGCAAGATTTTAAGAAGATGCGGCCAGCAAATTTCATTTGCACTCATTGTCAGTTTACCCAATTGTCGGATCATTGCAAACAATTCATCTTTGCTAGCTTGCCAATAAGCTATAGAATTCGGGAATGATTTTAGAATGCGAAGTTCTTGTCCAGACACTCGCTGATAAATTGTGGATCTTCTATTTCTTTCCGAGTTATGTTCTCTGTGCCATGAACACATCTGAACGAATTTCTTATATCGTCAACCACACGCAATCGCAAAATATTCATCACCATATGGAGAATATGCTGAGGTGTTACACCACATTGATCTCTTCATCGTATTTCACTTGTTGCCATCCTGTAAGGAGTCATATGTACATCGCTATTGAATTGTTGCAGAACACCATAGTATATTGACAGAAACAATAACTCTTCAGCAAATGTATTGTACAACAAGTTAACTGGTTTGCACAGTGTTGTCCCGGATCTATATCTAAACAGAACTCTTCATTCCACATTAATGTTTGTCTGTGAGCTGCTAAGATTTCTCATTTGGGGAAAAGCGCTCATTGATTTCTTCAAGTTTAAACTCTTCTTCATTTCTGTCAACAGCAGGCATTAAACTATCAAACACACTATAATCAATCTTGATACTGAAATATCTATATAGTGGTTGCTTCTCCAAGTATTCTAACCACGCTTTCACCACACACTTATTCGTGGTGCCACTCAAGTATATCGACTTGTGAAACAAACTCTTCTTGATATTTACATTATATGATTATCATTAAAATTTCGAGGCAATGATGTTACCACAGTATTCACATCCACTGGCACATTTATTACTTGGCCTAAGGCTGCATATCCCTCTGATCAATATGTTCGACTCTGTATAAATGGCAACTTTGCTGAAATCAAACACCTGCTTATTGGATCTACCGGCAGCAAATATGCAGTATTCAGATAAATGACGGTGGAGGTATCTTCTTGTTTGATATGTTTGTTTTATTGTACACTTCTCTGGTCGCAAGATAGATAGTCCTCATCTTTTTCACCCTCTCTTTTTTCCCCATTGGTGATCCGTATCCCTACCCTTCTGGCAATCTTGCTCATGCTGTCAAGTTGTTTCTTTGCATCTTCGTCCATCTCGCTTGCTATGGCCATCTGACTTCAGTGGAGAGAAGAAAATGTTCTTCAATAGGTCCACTTGTAAGTTATATATACATAATAAAATTATTTAAGAAGCAGGACATGTTTTGCCTCTATTTTGAGCATCTTCAGTTGCTTAGAGAAGATTAAACCACTAAAATTCACTTCTTTGGTTATGTTTATAAACGTTCTTGAAAAACATTTTTTTCCTTCAAAATGTCTAGAAAACGCTATAAAAATGTATGAAGACAACATCACCTGAAAGGTTTTTAGATAACATGTATGACAACATTAAATGCGAATAAATAATAAAAATGGAATAAAACACAACTTTAGAAGTTTCTTTGAGTCTTATCGACGAACATATGATTAGAACACCACATAAACACTGTGAGAACTTATCTTCTCGTTTCTGTTATTATAGGGGGCTACACTTGTAAAATTTATCCATTAAAATTCACTTCTTTGGTTATGTTTATAAACGTTCTTGAAAAACATTTTTTTCCTTCAAAATGTCTAGAAAACGCTATAAAAATGTATGAAGACAACATCACCTGAAAGGTTTTGTAGATAACATGTATGACAATATTAAATGCGAATAAATAATAATAAATAAATAATAATAAAAATGGAATAAAACACAACTTTAGAAGTTTTGAGTCTTATCGAAGAACATATGATTAGAACGCCACATAAACACTGTGAGAACTTATCTTCTCGTTTCTGTTATTATAGGGGGCTACACTTGTAAAATTTATCCAAGGAACAATTTCAGAAATGCTATAGACTATCAGAAACAGTCATCAGTGAGGTCATTGATGAAGTTTGCGAGATGTTAGAATACACAACAGAAAAAAGCAAGCTCTTCTCTCTCTCTCCCTCCCTCCTGTATTCTGCAGGTATTGATTGTGTTAAGATTTTATGCCACAGGGTTGTTTCATACAACAGTCGGAGACAACAATGGGGTATCAGAAGTTACGGCAAGCAGATTGGTATCTAAAGTGTCTGCAGCTATAGCGTTAATATTTTTGTAGAAAACACTTTTTTCAACACTTGCTTGCTAGTTTGCACTGTCACATGGGCAATGCCATTAAATTCGCCTGTAATTTCTTCCTGTGAGTTGTCTTTTTATCTTAATTTCTCACCATCACTCCTCTTACATTCTATGATGCTTTGATACTTAGTGACAAACTCAGTAATGATTTTTATAATTTTTATTTTCTAAAGCACAAAAATGTGTGCCTGTGTTTCACTTCTGAGTCTCTTACAAATGCTTCACTGCTATCAGATCTTTTACAAAAGAGTAATTCAGGCTATCACGGACCTATGCAAGAAAACAAGACACCGCACAAAAAAGAACTGTCCAAAAAGTGTGTTCATAACCTCTAATTTTCAGTCACAACCTCCTTGATTGGTACGGTAGCTGCTTCCAACGAGGGTTAATGCGGTGTTAGTTAACACTCTGCCAAAACAGCTTGGTGAAATGTGTGACTCACAAGAACAAGTTAAAATATTAACCTGAAGGTAACAAATCCAGGGTTAAAGTATATTTAACCCTCCTTGATGAAACTGGGCCTAGAAGTAGCTCCCTCCATGGATCAGTGATAGGGTGCCGGTCTCTAGACCCGAAGACTAAAGGTTCAAACATGGCAGAGATACTCAGATTTTTGCAGGGAGGAAAAAGGTACTTCTGGCACTCCACGTCATATGATGACAACATGTAATAGATCTCTACCGACATATTTTGCATGTACCAGACAAATTTAATTGAAACTCAGGAATAGACAGCCCAACAAAAGTCCATTTCTCTGCCTTCTGGTAGAACCAAACAGAACAATGAACACTGACATGAAGGCTGCCTACATAATATCAAATCAAAATGCCTGCACATGGTAGCTGAGGCCATATAATCATCATCATCATCATCATCATCATCATCATCATCATCATCATCATCATCATCATCATCATCATCAATAATAGAAGTACAGTATGTTCAAATTATTTGGTTTGTATCAAGTTTCAGGTAGCAGTTAGGCTATACTCAATCCCTGACAACCCAATGATACAAGATTGCTTTAATCTGGATGTCTACAGTCAAAAGATAGAGTAAACAAAACAACTAATTCATAAAAAAAATTCTGATACTCAGCATGCTTGAAAATCACAGCATTTATTGTGATGCTAAAACACGTGCTTTTATACTCATTATTACCTTTATCATTTTCAAGTATCACACAGTTACTTAGAATAGGGTGACACTTCAGAAACTATGAACTGCTTTCAAAAAGGATGACATAGTATTTTTAAACATATCTCACTTCCAGAAAAATAACTTAGTTTCTCATAATTTTCAAAGACCAATACTACCCTAGGTTTGAAAAGAAAGACTATCTTAAATTTTATCATATTTGAATAATCTGAATGGTTATATCACAATTTTTATTATATTCTGTAACTCATACTTACTTTAAAGGAATGTTTGATAAGACTACAACAAGAGGTTTCTTCAGCCAATGTGCATCAGCAACTATTCTGCCTTCCCTCATTTTTCCTTTCACAAAAGGAGTGATTTTCAGAGCATTCTCTTCTAACTTGGAACCTGAAAGCTCCAATGCTTTCTGGAAGAAAAAAAAAAAAACAAAAAAAACGCCAGTTACACACTACCCCGAAACAAGTAGAATGAAATGTTTGTAAGAGTGTGAAGTGTGAGATGAACAAATAAGGAACATGAATGCAAATGATACAAACTTTACGAACTAAAAAAAAAAGTGGGGGGAGGGGGCAGGATCTCCAAGGAGGGCATCATATTACATGACACACAACATGATACTGTATGTAATTCACAGTAGATGCCTACTACTATTCCGCTACAAATACTGATGCATATACGATCCAGATTAGTGATGTGGTATTCTTTAGATCAAAGCTGTGTGAAATGGGTAAAAAACTTTATAAAGGCTTGCAATGGTGGTGGTTAACTTTTGAGGAAATGGAACAAAGACTTACTATGACAGTGGTGAGGAAGTGGTGCTATGACTTAAGGGCTTACTACAACAATGGTGGGGAAGTGGAGCTAAAACTTACAACAGTAGTGGTTCACATGTGAGCAAGATCTCTAAGGGAAGCATCAAAGACTTAGAACAGTGCAGAGGAAGAGGAGCTAAGATTATAACAGTGGTGGATCACTTGTAAGCAAGCAGAACAAGACTTGCTGCAACAGATGGTGAGGATGTGGAGCTACAACTTACGGCAATGGTGGTTCAATTGTGAGCAAGTGGAACAAAGACTCATCATCATCATCATCATCACTACTTTACAGTTCTAATTTCCCGGGTACAGTTCGCGAGCCTCTTCCACTCTGTTTTACTGAGACACGTTCTGTTGTCAACGGCTTCCTCCAATGTCCTACCCCGAACTGCAATGCCCATCTTTATGTCCATCCAGTGGGTTCTTGGTTTTCCCACCATCAGTTTTCCTTCCACATGTCTCTCCAAGTTAACATAAGCTGTCCTTGTTGGCTCCAACCTCATTACATGCTCAAACCACCTCAATCTGGACATGCTGACCCGATCTAACAATGATGTCTCAATCCCAACTTCCTTTCTAACCATGCCATCAATAAGTTCAGTTTTGTTTTTTGAATTACAGATCGCAGGAACTTCATCTCAGATGCCTGCAACCTTGTTGAGTCCTTTTTAGTGAGGGTGCAGGTTTCAATAACATAGGTTAAGATTGGCATGAAGTACTGAATGTCTCCAAAAACCATAAAAGTAGTTAGTGGGATGTAAAGCAAACATTATTATTATTATTATTATTATTATTATTATTATTATTATTATTATTATTATTATTATTATTATTATTATTATTATTATTATTAAGCACTGATAGACCATCACCAGCTTTGATTTTGTTGGTACTTTGGGGTCCCAGAGGAATGTTTGTACTTGCTGGTAAAAGTGAGAGCTCTTCTGCACTCTATTTGCCACCTCCTTTGCAGCTAGTGTATCTTGAGATATTACACTACCCAAGTACGTACAGTTTTCCATGCTTTCCTGTGGATAGTTTCCCAGCATTACTTATAACAGGAAGATCTTCAGGATACGGAAATCAGCCAGACGTGCAAGGAAATAAATAGTGAAAACTTCTTAAGAATAAGCAGAGTTTACTGGGAGCAGAACAATGCTGCCAATGAAATCACACTTGAAGTAGAGGACGCTATATAAACCACAGTGTCAGCAGGAATAGAAGAAATTTGACCTGGAATGAAATATTTAGAAACCAGGAATAAAATAGCTTCATAGAATAATAGGATTGGCATAAAATTTAAGTATGATACCTTTCAACTGCTTAAAAGCAGTTGCACTAATTGAACAGGAACTTCAGAGTATCTCTTAGAGAAGTTTATAACAAAAACTGTTTAAAGACCTTTCAGAAAAGAGAATGCCATCAATGTTGGTGTAAAAGTTGGATGAAAATCAGTTGCCTCTGTGGATCAGTGGTAGAGTGTCGGCCTCTGTGGATCAGTGGTAGAGTGTCGGCCTCCGGATCCCAAGATAGTGGGTTCAAACCCGGCAGAGGTAGTTGGATTTTTGAAGGGCGGAAAAACATCCATTCGACACTCCATGTACGATGTTGGCATGTAAAAGATCTCTGGTGACACATTTGGTGTTTACCCGACAAAATTCATTAAATCTCAGCCATAGATGCCCAAGAGAGTTTCGGTTTACTTGGTCTGTCATCTAGTGGGCCTAGAGTAAAATGGAACGTCGAAACTAACGAGCAGACAGCCAGATGGCATCAAATTGAAATGTCTGCACACGGTAGCCGAGGCCATATGATTATTATTATTATTATTATTATTATTGGATGAAAATCAGATATTTTCAGACGATAGAGGGCCTGTCAAGACCATATTTTCAGCATTTTTCAAGAAATTGAAAAATGCTAGACAGGAATAGATAATATTCCTATGTTCCACAAATTCATAGATCTAGGAAGTACCAAAGGAATTTTTCTGGCCTTACTGAGAGATAATGGAATCAAGGGCAGACCATTTAAAATCAGGTCGTAGAGAAAACTGGTGGAAGAATGAGTTCTTGATTCAAAGTAGTTACAGCAGTTAAACAAGGTTGTAACTATTAAAATGGTTAAGTAAGGTACAAAATTGCAGGGAGGCATTCAGTTGGGTTTGGCCTATGCTGACAACCTGGTCGCAATGATAGACTGTGTTGAAAACTTGCAATCCAGGACTTGGAGCCTGAAAAGAATGCAGCCAGTAGGATATGAAAATGAGCATTTCTAAAGCTGTCAAGGATGTCACAGTTGAGAGGATATCTAAGAGGACCAAATGCCAGGTAGAGAATACAAAACTAGGACAGGTACTTATGGGTGATTCCATATCAGATCATAAGTGCTGTCCACAATGAATTCAACAATTTAAATACTGTACAACAAAATGCTATTTATCTATAGATGGTATGAATCCACATCATATTTTACTCATCATCATCGCTGAAGCCCTCCAGCATGCTGGATAGGTGGTTGTAAATGAGCATTCTGCAATGCTGTCTGTCCAAAAATGTTTTGTTGTTCATGACAAATTCCCAACTCCGTCCTATGCTCTCCTCGTCTTCATTCAGTTGGTCTATCCATCTTTTTCTTCGTCTTCTAACAGGTCTTCTGCATGTTAGTTTTTTTTCTCCATATAAACACATGGCATTCTTGTTGTTCTTTTAACATGCCCAAAAAGTTTTAAGTCTGGAAGACTTTAGTCTTTCCTCCAAAAGGTTCAATTAAGCCTAGGATTGTTTGGATCTCTTTGTTCTTTATACGATCAAGCCATGTCTTTTGGAGGGCAGTTCTGAAGGGAATATTATATAGGATGCGGTAGAAGTAACTCCTGAATGTTGAATGTACATAACAAAGCAACGCTAGAATTGGGACGATACGACAGTATCAATATTTTTCATTTGGGATCTGAATATTATACGAGACATATAATTTAATCACGTGTCTGCAAGGCACGGTTCATCTTATATGATGAATGCATGGAGCGCTTGAAATTTCTGTGTTGGCAATATGTGTGTGTATCAGACTGTAAATCGTACTCTGACGCCATTGTCCGCAAACGGTGGAACTAGTATTGTGTACGAACTCTTATCTCCAGAGAGCACTACGTTCGCTAGACTCTACCGCTTTGCACAGACTACTAATGAAAGTGACTGTCTGCTGTTAGAACTGCTCGCGAGTGGACACCTTTGGTAGTCATGTCTGACTTCCCATCTTCTAATATGATGGAACAACCGACCAGCATCAATTAAAATAGGACATTAAACTCCATCAGGGGATTGGTTATTCATTTTTTTTTTAAAGTTAATATGTTAAACCAAATGTAAAATTTTAATATTGTTTAATTCTTCCCTGTGAGTGTTACTAGTACATAGGTCAATAATGGTAAGTTATCTCGCTACGATGTAAGTACTCATTTAATGAAATTTCTTCCGTTCATGTAATTTTATTTTTATGTGTCATTTAATTTATTTTGGTGTGCTTCTTGTGATGAGAATTCTATTTTGGTATTCGCTTTGGTACGCCGTTTAAGCTCCATGTGGGTGCCATGTAAACGAGATGCTATTGTCTGACCGGTAACTTTATAATTTTTCTTTCCCTTTCTAAATTTTATTTTTCACCTCTGATCTATATGTTTTTCTGCTTGTTTGGCATGTGTTTCATGGTATTATTTCCTTGATGCATGTGTTGTTGCTATTTAAAAATTATTGCGGGTCGTCGCTGTGTTTTATTGCCCGTAGCGGTGCTTATTTTCATTTTGTCATTCTGATCTGATTTACTGACACATCATTCCGTGTGTTTCTACTCCATTATGCCCATGTATTGACCTATGCGCTACGTAATCACTAATCATCACAGCTTTTTATTATTATCATCAGTATATTAATTTTCATAAATATTAAATTCACTTTCGGTATTGTATATAATTATATGTTTTGATTATCACTACGAATTATTAATTAATTTATACGTCACGTAAAATTGGTTTATCCCTATGTTATATTTAAATATGTAAGATTCTAAAGTGGTAGTTCTTGTAACAATTATAGTTTTTCATTGGGGTTCTTTGGGCAGCCCTTAGTGTAAGGTATCTAACATTCGTAGTTCTTATCTTTTCTTCACATTGTTGTGTTATCTTATCCAGACTTGTCAGTTACGTAACTGGCTCATTGTATTATCTTGGGATTTTTCTTCTTGTTCTTGCGTGGCGTTGTTAATGTGATAATGAATTGTTTTCATCCTGAGGCGAAATAGTGGTTGATTCTCCTGTTGTGTGGACGCCTTTGGTTACTGAAACTGCCTTGTTCTCTAACTTATTGACTGTGGGTTTTAAATTTGTTGATTTTCTTAGCCATTGGATTGTGTTTGTGATTTAAGTTTATTTGTGTCAAAATTTTCTGATTTTGTGCGAGCCTTGTGTTAAATATTTTCATCAGGATATGTTTATGTTTTAATTTCAAGTGATGAGTTGTGGAACTATGTTTCCGTGGGTATTGTGGGTGAATGATCCTTTCACTGGGGTCTGTCAAAAGCCACTCAAAGTTATTCAACCTACGTTTCATTCTTCATTTATAAAATTTTAATTTAACATAATGTATTTTAATAACTTATTAAGATTAAGTCAGGTATGGTGCACCATTTTTATTTGTTAATGAAATTGAATTATATTAAAACAATATATTTATTTAAATTTTCATTCATCTATTTATTAATTTTATTTATTCAATTACTGTTCTGTTTGCTCATATTTAAAGTTTTCTTTATTTTAAAAACCTTTTATTTTCAATCTTTATTTAATGTAAAATTGATTTACACTTTTTATATAGTTTTTCTTATCCCTTGTGTGTGCTTCTTCAATTGTAGGGGGCTAACCTTGGTTACCCTCTTCAATTGAAGATCCTCTGCGTGGTGAGGGGGACTAGTAGCTCCTTTCTTGAGATGCCGAATGGAGCCCTGTTGGGTAACCATTCGGTATACAAGGAGGAGGAAGCTAAAGCACCACCCAACCCTAAGGTGTAACGCGACCTGTGCCGATGAGGTGCATGGCACATGGGAGATGTGTCTTGAACGGAGCCTTCGAGATACCTGGCGCCCTCTTGAAGTAAGTAGCCTTACCCGGGTATCCGGGGCTCTGCCTCGGCGGACATCATATTTCCCTAGCTACTCGTGGGACCTACATGAGTACTGTAGCAACCCAAAAACCAGAGAGCTCCTCTGGGGCCTCTGAGAGAAACACTAACTCGACGATAACCGATGGGGACTCTTATAAGATACCCTCGGACAGCATGACCTCGACTATAAGAGAGCTCACTTTAGAGGTGGGCAAGCTTCTAGTTCCGAAGAAGAAGAAACAGTGCTCTGGTGTTGAGAAGAGAAGGTACAAGAAGGCTTTAAAGGCCCAGGAGCAGGCCAAAGAGGGCCTGGACCTGAGAGGCCTTCTACTGCCATGGCAACGATGACTATGAGGGGATCCAATGTGCACAAGAGATGGGACTCTGAAAAGGGCTCTGCTTCCAGGGCACAGAGGACTCCTCCCACCAAGATGCCAGTGGGAAAACGACTCCTGTCGGTAGGGGGGGGGCAACCCCAGAAGAAGATCGGCAAGCCCACAAAAGACCCAAGGTGGAGTATGCCAGGATAGCTAAAGCTGGGATCAGGATGGCCATAGTGCCTGAAGGATATCCAGACCAGCAGCTAACTGAAAAACGGGTGGAGTCTGTAGAGGAGGCTATCACCAATCTGACAGATGAGCTTCCGGAGCAGGGGTCCATTAAGCCTAAGTTCCTGGACTGCTATCTGTTGAGAGGTGCGGCCATCACTATTGCAGAGAATGACAAGACTGCAACATGACTCTCTAGTCTTGTTACAGATATGCAGCCGTGGGAAGGAGCCAGGCTCACAATTGTGGCCATGGATAAACTTCTCTCCTATAAGAGAGTCATGGTCTGGATACCAGGACAACCAAAGGACAACAATGTCCTTTTGAGAAGAATGGCACGCCAGAACTATGGTCTAAACCCCAGTAGCTGGAGAATCTACGACCGCAAGGAGGAGAAGAAGGGTGTCCGCCTTGTTGTCAGCATGGACTCCAGGGATGTGGAAAAAGTGGTGGGAAAGAAGATCTTCTGCGGGGTGCATGTTGCTACCTTCACCCTGATGGAGGGCAAACGCGACAAGCAGAGGACCAACCCCATCACAGACAAGACTGCGACCAGCAGGGGCAAGGAGCAGGAGCCTGGACAGGAGCCGGGGCCAGCCAAGCCTCAAGATGCATCGCGGGAGACGGAGCTGAATGTTCTGGAGACCGCATAAGGTAAAGCATTGCATGAAGGTAAGAAATGATTACTTTCATACAATCAAACATACAACATTGTATAGCAGCCTCTAGGGTACTTATAAGAAATATCCAGAAAGGTGGGTTTTCGGTCGCCTTGATACAAGAACGCTGGTTAGACAGGGACATATCATGGGGTTAAAATGTGCAGGCTTCACTCTCTTCAGTGGAATAGTGGAGGAGAAGCATAGAACATGTATACTAAAGGATTATAACGCCTAAGCTATACCGGGCTTCATTACTAGAGACCTAGTAGCAGTCCTAGTGAGATATGAAGAGGGCGGACAGCCAAGAGATTTGGATGTCTGCTCTGCATATTTCCCAGGAGACTCTGAATTTCCATCCCCACCAGAGGAGTTCAAAAGACTGGTGACATACTATAGGAAACAAGGACTTAACCTCATAGTAGGATGTGACGCCAATGCTCATCACAGCATTTGGGGAAGCAAATGTACAAACCGAAGGGGAGAGAATTTCATAGAATTTCTATGTACAACCGATCTTGAGATCATGAACATAGGTAATACCTCTACCTTCATCAATAATAGGAGTGAGGGGAGCACAGACCTTACCCTGGGTTCCATGGGAATCATGCAGGAATTTAAAGACTGGAAAGTTTCTATGGAGTCTTCCTTGTCAGGTCACAGACACATTGTGTTTCATATAGAGGGCTCCTTCGAGATCCCATCTTACAGGATTCCTAGATGAACAAATTGGGCATCTTTTAGGGAGGATGTGAGGAGGGGACTGGAAGGGGTCCAATATAATCAAGAATAAGGAGGAGCTACAGCTCGGTGTGAGTTTTCTCACACAGACACTAGTTACCTCTTATGAATTAAACTGCCCAGTGGTTAAAGCAAAAAGAACAACACGAAGCTTCAAGTGGAACAGTTATCTGGAACACCTGAGGAGAAACACACGAAGGCTCTGGAACAAATACAGGGAACTTCAAGACCAAGAAAGTCTAGATTCTTACAAGGAATCACTAAGAAAGTACAAGTCAGAAGTCAAAAAGGCTTCTAGGAAATCCCGGAGACAGTTTTGTGACTCCATCGAGAGTCAACATGAAGCGGCAAGGCTTCATAAAATTCTAACCTTGGATGGAAGGGCAAGGCTGGGCTTATTGAAGCCTTGTTTGGGTGGATATATATCCAAAGAATGCCCACTTTCTAGGTTCAGTAGTCACGAATAATGAAGTAGAATTGAGCGGATCCTTTTGACCCGATAGAAGTGGTTGGAAGGAAGCTGAAGAGATTGTTACCCCAAGAAGGGTGAAGTGGGCATTAGAATCTTTTGCCCCTTATAAAAGTCCAGGAATAAATGGGATATTCCCAGCACTTCTTCAGGAAGCGGGTGTGGTCCTTATACCTTACCTAGTCAGAATTTTTAGAGCCTGTCTCACCATGGGGTACGGATACTCCTTGTGGCATCAGGTGAAGGTAGTGTATATACCTAAACCCGGAAGGTCTTCATATACTAAACCTAAGGATTATAGACCCATTAGTCTAACATCTTTTCTTCTTAGGACTTTGGAAAGACTGGTGGATAGGCATATCAGGGAGAAAATATTAAGAGACTGTCCCCTGCATCCTCATCAACATGCATACCAACCAGGGAAGTCAGTTGAGATGGCACTACACCAGCTTGTTTCCAGGCTGGAGAGCGCTTCGGATCATCAACAACTTGCTATGGTGATATTCCTAGACATAGAAGGGGCCTTTAACTACACATCTTTAGGCTCCATAGAACTTAGTCTAGACAGAAGAGACGTGAGCAGGATGCTCACCAAATGGATTATGGCCTCACTGCAGGGCCGTCAAGTTCTGTTTACCCTCAACGCAGTAATGTTGAGAGCTAATACAGACAGGGGGTGTCCACAGGGAGGAGTATTATCACCAACATTATGGTGTCTAGTAGTGGATGAACTACTTATCAGGTTAAATGTTGGAGGAATTTATGCCCAAGGCTATGCAGATGACATTAGCCTGATGGCGGTGGGAAATTTCCCCAGTACGGTTTCAGAGCTCACACAGAGCTCCCTACGCAGGGTGGAAAGATCGTGCCACAATACGGACTTGTCGGTCAATCCCGACAAGACGGAGCTCGTGGTGTTTACCAGGAGGAGGCTAGACGAACTGTCAGAGCCATTCCTATTTGGGAAAAAATTAGTTAAGACAACCTCAGTTAAGTACCTAGGGGTAATCCTCGAGGCAAGACTGAGTTGAAAGAAATATATAGGTGGATAAGGCTTGCAAGATTATGTAGGCCTGTTGCAGGGCCTTCGGAAAGACTTGCAGCCTAGGACCTAGGGTAGTCCAACGGCTTTATATTTCTATTGTACGGCCCACGATAACCTATGCATCTTTAGTCTGGTGGTCAGGTTCTGAGAGTAAAACTGTGACCACCAAGTTAAACAGTGTCCAAAGACTTGCGTGTCTAGGAATAACAGGGGCACTGGATACTACACCATTATGTGCAATGGAGGCCATCCTATGCCTTCCCCCTTACATTTATATGTTAAGGAGATAGCGGGAATGAGTGCTTACCGCCTCTGGTCACTCGGAGGATGGTCTTTCAAGAATACGAATAGAGGTCATGCTTCTATTCTTACAAGGCTTCACCAGACTTGGCCTACGACAATGATGATCGGGGACCTGATGAAGCCTAGTTTTAACCTGTATTATAAGTTTACAGTGGTGATACCCATAAGGGAGGAGTGGGCTTCAGATGTTGGGGCCCCTCTTAGGCCTGGGGGCTATACATGGTACAAACATGGCTCGCGGACGGAGACGGGCTCGGGTGCCTTGGCCTGGGGCCCTAAGACAAGGCTCTCCCTTACCATGGGTGAATATGCTACTGTTTTCCAGGCTGAAGTATATCAGGGTGTCCACCAAATCCAGATTTTAAAATTCCCTGACATTTCCCTGTTTTCCAGACATAAAAACCAGTTTTTTCCCTGACACATGATGACAAAAAACATAATTATAAAGGAAGTGTCAGTAATATTAAAAACATTTTTAAAACTTAACATCCAAAAAAATAAATGAGCAATTAATGTGCATATTAAAACTTGGAAGTTTAATTTAGTCTGATTAAATTCACTTCAAGTTTTTTTTTACATGTATTACCATTACTGCTTCAGCGAAGAAACTTCTTTGTAGCCACCAACGACTCGAGCTTCTGCCATCACCCTCCACTTCTTTTCTTCTAATTCCTTCAGCAACAAAGCGGCCTTTCTCTTATTTTTTGCAAAGAATCTTCTACTTCCAATATTTCAGGTTTCTCCTTTAGATTTTGAACGTACAAAGCATGAGCACTCCTTGCAGCATGGAGGATGTTCTTATTAATGGAGACCTTTTCAATTCCATCAGGGTTTGGGATAGAATCATATATTATTCTTTGTGCTACAAGGGATACTTGTAGCATGTTCTCTACTATAATTTCTTTATTAACAGGAAAACCACATTCAAGTGAAGCATTTCCATGAAACAATATTAGTATCATTTTGAGAAATGAAGCCAACTTTTCTGTTTTCAAATTTACTATTGGAAGAACAGTGCGAAGCCACAAGTGATCTAACCTCTCGTCTTTAGAATACAAAGAATTCACTTCTTTCAAAGTATCATTCTCACAAACAGAAGTGAACTCCCTTTGTACATGAACGGCTTCATTACCCGAGATCCATTTGTTTTCAACAAAGGCATTTAAAGCTATCCTTAGCAGTCTGCTGCTCAGAGGCTACTTGGCTACACTTGGATCAAAACAAGAAATTAATTTAGTCAGTTTATAAGCTAACGGTGAGCAGATACGGCCAACAGCTGGAAACTGCAGATGATGACGTTGATATGCCAGCGGTGACCTTTCCAGTAACTATTTGCACAAAGCTACCATTCCTCTTACACAATCTGTGCAAAACACCAATATATCTCTATCATTTAATCCAGGATTGCCACAAAGTGCTGCTTTAGCAGCATAACCTATGTCAATTTTAGAAGCAGGCAGAAGATTTTCTTTACTGTCTAAATACGTTTTAGGAGATCTTCTGAAGACTGCAGTGACTCAGACTTAACAAACCTTGTCATGATATTTATCATCAATGAAAGATTCATAAAGGAGTGATGCAAATGGGAGACCTGTCAAACTTTTAGGAATGGTTCCAAATCTCCAACAAGTGTTAATAAAAATGACAACTTGACCTTAAGAACCTTATCTTTAAGTGAAGTTGATACTATTTTGAAGCTGTTACAGCTTGGGATTTTCTTGTCTCTGTTTGTTCCTTCCACATATTTTTTGACATTAGGTAGGATATCTATAGGATGTTCAATGACTTGAAAATTTTCAAGCCATCTTATAGCACAATATTTCGAAGGAAATACATTTGAACCTGAATAATGTATATAATCAGCACGACTTGCAGGAGCGCAGCAAAAAGAGAAGTGAAGAGCATGAAGAAATTCTGCAATATTCCACTGGGTTTCTTTTACTCCCATTTTATATGAATTGTGCACACTATGCAAGCCACAAGATCCAATGTTCAACAAAATAGGAACATCTAGATCAACTAATAAATTACCAAAATCCTGAAAGAACATTTTATTAACATTTGGACCATCCACTGAAATTTGTAATTTATTTTAGATACGGTCCTTGCTGTGCTTCCAAAAAACCATAAACAAATCTGAGGAGGTAGAGTGACCAAGAAACATAGAATCAAAATAAGAAGTGCATACTTCATTAGTATCAGGATTGAAACAATGAACTACAAGTTCCATTTGGCCTATCTGAGAAACTTTATTCAGTGACTCATCAAACCCAATGGTGAAATGTGTGCACTTACTACCCATCTCAGGAACTTGTTTATGGAAATAGAGAGCCAAACCATGAGTGATTGTATATGCAACTTTTGTTCTGTGCAGTTGAACATTCGAAGTTGTTTCAGAGTCTGGAAACATTACTGGAAAAAACTGAGAACGCAATATAGGTCTAATTCATCGAGCTCACCATTCCCCAACAACACAGAATATTCAATAGTAAGCAGATCAAAACATTGAAAATTCGATCGATCAATCATATAGCTATTGATATTATTGATTACTTCACATTCGAGATCACACTTTTTCATTAAAATTTATTCCTGGCATAAAAGACATGCCCTAGATTAATGTTATAAAAACTGAAAAATGTGTTTGTATTACACGGATAAATACGGTATGTCAATTTTATCTGGCAGAAGAATGAATTTCCAGATTTTTTCCTGAATTCCCTGACATTTCCAGGTTTTCCCGTTAATTATCTAATTCCCTGACATTTCCCTGTTTCCCAGGTTTTCCATACGGGTGGACACCCTGTATATGCAATACTGGCCTGTGTTGTACATGTATGGAACATGCCTGGGCATAGAAGATGCATCACCGTTTGCAGCGACAGCCAGGCAGCGTTAAAAGCACTATGCGCAGTTAGAGGACATCCAAAATGGTATGGGAGTGCCAAAGGATGTTAGATAAGCTGTGTGAACTTAGCCCAGTTACCCTGTTATGGGTTCCTGGGCACATAGGAATCAGTGGAAATGAAGCTGACAAACTAGCGAAACAAGGCTCAAAAGGTCCTTTCATAGGACCAGAGTGTCACTCCAAAGTGTGAAACTGGTAATATCCCAGCGGACAAACCAGTCTTACTTAGACATTTGGAAGAGGCTAACCACAGCAAGGCATGCACGTGAACTTATCAAAGGGCCTAGCCAAAGTTATAAAAAGGTCCTAATAAATTTGAATAGAACCAGAATACGAACGCTAGGCCACAATACCTTACAGAGACACCTACATATCATGAAAATCAGTCAGGATCCGATGTGTAGAAGATTCGGTAGGGAGGAAGAGACATACGCGGATGTGTTGTGTCAGTGCGAAGCTCTTGCAAGCACTAGACATCGATAACTTGGCTCACATTTTGTGAACCTGGAAGACATCAGGAATGCCAACATTCGGACACTGGTAGCCTTTATAGAAGCACTAGGGCTGGACTCGGCAAACCCGTCTAAGGGACACAAAGGGTCTTCACAGATCTACGTGTGGAGCCCTGCGACAGCAGGGCTCACCCATTCCCTATCTATCCATCTATCTATAGTTTTTCTTTAAAAATTGGAGTTATTTTTGGTCCCTGCCTCAGCATTTCCTGGGGACCTTAGGCCTTTTTTTCTTAATGGGATGGGCCTTGCTGCGATGTTTGTTGCTTCCACTTATGTATCGTAAGTTATTCACCTAAAGCTGTGTACTGTTTTATTGTTTGTGTTTCCATCCTTGTCGTGCACGTTACCCTATGGCGTTGTCTAGACTAAGGCCCCTTTCATACGAGGCAACTAGTGGCAGCGATCGGTGGCGGCAGCTGGTCGCCTGTCCTTTCATAAGAGGCAACTAGTGGCGGCGATCGGTGGCGGCAGCCGATCACCTGTACGGAAAACAGGTCTACTCCCGATTTCTAAAATGGTATTTATGAGTGAGAAACTGCTGCTTGCTTTGCTAATCCAAACGAAATAGATAAATAAAAGCAGGGTAAGAGCAATGAAGGTGTATCCTCCACCACAGAGGTCGTACACAGGATTTGATGAATCAATGCCCTTTGTATTTGTAGCTGATGAGGGATTTGGTCTTTCCCGTCATATACTGCGACCATATGCGGGCACTTTTCTGAGTGTAAAGAAACGCGTCTTTTAATTACAGACTTTCAACGGCACGCAGGTACATTGAATGTACCTTCGGAATACTTACAAACAAATGGCGTATTTTCCATAGACCAGTGGATGTTGACACCACACTAGCAGAGGACATAGTGTAAGAGTGTTGTGTTTTGCATAATTTTGTACGAGAGAGGTACGGTGTTCAAATAGAAGATACGTTGACAGCAGATGGATTGTTTGAAATGGGCCCTGCTTCAGGACCATCATCAAGGCTTGCCAGAAATTTACGAGTTTGCCAACTATTTTATCAGTGAGGAAGGTGCAGTTTCATGGCAAATGGATCGTATTTAGAGACATAAGTATTGTGTCTAGAGTGCTATACAGATCATAGATGGACACCCAAAACACAATTGTACTTTACATGCGTTTAGTAATTTTCAATTTGCCAATGGGCTCTTTTTAATAACATTAGTTAACTAGTGATGATCTTTTATCTTTCATTCTATTGCTATCTTGCTTACCATGTAAATCTCCTTCATGATTGAAACTTTTCACTACAATAAAAATAATTGAGGCAAATAATGAATGAAATACTCTTTTCTGAATATACTCTGTAATTTACAGAATTGTTTTGCTAAATTGAGTTTTCTTGCAACAAATTAACAAAAGGTGGTACGCAAATTATAAGGAAAACGCTTACTTATCTAGTTTCTCTCTGCTGGTGTTTTGTCATGAAACTCGCGAAGAACCTCAATATAATGCTACGCCATGCGTTTCTTCGTTCACTTTTCCATACTCATCGACTGAAGCGTTCCAAATTGTGGGATATTTTTCAACTCCATATGTCAGGTCTTCCGTTTCACTTGTTCATCTGTTAATCTAATTAATTAAGTGCGGCCAGTATCCAGTAATCGGGAGATAGTGGGTTCGAGCCCCACTGTCGGCAGCCCTGAAGATGGATTTCCGTGGTTTCCCATTTTCACACCAGGCAAATATCCGACTCGTTGGCTGAATGTTCAGCATACTGGCCTTCGGTTCAGAGGGTCTCGGGTTCGATTCCCGGCCGGGTCGAGGATTTTAACCTTCATTGGTTAATTCCAGTGGCTCGGGGGCTGGGTGTTTGTGCTGTCCCCAACATCCCTGCAACTCACACACCACACACAACACTATCCTCCACCACAATAACACGCAGTTACCTACACATGGCAGATGCCGCCCATCCTCATCGGAGGGTCTGCCTTACAAGGGCTGCACTCGGCTAAAAATAGCCACGCGATATTATTATTACCAGGCAAATGCCGGGGCTGTACCTTAATTAAGGCCACGACCGCTTCCTTCCAATTCCTAGGCCTGTCCTACCCCATCGTCGCCATAAGACTTATCTGTGTCGGTGCGATGTAATGGAAATAGCGAATCTAATTAATTAATGGCGTATGGCCTCCGGAGAGGCCTAGTGCAGGTCTTTTTCTAGCAGACGGTCTATTAGGCGACCTGCATATCTGTGAAGATGAGGATGATTTCTAATGTTGAATACGCTACACACGCCCAGCACCCCGAGCCATTGGAATTAACCAATTAAGGTTAAAATCCCCGACCCGGCCGGGGACCGAACCCGGGACCCTCTGAACTGAAGGCCAGTACGCTGACCATTCAGCCAACGAGTTGGGCTGTTAATCTAATAAGGCTACTTCTTTCCACGTTTACACTCATATCTGACAATGAACGCAGTACGCTTGTTATTCAGGACTTCCTAAATTACATGAACTGGAACAAACTGGAGTGGACAGTGAGAAGTAGCTACTAGTGGCACCATGTGAAAGCTCTCATTTAAAATAATGCTTCACCTCGAGTGGCGGCGACTCACGGTGGCGGCCGCTAGCTGCGCGAGCGAGCGACTGTAAGCGACTGTTTCCAGCTGCCGCAGCTGCAGTCGCCACGTATGAAAGCTCTCATTTAAAATAATGCTCCACTGTAAGTTGCCGCCACCGGTGGCCGCCACTAGTCGCCTCGTGTGAAAGGGCCCTAAGGTCATTCTTAGTCATAGCTTGGGGGCGTTGCAGAATCTATTAAAAAATTTAACAGTTTGAAAGAGCAGCATTTGCCATTTACGTCACATACATAATCACTTGGTTTTGAAAATGATTTCCTCAAAACGCAAGTCTCTCCCTAAAGTTCCGCTTTACTTTCATGGTCATTCTATTGATATTGTCTAGATTTCTTGACAGATGGCAACTGTCAGACTGTAATTGTGAAGTCTTTTAGTGTTCGCAACTTAAGTTTTTGAACTTCAGCCTTCAAGTATCCCCAGAGAGAGAAATTGCAAGATCGGCAGAAAGGGCTGGGCAAAAAATGCCACAGAATGCCATCTTGTAAGGAGACCAGGAAACATTTCTCTTAGAATATGAAGGCTTTCACGGCCGGTGTCAATATAATAAAAATCTTCCGGGCTATTATGCCGTGGTCCACTCCTCTCGCTTCTCCCAGACGTTTCGACTACTACTGCTGGCAGTCGCCAGCGAGATACAGGAGAGCGTATCAACACGACGCCTCAGAAGATGACTACCGCAGCAGTAGTCGAAACGTCTTGGAGAAGCGAGAGGAGTGGACCACGGCATAATAGTCCGGAAGATTTCTATTATATTTCTCTTAGAAGGTTTATCAATGACTTTGCTGTGTGCGCTGTGGCACTGTCCTGCTGGAACCATAAAGCAGGATTCCCTACATCGAGATTTCGCACTAGAAAGTTTAGTAGCACTTGAATGCAACAATCAGAAGTTACAGTCAAAGTTCTGTCCTATTAAAAAAAGTAATGAGACTATAAATCCAAACTTGTTGACAACACACCAGACAGTATCACATTCACCATGGAGAGATCGAAGATTAGTTTTGGTCTAGTACTGAAAATGTTATTTATTAGCTTAGTCTGACAGATTAAAGTGAGCTTTGTCACTTAACCGTTAACTGGCGCCAGCTACAACAACTTCCAGGATAGTCTCATGAAATGCTCTGTAGCTGGCAAGATCATGTTCACGAAGTTCCTGCACACCCACCATTTTGTAAGGATGGAACATTATCTCTGTTTTGGTAGCTGGCGATGTCACCAGGAAGATTTCTTTATACATTGAGAAGATTTTCAAAATATTCCTTCCACCTGTCCAGAGATTCCCTGGGATCTATTATGAATTCACCTGATTTACCCAAAACACTCTTCACTTCCTTTTATCCTCATGCTCTAATATTTTTTATTACTGTCCAGAAAGGATTTCCTTACTGTCCATCTTTTTGGAACTTTTCACTAATCATATCCATGTATGTCTGTTTAATTTCCTCGCCCTGGAAATTTTCTACCCTATGTCGTCTGCAGACAGATGTCACCTTCTCTATCGTAGGCCCAGAGATATTAGTCCACTACAGATCAGATACTGGTTCGTATCATGGAAAAATCCCCGGAAAACCAAAACATTCCTAACTGATTTCCTGAACTGAAAGTCAGGTAAGATATAGTCTATTATGGATGTTATGCTTGAAGAATGTATTTGTAACTGCTAATCCCATACTAGCACAGAAGTCCAGCAAACTCTTCCCATTCCCATTACCTTACATATCTTCCCCACATTTACCAATCACCCTTTTGTATCCTTCAGTTCTATTTCAAACTCTCGCATTGAAATCTCCCATTAGCACTATCCTATCCTTGTTGTTGACCCTGACTATGATGTCAGTCAATGTTTCACAAAACTTGTCAACTTCATCCTCATTTGCACCCTCACATGGTGAATACACAGAGGCAATTCCCGTCCTATTTCCTCCAACTGCCAAATTTACCCACATCATCCACTCATTTATGTGCCTAACAGAAAATATGTTGTGTGTAATAATAGTCCTGATGAACAGTCCTACCCCACACTCTGTCCTTCCCTTTTTAACACCAGTCAAGTACACTTTATAATTTCCCCTCTCTTCCTCGTTATCTCCCCTTACCCGAATATCATTATCTCCTAACACATCCAGATGCATCCTCTTTGCTGACTCAGCCAGTTTTACTTTCTTTCTTACATAAACCCCATTAATATTGACAGCTCCCCATCAAATTCCATTTTGTTCGCCAAGTTGTTTCCAAGCAGTCCTTCGCCTGCCAAATGGGAGTGGGACTCCGTTACTCCCACAGGTCCGGGGCCTGCTTGAAACGTTCTGAGCGTACTCTGTGAAAACTTTGTGAAGCAGGATGCTACCCTTACTTACATATAGTCCCAGTGAGGATCTCTCCTGTAACGGGTTAGAGACCACCGGTGGCTTGTACAGTCCTAGTCGCCTGAGCACATGGAGGGGCCACAACTCAGAAGATGTCCGAGATGCCCACTCCCATTCCATGGCAACTGGTATCCCGACTCTCAGGACCACTTACTGAGCCATTCAGCAGTTGCTCATGGTTCGTGAACTAGGACGTGACTACAGTAACCCACACCACGAACTAGTACGTTCTGATAGTAAATTAGGATGTGAATAAGCAACTTATTCCTACCTCTGGAACATTTTCTGCATGAAGGTCTGAAATTGGTGCCATACTGATATTCTTACCCCTTCATGAGGAACTTAATCAAAACATGTTTAACAGGTACAGTACCCAGATTGACTTATTATTACTGTGTCATGCTCAAGGCCAACTAGATAGACAGGCCATAAGGCTCCCACTCCACTTCGAACGCTACGTCACACAAGTCGCTGGCCGCTTCACTTCTCGCAGTGACTTGTAGGCTGATCTGAACCTCGCAGCAGTGAGGCTATCTATGGTGTTGAATGATTTAAACGTGTGTGAACATTGTGAATTATGCCCAAGTCCTGTTGTGTACCTGGTTGCAGAAGCAACTATAGTTCAAAACAGCATTATATTTCAGTGTTTAAATTTCCTACTGACTTGGTTCGGAAACAAAAGTGAATCTTAGCCATCCATCGAACCAAATTTGTCCCTCCAGCAAACTCAGTTGTGTGCATAAAACACTTAGACGAAAGTTTCTAATTAGGGAGGATTCAGTTAAAAGACCTGATGAGTTTATTTTAACTGTAAAACGTAACCATTTAAAACTCTCCAAAGATGCTATTCTTACTAAGTCTGAAAATATGTCTGCTCATCTGTCTAAAAATCTTCCAATACCGAGGAGAACTCCTATTCAAAGACAAGAAGAAATTGCAAAACAGGAAGAAGAAAGAAAGAAAGAAAGAAAGAAAGAAAGAAAGCTGATGAAGAAGATGACAGGATCAAAGACTTCGATGGTGTTAATTGCAAATGAGATTTTGACAAAGTTTTTGTCAATTTTCAAAACTTATATGACTGAGGAAAGAAAATATTCCGAAAATTGGTACTTCTTTAACATTAAATGAGGATCTTGATTTTAAAGCCATAAAACATTATATTTTCATGAATGATAACCCTAATACACATGCAATGGATGACGGGGGACAAGATATAAAATGATCAAATTTGGTAAGTATCTGTAACTTTCTGTTTAGTCCTGTTTGTTACTAAAAAGTGACTGTCGACGACAAAATAGAAACTGTGAACAAAATAATCGATGAAATTGAAAGTGAAGTTGATGACTGTATCATTACTGATAAATTAGAATTTTGCAAGGAACAGTTAAATTTAGCCTTTGCAAAGAAAGTGTCTTACTCCGGTGTGCTAATAACATGGTTCGCTTCAATATTTTTCACATTTCCTGTGGCATATAAGATAAGATCAACTCAATAATGGCTGCTAGCTGCTAGTCGCACGCAAACTTTCTCTCGCAAAAATTGAAAATCGCAGGTGATATAGTGCTTGAAGTGAGAAATACGTTATCAGATTCGTGCTGAAGTTACATGTGCTTGAAGTGATAAAGTCGTTATTAGATTTGTGCTGAAGTTAAACGTGTGCAGTTAACTAAACTGCCACTGGTAAGTTTTCATAATGGCTCCTAAGAAGCTTCCCCAAGCCAGCCTGCCGCATGGCGCCAGCATACAAGAATTACAAGTAACAACTCTCATTATTGTTCCGTACTGAAGATGACATTAGGCATAAAGTCTCAAAAATAATTTAATAAAACCACTTATTCAATACTTTCCACATTTAATGTGGTTTGAATCTACATGAATTTATGTATACTTATCAGGTACGTGTTTCACCCATTATTTGGACATCTTCAGCCTGTAGACAACCCTTAGGTAAAGGTTTGGGACCTTATTTAACCAAATATAGTATATGAACGTTAATAATCTCTTAAGACTAACATGTCAGGATAATAATTTAAACAATGTGAACAATGGAAGATAGGAAACTTAAAAGGGTCCACCTTTTCAATACAATAAATGTTATAGTTTATTTACAACATACACTGACTGACAGAGCAAATGCAACACCAAGAAGGAGTGGTTCGAAAGGGATGAAAGTTGGGGAAAAAACAGAGACGGCACGGACGAATAATTGATGTTTATTTCAAACCGATATGCAGGTTACACAATGCGCATGGCATCGACTCAGTAGGATGTAGGATCACCGCGAGCGGCGATGCACGCAGAAACACGTCGAGGTACAGAGTCAATAAGAGTGCGGATGGTGTCCTGAGGGATGGTTCTCCATTCTCTGTCAACCATTTGCCACAGTTGGTCGTCCGTACGAGGCTGGGGCAGAGTTTGCAAACGGCGTCCAATGAGATCCCACACGTGTTCGATTGGTGAGAGATCCGGAGAGTACGCTGGCCACGGAAGCATCTGTACAGCTCGTAGAGCCTGTTGGGAGATGCGAGCAGTGTGTGGGCGGGCATTATCCTGCTGAAACAGAGCATTGGGCAGCCCCTGAAGGTACGGGAGTGCCACCGGCCGCAGCACATGCTGCACGTAACGGTGGGCATTTAACGTGCCTTGAATACGCACTAGAGGTGACGTGGAATCATACGCAATAGCGCCCCAAACCATGATGCCGCGTTGTCTAGCGGTAGGGCGCTCCACAGTTACTGCCGGATTTGACCTTTCTCCACGCCGACGCCACACTCGTCTGCGGTGACTATCACTGACAGAACAGAAGCGTGACTCATCGGAGAACACGACGTTCCGCCATTCCCTCATCCAAGTCGCTCTAACCCGGCACCATGCCAGGCGTGCATGTCTATGCTGTGGAGTCAATGGCAGTCTTCTGAGCGGACGCCGGGAGTGCAGGCCTCCTTCAACCAATCGACGGGAAATGGCGGTGGACGTGGCGTGCGGGGCTGCCACCGCTTGGCGGCGGATGCACCGATCCTCGTGTGCTGACGTCACTCGGGCTGCGCCTGGACCCCTCGCACGTGCCACATGTCCCTGCGCCAACCATCTTCGCCACAGGCGCTGCACCGTGGACACATCGGCTGCGATTTGACGAAGCGAGCAACCTGCCCTTCTCAGCCCGATCACCATACCCCTCGTAAAGTCGTCTGTCTGCTGGAAATGCCTCCGTTGACGGCGGCCTGGCATTCTTAGCTATACACGTGTCCTGTGGCACACGACAACACGTTCTACAATGACTGTCGGCTGAGAAATCACGGTACGAAGTGGGCCATTCGCCAACGCCGTGTCCCATTTATCGTTCGCTACATGCGCAGCACAGCGGCGCATTTCACATCATGAGCATACCTCAGTGACGTCAGTCTACTCTGCAATTGGCATAAAGTTCTGACCACTCCTTCTTGGTGTTGCATTTGCTCTGTCAGTCAGTGTATATTTACACTTGGAACTAGTTTCGACGCTGTTTGGCGTCATCTTCAGCCAAAATGTGGCAAATAGGCTAGCATGTAGACATTTATATTACACAAGGCGTTATGTTAAACAATACACATCTTACAAGGGGATAAAAACAGGGACGAATATAGAAACAAATGAATCGTTGAGAAAGCAAAAGATATACATATTAAAAATAACCTTAACCACACATCTTGCAGTGCGAAAATATTCGCCTTGAATGATTTCTGAATACAAAATGCACACGCACACACTTCTGAAGAGCCAGCAGGCAGGAAAAAGTAAGGTGAAACCTTAAAAGTTCTTCTGAGAAGAGTTCATCATTTTTTCTATGTTCTGACAAACTAATGAAGTCTCCCTTGAGTTCCTGATAAACATACACAACAGGAAATTCTCCTTCACTCTCAACAATAGCTATAAAGACCAACGGTAAATTGTATTTTAAATACTGTGCAGAGACATGAAAGCATGATCTTGAACATGATATAACTTCTTCATTTAACCACCTTTGAAAGTTTCTCTCTATATTACATAGCTTCATTAACACCACTATTCTGTAGATGCACAAAATAATCTTGTAATCTTCACAGGTCCGGTATTCAGCTCGACAAGAATATAAAATTGGTATTAAGGAATACGTTTTTGAGAGTTTGGAGGTTGACTGTGCCAGTATTTGTGGTGTATTGTTGCAGCGTTACGTGTAGGGTGGGGGCAGGTTTCTATGATGTTTATTGCGGGACATAAGGCGGTAAAGCTATGGCGCGAGATGAAGAGGTACAGAGCGTGTTGGATAGTTTAGGTCTGGGGAGCGGCCATTGTTGGATTAGGAGGGGAGAGGGAAGGAGCGGTAGGGGAGGAGGAGTGGAAGGAGGGGAAATATGGAGGGTGATGTGGTGAAAGTGTATGGCGTGACAAAGTATTATGCATAATGTGAAAGACAGATCTGTTTTTCGGGATATTCATGTTTTTGAAAAATTCAATGAGAAAGTCGAATAGGATCTTTGGTTTCTCTGAGATATCATTTAAGTTTAGGTTGGGATTGAAATATTGGTCTAAATGAATATAGAGGTTTTCAGTGACGTCTAGGAAAGAACCTTTGTTTAGAATATCTAATACCTCAAGATCTTGACTTATTTCAGTAAAGTTGTGCTTAAATTCTTTTATATGTAGGCCGACCGCGGAAAAACGGTTGTGTTTTATGGCATTGACATGTTCTGCATATCTGATTTTAAAGCTGCGTCCTGTTTGCCCTAGGTAAGAACTTTTGCAGTCTTGGCAAGAAAACCTATATACACCTGATTTAGAAAAAGGACTACTTTTATTTATTGATGAAGAGTTGTGTAGGATCTCTGTGCTTCTATTGTTAGTACGAAAGGCTATTTTAACGTTGTGTTTTTTAAGAACGTTAGTGACGTTGTAAATTTCTTTATTGAAGGTAAATGTGGAAAACGTGGCAGTGCTAGTATTGTCTTTTATTAGGGTGGTTTTTGGGCGGTGTCTGAATTTATTGATTATTCTTTCAATAAAGGATTCATTATATCCATTAAATTTTGCTATAGAGCGAATGGTGTTCAATTCTTTATTTAAGTTTTTTCTGGACATCGGAATTTTGAATGCTCGGTCTACTAAGCTACTATACGTAGCCGCTTTGTGTGTTTGGGGATGTAGTGAGTCATTTCTTATAGTAGTGGCCGTTTGAGTGGGCTTTCTATAGATGCTATATGTGAACGAAGAGGGGTGCCTATTGATTGTTAGGTCTAGGAAGTTGATGGAGTTGTTTATCTCTGATTCTAAGGTAAATTTAATGTCATGATCAATGTTATTAAGGTTTTTGAGGGTGGATGGCGCGTCAATGGAGCGTTCATCTAGGATTATAAATATGTCATCTACGTACCTAGCCCAGAAATGGATATTAGCAAATTTGATGTTATTGTCGATGGCGGTGTGCTCTAGGAAATCAAGGTAGATCTCTGCTAAAATTCCTGAGGCTGGTGAACCCATAGCCAAACCATCTTGTTTGTAAATGATCTTATCGAATGTGAAATAGTTATTGTTAATTAGTAATCTTAATATGGTCATAAAGTCTTGAACTTCTAGTTTACTTAGTTGATTGTTAGCAAGTAAGTTCTTTTCGATGATCGGGAATAATGAGTTGGTTTTTATACTAGGATACATGTTGACTATATCAAAGGAGTGCATTGAATGATATGGTTGAAGTTTGAAACTGTTTAGTTTGTTCACTAATTCTACAGTGTTCCTGATGGATTTATTTGATGAGAATTTATAATGTTTATTAAGAAATTGTTGGATAAATTGAGATAATTTATATAAGGGGCTTGGTCTGTAGTTTATTATGGGTCGAATAGGGACACCGGTTTTGTGGATTTTGGGTAGTGCTTTAGCTGTTGGTAGACCTGGGTTCATAGTAATTAACTTTTGTTTTTCTTGCTCAGTGAGGAGAAAAGATGTGCTCTTTAGAATTTGTTTCAAATGCCTTTGAATTGATCGTGTTGGGTCCTTCTTAACTATCGAAAAGGAGTCATTATCTAAGAAATTTTTGGTTTTTTGAATGTAATCTGTTTTATCCATAATGACTGTTGTGTTGCCTTTGTCGGCCTTTGTAATGATGAGTTGGTTGTCTTTGACTTTCTTTTTAAGATTGAGAATTTGTTTTCTTTCAGTAAGGGAATCTTTGTTGATTTTGGTGATAGGGGTCGCAGTGCGATTTTTTGAGAAAAAAACTTTTGTTTAATTGTTTTTTTACGTCCATTCTGAGTTCGTCTTGTAGTTCATATGGCATTTTGCTGATAGCAACTTCTGATTCAACTACGAGTTTGGAGGCTGTAAGGGCCGAGTTGAAACAGGGCCAGTTGTGCTTTGGACCTTTCAAAAGAATTCTTCTATCGTCCTCATCTAAGTTGGCGGTACTACTAATGGTAGTATGGATTCAAGAAGTTATATCATGTTCAAGATCATGCTTTCACGTCTCTGCACAATATTTAAAATGCAATTTACCGTTGGTCTTTATAGCTATTTGAGAGTGAAGGAGAATTTCCTGTTGTGTATGTTTATCAGGAACTCAAGGGAGACTTCATTAGTTTGTCGGAACATAGAAAAAATGATGAACTCTTCTCAGAACTCCTCTTAAGGTTTCACCTTACTTTTTCCTGCCTGCTGGCTCTTCAGAAGTGTGTGCGCGTGCGTTTTGTATTCAGGAATCATTCAAGGCAAATATTTTTGCACTGCAAGATGTGTAGTTAAGGTCATTTTTAATATGTATAACTTTTGCTTTCTCAACGTTTCATTTGTTTCTATATTCGTCCCTGTTTTTATCTCCTCGTAAGATGTGTATTGTTTAATATAACACCTTGTGTAATATAAATGTCTACATGCTAGCCTATTTCCCACATTTTGGCTGAAGATGACGCCAAACAGCGTCGAAACTAGTTCCAAGTGTAAATATATGTTGTAAATAAACTATAACATTTATTGTATTGAAAAGGTGGACCCTTTTAAGTTTCCTATCTTCCATTCTCAGTTCAATACGGACAAAAATGAAATTCTTAGATTTAAACAATGTGAACAATACATAAATGCGAGTAACATATTCTATCTAACTATTATATCTAAAAGTCTTACAGGGGGGCTCAATAGACCCACATATATCAATTTCATGTTCTTGACGTAACTAATATTGAAATGTGTTGTCAACCACAAGTGGGGATTTAGAACTGATAGTTATAATTATGTAGACTGGTCAAGATTGTTGTTGTGAATGAAGATATTAATTAATGGTGTTTTTACACAGTTAAAACTTGTCAGTCCTATTCTATCTAGCTTAAAAAATATGTCCAAAACTAGAATGGATCTTCTCCCTCTAACATAAAAGTATTGTGTAAAAAGGATATTCATACAAGGGCTTATTTGACCCTCGCATATCATTTTCATGTTTTTGACATAACTAATGTTGAAATGTGTTGTCAACCACAAGTGGAGATTTAAAACATTGTTATATGTAGACTGGTCGAAATTGTTGTTGTGAATGAAACTATAAGCGTCTTAGCTTCGGGTCCTATGTGACAACAAGGAATTGTAAAGAGTACAATCTTAGGCTGTTTCTTAGTTTTAGGCTACTGCTTAATTGAAAAGGAACATCCAACACACTTAATACAGTCTTGTATATCATTCCCGTTGATGTGCTGCTTAGCCTTTGGGAGGGATCTTAAGATAAATTCATACTAGGTGGACCTGTCTGTTCCGGCAGCGCTTGCCTTACTAACATTTCTATTGCTGGTAGATAACAAATGTGCATTTATGGTACTTCTGCACCTTCTTCTTTCCAACCACCATTCTTCTTCAGTAATTCTCTTCAATTCCACATTCCTTCTTCCTATAATGGTCTTTGTGCAAGTCCATCCACCTTGTTTATTACTGTGATGGATGAAATTCAGAAAGCAGTAAAGAAAGAAAAAAGAAGTTGGGTCACGAAATATTGAGAGCATGGTTATTTTCTGACGATATTGTGACATGCAGAGGTGCCAACTATTACGGCTTGTCCGTAATGATCACTTCGCGGTTACGTTCGAAGAGGAAATTGTTACATTGTCATGATAAAAATTAAATTCTACAAAAAAAATGAAGTAAAGAATGTTCAATCTCTTAGAGCATTACTGGTCAACCCTTCTCATTTCAATGTTTGTAAGTTGGCAACTAAAGATATTTGGCAGTTATATGGGCGTCACTTCCTTTTGTTTCCCATGAGCATTGTGAAATCACGGCCAGCTACATAGATATACGCTGCTCTCTTAGCTAGAGTGACGCATCAAGTCGGCCGTGAGGTAGGCTCTGCTCCTTGCTCTGCTGTTCTCCAGTGCGCGCATTCGGCTCTCTGTCTGTTGTGTGCATAGAATGAGTGGTATATTTAGCACATTTCAATTCTAATTATCCTAGTCGTAGATTCGAAAAGTGATTGGTTTTGTAAAATGAAGCGGAGCAATTGTCAAATTGCCATCTTCTTCTAAGAAGATGGCAGTGTTACAGATATATAGAGACGGTTACACAAAGGAATGGTCATACCTACTTGCTTCACGTGTTAATGAAAACCATATGTTCTGCAGTGTGTGTGTATGTGTGTGATTTCTCTGTGGCTCACGGTAGACGAGATGATTGCAGAATACACATAGAATCCAAAAAACATAACACATACGGTGAATCAAAATTATGAAACCAGTCTGTTTCATCGTTCTTCGTAAAAAATAATGTGGCAAATGCCGAATTGCTGTTCATATAATTTCTTTTGGAACATAATATTCCGTTATCAGTTCCAAAGCACGCTGGAAATTTGTTTAGATCAATGTTCCCTGACTCTAAAGTATCTCAGAAATATGTTTGTGCAAGAACTAAAACCTCTGCTTTAGTTCTATACACGGCATCTGACACAAAAAAATATGAGTGAACGTTTGCAAATATATATATTTTTTCTATTTGTTTTACGTCGCACCAAGACAGATAGGACTTATGGCGATGATGGGATAGGAAAGGCCTAGGAACGGGAAGGAAGCGGCCAAGGCCTTAATTAAGGAATAGCCCCAGCATTTGCCTGGTGTGAAAATGGGAAAAAACAGAAAACCATCTTCAGGGATGACTTTTGCTAATAACGCCTTTTTCTTTGGCTACTAATGGTAGTATGGATTCAAATGCATTTAAACTATATCCTATAGTTGTCTCTTTTTTTGATGCTTAGAGAGGCCAACTATCAAATCTTCTATTGTCATTGTTAGAGAGTACCGACAATGCAGGTGAGGGAATTTTCTCTGTTATTAATAGTGAATTGTCTTCTTTAGCCATTTCAAGGGAAAATTGCACTCCTTTTTCATCTGACAATGCATACACAATGATAGGAGCAAATAAAGGTGTTGCCAAATTTGTGAAGGACAGGCATTCTTCTGTTTATGTCCCAGGTTGTTCATGTCATCTCATACACATCTGTGCACAAAAAGCAGCAGCCCAGTCAATGTAGATAAGGCACAGAGGGTCACAAAATTTTGAAATATGTTAGTCTATTGATAGAGTTCTTGAGCAGTGGGAAGCTTTGACACTCATGTTTTGTAGTGAGACCCACCACAAAAATGAGACCACAAAGCAGTTTGAAACTGTGAAATCTTTCATACAAGACCCACACACAAAACTGTTTTGCTACTTTCTTCAGAGTACACTTCTTGTTTTTAACTCAGTGAACATATTTCTGCAACAAGATGCTCCAGTCAACTGACTGGTCTTTTAACTGACCAATTGGTCAGATTTGTTCAACCATGTTCTATTCAGTCAGAATCTACCTCCCTTTCGATTGTTGAATTCAAGAGGAGGAAATACCAGAAAGCCAATAAGGACTTGGTTATTGGAGCAAAAGCCGGGGCATACTTGGAAGATAATGACTGTGATGAAGGGATGTTTTATAATTCTGTAAGAGAGTTTTATATGGCAGCTTGCAGTTACATTATCAGGAAATTTCCCCTTGATGATGAATTTCTTCATCATGCCAAAGTTGTAGATATTTCTCTCAGAATGAAGGTTTCCTATTCATCTTTTGAATATTTTGTTCGAAGATTCCCAAGTTTGGTCAAGGAAAGTGAACATGACAAACTTGAAGAGGAATTTGCAGTTTACCAGTGTGATACTTTCCCTGAATATATTGTACACGGACCTAACATTGATGTGATTGGGGCAACATTGCAGAGCTTAAAAATGAAAGTGGACAAATTAAGTATAAAACCTTAAGTAATGTTTTATTTGCAGTACTAAAGTGTACCTCATAGTAACTTTCCCACAGAAAGAGTTTCCAGTATTGTTAGGAAAAATCAGACAGAATTCAGACCTACATTAAGTACATCTACACTGGAATCGCTTATGGTTCTGAAGACGAAAATGTCATCTCAGGGGGAAGTATGTTTCAAGAAAACCTACAATGAAAAGCAGCTGCTGGGTGCGAAACAAGCTACAAAGAATTTTTTTCCGCAGAACTAACAGGTAATGAGCAAATTGTATTATGTAATAAGATATACTTTAAAACCGATTGCTGTAGGAAAGAGCAAATGGGGTGCTTTGGATTTGACTCTTAAACGTTTCGATGGGGAGGTGCGAGAGTTAAAAATGGGATTACTGATAACCGACTTCAAAGGTTGGCACCTCTGGACATGAGATGAGAATAAACAAGAGGTACAGAGCGGGTTAGATACACTGAGTGCAGTTATCGAGGAGTGGGGTACAAAATAAGGACAAAAATAAAACGATGGTTGTGACCAAGAAAAAAAGAAAGCTTATATGAACCACATAATGAGTCATGAGAAATGGCAGAAAACTTCAAATATCTGGGAAGTGCACTGTCACAGAATGGTACAATAACTAAGGTTACCAACGGGGTACAACTTGCAAGAAGATTCTATCAGAGTGACAGACTTAGTGTGGAATGAACAAACAAGATAAGAACCAATACAATGCAAAGAGGTGTTGTACAAGAATTATTTTGTCCCACTTTTAACATATGGAGCATAAACATCACTTACAACTACCAGACAGGAAAGTAAAACACAAGGAAGTGAAAACAAAGTTTCTTGGAAGTATGCCACAAAACACAAGGAAGAATGTATGAAGAACAAAGTGACATGAGACAGGCTGGGAAATGAGAAACTATATAATAGAGAGAAACAGGCTGAAATGCCAGAAGGATGGAAGAAACAATAATTCCTGCTCAAATGGATGGTGAATGGGAGGAGGCCAGGAGGTAGGCCAAGAAGAAGATGGATACAGAAAGTGAAGGAAGGAGTGCTGCTGATGTGCTGAGAGTTTTCAGAGAGGAATGGTAGAGAAACAGACAGAAATGGAGCTCAGCAACCCATTACCCTATCCAAGAAGAAGAGAAAGAAAAAGAAGACACAGAATAAGAAGAAGACTACCTAGGAGTATTTTCTATTGCTGCCACCACCCGATCAGAGGCGAGAAGGAGAAAGAGCGAGTAGAAGGAAGAATGATAAAGAGAATGATATCTCGTAAGTATTCATATTCTAAGTATTGTGTAAGAAAATGATGGCATTAAGACATCAGACCTAAATACAGGCCCAAATTCTAGATACATACCTTAGTATAGGAAGCAGTACAGAAAAGAGCTGCTGATGTGCGAAGAGCATTCAAAGATGAGCAGTGAAAGGAAAGATCCATCACTCTACCCAACAGGGAGTGGTTGTTGTAGTCTGACCAGGGACCTGTTCCATGAATGAACTTTGCAACTTTTCACTTTGCACTTTTCAGTTCAGATTTTGTTCCACCATCACTTTTCAGATTTAGCTTGCAAAGTGAAAAGTGAAAAGTTAGGGATCTTTTCACTTTTGAAGCCTGTTATGCTCCTCCATTGGTTCAGAAATGCAAAGTGCAAAGAAATGAAGTGAAAAGTTTTCAGAAATCTTTTTTTTTCTTTCTAGTTGCCTTACGCCACACCGACGCAGATAGGTCTTATGGCGACGATGGGAAAGGAAAGGCCTAATGGGAAGGAAGCGGCCGTGGCCTTAATTAAGGTACAGAACCAGCATTTGCCTGGTGTGAAAATGAGAAACCACGGAAAACCATCTTCAGGGCTACCAACAGTGGGGTTCGAAATCACTATCTCCCGGATGCGAGCTCACAGCTGCGCTCCTAACTCGCCCAGTATTCAGAAATCTTGCGAAGAGATGATTCCCTTTTCATCTGTTAATAATAATAATAATAATAATAATAATGGAGGTAGCGTTGCTCACGTCCGTAGGTTTAACCTCTAATTGCCCTACACGTGCCTCCTGGGTGGTGCTAACTGAGCAACAGTGAAAACAGGCAGCCAGACTATCCACAGGATCTCCTGGCAATGACATATTTTCGACGAAATAATAGAAACAGTTCTTCTCAGAACTCACTAGTGAGAAACATTGGTCCATCTATCAGACTCCTACAACTGAATGTCGAGGGCATTAGCAAGGCAAAGTGTGACTATTTGTCGAAATTCCTGTTGGACAATAACATCGACATTGTCGCCATTCAGGAAACTCATGTTTCCAACGAAGAAGCATTCCGAAGCAGAGGTCGAATTCCTGGATATACTGCTCTTGGTGCAACTTATCACGAGGTATATGGTATTGCTACGTATGTTCGGAGCAACCTAAACAAGGCTTCACTAATATCTGTTAATGTGGAGGAAGATATACATACGGTTGTCATGCAAGTGCATGATATCACTATAACAAATGTTTATAAGCCACCTAAGACACCCTGGCCCGATTTTGTCTTACAAACTGCAGAACATCCTGCAATTTATATAGGGGACTTCAATAGTCACCATGAATTTTGGAAATACTCTGACAATGATGAGAATGGAAGTATGCTTGCAGAATGGGCTGAAGTGAACAATCTTCATCTAGTGTTCGATGCCAAAGATCAAGGTACTTTCAGGTCAGCTGCTTGGAGTAAGGATTCTAATCCTGACTTATGTTTTGTTACCTGCAATGACAGAGGTTTCCCGATCAATGCCACAAGAAAAGTGATAGATGCCTTCCCCCACAGCCAGCACAGACCTGTAATAATACAAATTGGTTGCACGGTCCCTGTCATACGATCAACTCCACATGCTCGATGGAACTTCCAGAAAGCTGACTGGGCAAAGTTTTCGAGGGAACTGGATAAGTGCATTCGCTGGATCCCTCCATCTCATAAGAACTACCATCGGTTCATCGGTGCAGTAACAACAACAGCTAAAAAGTGTATGCCGAGAGGATATCGAAAAGAATATATCCCAGGATGGAGTGATGAAAGTGAAACACTGTACCAACAATTCCAGCAAAGTAGTGACCAAGAGATAGCTACAGAACTTTTGACCAGCTTAGACTTATCTCGTAGGCAGAAATGGACAGACACAATTGAAAGTATGGACTTTACCCACTCAAGCAGGGAAGCATGGAGTCTTCCGAGGAGATTGGGAGGAAGTGGATCAGTATGCAGGAAACCTTCAGGAGTAACACCTGACCAAATTGCTTCCCACATCATTACCACATCAAGAGTGCCTCCCGACAAGAAACATACCAAACATATCAGACGGCAGCTTCGTGACTTGAAAAAGACAACATCTCCCTCATCTGAATATGCACGCCCCTTCACAGTTTTAGACATTGACATGGGACTGAAGGACCTCAAACCTTTTAAGTCACCTGGTTTCGATGGCATCCATCCAGAATTTCTTATTCATTTGGGAGGATATGCTAAGAAATGGTTGGCAGAGTTCTTTACTGACATCCTACTGACTGGTCAACTTCCACTGGAGTTCAAGAAGGCAAAGATAATTTCTATTCTGAAACCTGGCAAACCCAGCAACAAGGTAGAAAGCTATCGACCCATTGCCCTTCTTAGCTGCTGTTACAAACTTTTTGAAAAGTTGATATATAACAGAATAAGTAGCGCAATCCTAGAGCATATTCCAGTTGAACAGGCAGGCTTCAGACCAGGACGTAGCTGCTGTGACCAAGTATTGTCTCTTACATCCTTCATTGAGGCAGGATATCAAATGAAGCTGAAAACATCTGTAGCATTTGTTGATCTTACTGCTGCCTTTGACACTGTATGGAGGGAAGGCCTTATCTACAAATTTCTTCGTATCATACCATGCAGAAAGATGGCTCAACTGATTAACAACATGTTAAGTGATCGGAAGTTCCAAGTAATCACTGGATGCAAGATAAGCAAGGAGAGGAAGCTGAACAACGGATTGCCCCAAGGATCAGTTCTCTCACCATTATTGTTCAACTTATATCTCTCTGACCTTCCTGACACTTCATCCAGAAAATTCTGCTATGCCGACGACTTGGCTCTAGCTGTACAAGATCAGGTAATGGAGACGACTGAAGAGATTCTGACCAAAGACCTGTCTTTACTGGAAGACTACTTCAAAATCTGGAGACTCCAACCCAGTGCGAGCAAAACAGAAGTGTCCTGCTTTCATTTAAATAATCGTTTGGCGAACGTGAAACTGAATGTTAGTTTCAGAGGGAGAATTCTTCATCATAACTGGAACCCAAAATACCTTGGTGTCATCTTGGACCGTACACTATCCTTCAAACAACACCTCCTGAACTTAGCACAAAAGTTGAAGTCTCGAAATAACATCCTTCATAAACTGTGTGGAACTACTTGGGGATCTTCAGCAACCACTTTGCGATCTTCAGCCCTGGGTTTGGTGTATTCAAGTGCCGAGTATTGTGCACCTGTTTGGATGAACAGTCATCATACAAGGCTTGTTGACACCCAGCTTAATACCACAATGCGCATCATATCTGGCGCAATCACATCTACTCCAGTTCATTGGCTTCCACTGCTAACTGGTATAATGCCACCTGATCTACGCCGATCTAATGCCCTTATGAAGGAATTTCACAAGATCTCAAGAAATCCTAGTCTACCCGTGAATAGTGACCTGCCACTTCTGAATCTTAACAGACTAAAATCACGCCATCCAACTCTGCGTGATGCCTCTAACATGGATGCTAAAGATTTTAAATCTCTTGATGAGTGGAAAAGTAGATGGGAAGCAGCAACGGATGTGCGCCTTCATACCTTCTTCTCAGGTCCCAGACTTCCAAGTGGATCCCACCTACCACGCAAGACCTGGACTGCCCTGAATAGAATCAGAACAGGACATGGTCGGTGCAGAGCCGCTCTCCATAAGTGGAAAAAGCTACCTAACCCAGACTGTGACTGCGGAGCTCCACACCAGACTGTTCGTCATATCGTCAGGGAATGTAGGATTCGAGCCTATCACGGTGATGAGGATGACTTCCTGCTGCTAACTCCGGATGCTGCACGCTGGATCGAAGAATTAGACATTCAATTGTGAAGCACAAGTTGCTTTGTTTCTCAGCTGTAAATATGTATATATGTATATTACTGATTATGTCTGTATAAGCCATACGCTAAATATAATAAATAATAATAATAATAATAATAATAATAATAATAATAATAATAATAATCGTATGGCCTCAGCTACCGTGTGCAGACATTTCAATTTGACGCCATCTGGCTGTCTGCTTGTCAATTTCGACGTTCCGTTTTACTCTAGGCCCACTAGATGGCAGACCGAGTAAACCGAAACTCTCTTGGGCGTCTATGGCTGAGATTTAATGAATTTTTTGGGTAAACACCAAATGTGTCACCAGAGATCTTTTACATGCCGACATCGTACGACATGGAGTGTCTAATGGACTTTTTTTCCGCCCTTCAAAAATCCGACTACCTCTGCTGGGTTTGAACCCACTATCTTGGGATCCAGAGGCCGACACTCTACCGCTGATCCACAGAGGCAGCTATCTGTTAATTAACATGTATGTACACGAGTTTCTTGGCATAGAATTTGGTTTAGTGATATAAACACGTTACGATGAGAGCTTTTGTTAGCATCACGTGAGGACAGTGATGAAAAATCCAATAAGAGAACATGCAAAGACAGGATTCATTTTCATAACCTCACTTAGATGGAATTTCACGAGTGATTTCATATTACCCCAACACAGGCTGACTATATTCTTGAAATGATTGGTCATTTATTGAAACAAAAGGAAGTCAATCCCTTTCCGAAAAAGAACGAATTCTTATATGCTTACATTGGTTAGTAAATGGTGTAACAGCAACGCCTGGGACATCAAAAACAATTATTTGCAGAACTGTCACCAAAGTCGTAGATGTTATAGTAAATGTAATATTTTCTAACATAGTACGTTGGCCTTCTAATGAAGGCTGAATTTCCCTCTGTGTGTGGATGTGTTGGCGGTACTATTGTTAATACTGATACGTGTCATCATTCGACAGGTTATTTTAAAAGTTCCCAAAAGGGATGTCCCATCTCCTTGACAACTTCCAGCACAGCCAGCTTCTTGTACTAACCTTCGTTTCCCATGATAAAAACTTTAAAACTAACGGTACCACAAATACCGTCAAGTTTTCCATGAAAAATAAAGCATTAAAATTATAGAGTATTAGGCCTATACAGTTTGCTCATGGACTAAACTTGATCGGATCACTCACTCGCAAAGACTTTTCACTTTGCGAAGAAATTGAAAAGTACAACCTAGATCATGGTGGAACAGAAAGACTTTGCACTCTGCAAGAACTGAAAAGTGCAAAATTGAAAAGTTGCAAAGTTAGTTCGTGGAACAGGGGTTTCTTGCAATGGGACAGAGAAGACCAAACAACCAGCGACTCAATGCCGAGTGCTAGGCGGGGGTAAATAACGTGGCTCTCTAAAGGGGCCAGTGGCTTCGGGCAGAAGAGTCCCTATATTTGGGTACTGTTTCCCCCAGTGGAAGAAATGCCGTGGAAGTTCAGCAGGCAGCATCTGTTTTGCAAGTTAGGGGCAGAATCAGTAAGACATGGCATTAAGGTATGAAATGTTTTTGCGTAAGGCCAATCCACCATCATAATAGCCTACTTGAAGCGTCAAAATGGTTCAGGACAAAGAGCTGAGGAGTACTCCAAAAGTGATGCAGATATCCAGAGAGGTGCGAGAAGTGGATGGAGGTCATCAATCCACTGTTCAACCCAGGAAGAATGGATAAAGGTTATGTAATAATAAAATAATAATAATAATAATAATAATAATTACTAGTTGTTAGGGTTGGTTATTGTTGTAAGGATAGGGATAATCTTCCCTTCTTAATGCTAACCAGAAGAGCAAATGGGAGAGTTTCCACCCTTCGGACAATGAGGGTATCAGAAAATAAGTTGGCCATTTTGAGTCCAAGTAAGAATAAAATTCCCTCTCTACAATGGGTGGAGAGGTTGAAGTAAATTGTTTATTGCTTAGTACACATAATTTACTTATTTCGACTGGATGTGTGACAAAGACCACTCAGAGCTAGAAAGTACTTTATTTCTGAACAATTTGCTTCAACTGTGACAAAGACAACTTTAACACATACTAAGCTGGTTGTGTTTCTTTTTTCTTTTTTTGAACAATTTAGAAACCGTCATACAAATTCCTTTTTAAGCACCCAAAGATAAGGAACAACCAACTATTACCTTGTAGCTCTCTTCGTCAGCCATTGTTACAGAGGCTATCTGTGGACGTTTTCTCGTTGAACACTCATCTGGCATCCAGCAACTAACAACTTCACCTGCTTGTGAGAGATGTTCTATTATCTGCTTACTGTTCACCCTGGAAAAAGAAAAAACAATTTAACAATTTACAACTTATGGCAAACATCTGCTACTTCTGCTTGGTCTGAAAGATTACAGTAGAACCTCGATAATTCGAAATCGGTTAATTCAAAATCCTGCCTAATTCAAAGAAGCTCTCGTTCCCGGAAACATGAGATACAGTTTTGCATGTTATTTAAATGTTTAATTCGAAATACGGATAAATCGTAATTCGAAGTACAATGTCGGCCCCATTACCGAAATTCAGACTTTTAATTCGAAACTGCCTTTACATTTTAAAACAATAGTATGTTACAGAGTAATTTCAACTCGAAATTTATCCGCTCCGCGTCATAATAGAACGCGCGTTCCGGAACGTGGAAGGGTAGCTTTCCGCACATACACTCACTTCGGTGAGTCTATAGGCACAGTGCGCGTCGCTCTAGCGGCCGGGCGGAGAACAACACGTGAGGCAGAATCCAGACTCGCAGTAGCTGTTCTGTTATGACAGCGTTTAGTCACTCAGATGATAATGACAGACAAAAGGAGATCAAGTAAACGCAATTGTTGTGTTGTCAGATGTTCCAGTACTTACGCAAATACGGGAAGTGAAGTACAAATTTATTGTTTTCCAAAACGAGCGATAGATGTGGACTGAAGGAGGCGATGGATAATACAAGGAGTTAACCGAACGAAGTAAGCAGGCCTACACATACATACTGCACATGTTTGCAATAAGTTCAGTTGATCCGATTTAATTTAATTTTTAGCACTGATGGATCACTTTGGCAACCTACGACATAATCAAGAATATGTAGTGCACATTTCATCGGAAACAAAAGATCTGGACATCTACTAAGTCCAGCCTATGTTCCAACAATATTTCCGGATGAATCCAAGAAGAGGAATGTGTCGCCGGGATCCAGCTTACAGCGCTTTCACTGACAACTCAAGCGACTGAAATGGAAGAATCAGACGGAAAATTTTCAAGTACAGTTTGCCCAAGTAACATAACCAAGGATCCATCCGTGGGAACAGATGCATCTGAATTTCATTGTTCAGACTTCATGTTTTCTTGTTCAATAAATGAAAACGACGTAAATACACAAGCATGCATTCCACTTAATTTCGGTCTGGGAGGGGACATTACGAAACATGATAAAATGTGTGGAACGGAAAACGATCATGCAAATATCTAGGGTCCAGGTTTCCAAGGCTACAGTTCCATAAGGAACAATACACAAATGTGTGATTTAACAGGTGTGAACTTCAACGACTTTGCCTTGCGTTATTACCAAACTGTAACGTTTCGAAATTATGTAAAGAAACCAGATTATTCATTTCCCTAATGAAAATGAAAATCGGACTGTCCTATTCTGCTTTGAGAGTGTTCACAGGACAACAATTTCACGTATTTTTACGACCGTGCTTATGCAACTGGCACTGCATACGAAACATTTCATATTCTGGCCTAGTAAGGAAAGTGTTCAAGAAACAATGTCTCGATCATTTAAAACAAATTACGGTAATTGTCGAGACATTATTGACTGCACGGAATTTAGGGTTGAACAGCCTCCCCAAGTAGATCAAGAGATTGTATTTCTATTCTCAATACAAGGCTTGCTACACTGCAAAAGTTTTAATTGCAATCACGCCTAATGGTATGATCGCTTTAAATCTAAATGTTACGGTGGAAGAGCTAGTGACTCGTTCATAACAACCGTCAGTGGTTTACTTTCCTTCAACCTGGCGATGAGGTCATGGCTGATAAAGGAGTTAGGCATCAGAACTAACTTATCTGGCCGCGGTATCATAATCGTGACACCACCGTTCTTACATGACGGGAGATTAACAGCTGAGGAAGTTGAGAGTACTTCCAATATTGCGAGTGTTAGAATTCGCGTAGAAAGGTGTATTCAAAGAATCAAAATGTACAATACATTACAGAAATTGCCAACACGACTTTTTCCACACGTGGAAGACATCGTCTATGTGTTGCGTGTTAATGAATTTGCAACCTCATCGAATAACACGAACAATAAATGAACTTCCATAGCATTCTATTGCTTCACTCTCCATTTCACTTCCGTAAGAATGTTCAAAGAAGCTCCCCCAATTGGAGATTCATTTAAAAAAGGCGAGAGCTAAAGTATCAAAGTTATGTCGCCTAGTTTTGATCCGATTTGCTTTCGTGCTAGCAGATATTCTTATCTTTTTTTTCTTGAAACCATCGAGGGCTTCCTGATTGAGGGAGATTTTAATTATATGATCTGTATCAACCTGCACTTTGCTGGTAAAAAAACATTTCGTCACTCACAGTGCGAAAGGTGTATTTGTTGGGCATGCGCACGTCGTTAGAGACTTGTAAATGTAATAGCTGTGTCACAATTTCCTCACATTCTTCTCTCTCCACATCATTCACTACCCTGTCTGTCAATAAGGTGACTACGGCCCTGCACGATTGTTCGATTTCAGTACCTGCTTCTGCTGGATGCTTTGTACAAAGACTGCAAGGGATGCGTTTTAAAATATCCTCAGTTAATTCGAAGGGGGATGTCCTCAAAGTCTTTTTACCGAACAGTTCTTCTACATGTTTGCCTTTTCTATATTATTATGTTGACATTGTTTTCGGGCTCGGTTTTCCCCACTGTTGCGGACGGTCTGTTTTGGAGACAACACTTTCATTATTTATATAATACACTACCGCAGCTACGCGTATGCAAGTTCTTCTGGCACCGGCAGGACAGGAACATTCGCTGGTAGAGACATTACTATTCTGGTCAACCTGAACACAAAATAAAAATGCGTACAACTTAGCAAACATGCATCAATTAATTCTTACTAAATAAACTATATAAATTTTTACCTAACACTTGCCTACCTCAAGTTTCACGATATAAGGCGGCAAATTGCCAGACGTTTGTCGGGTGACTTTTCCTGTGATGTATCCGAAACCATTCGAAATTAACTCTTCAGCGCTGTTCACGTGGCCACTGACAACAAGGTTTCTTCCTTTATTGCATGATGATTTACTTAGATTCCCGAATTGAATTACTTTAAGCCCGCCACTCTTTCGAATGTTACACACGTTGTACTGAGACTCTCGCACTGCGCCTCACCTCTTGCCACTATGTAGCGCTAGTAGTAGCATTTCGATCTATCTGCACGGTGCCTATAGTGCGCTTCATGATTGCTAAGTAGAATGAAATCGGAATTCTTTTGTATTCAACCTTTTAAGGAACGCCGTAATATCACGCAATAGGCACTGTGTGGAAAAACAGAATCCGTGAACACTGGCGATGCCGACAGTTGATGAAAAAACGTACGGTAGCTCATGTAATAAATTCGTAGGCACATAACAATATTGTCATTGCCGGTGAAACTGCATTGCTTTATTTTAATGCAAAGCCCAACCGGTCTTATGGTTTTAAATGGGACATAGTAGTGCGTTGCAATGCACATGCGATGGAAGCATCACAGGAAAGTTCGATAAACCACAATGTTTTAAGGGCGTCGGGCACTTTCCATGCAAGTACAAAGCATCTAAAAATGCAAACAGTACAGAAATCCAAAAAATAATGCATTTGCACAGGGGGACCGGCATAATTTTTCCTCGTCTTTGAATTGTGTGATTTATTTTTTCTTTCGTTGCGTGAGGTTATGTTTGTCAGTGATTTATCCAATTGCATTATTTGAACATTGTAAATGCACCTTGTTGGATACATTTCGGAAAGCCGGGCTGAGTGGCTCAGACGGTTAAGGCGCTGGCCTTCTAACCCCAACTTGGCAGGTTCGATCCTGGCTCAGTCCGGTGGCATTTGAAGGTGCTCAAATACGACAGCCCCGTGTCGGTAGATTTACTGGCACGTAAAAGAACTCCTGCGGGACTAAATTCCGGCACCTCGGCGTCTCCAAAGACCTAAAAAGTAGTTAGTGGGACGTAAAGCAAATAACATTATTATCATTTCGGAATTAGTTTTTTCCATGGCATTTGAAAGGTTTAAACTGTGAATCAAGGTGATTGCATGTATTAATGGGTCTTAGAATAATTTGTGACGCGGCAAGTGTTTACATTTCTGAAGTACGAGAAAAGTACCATGGCGGGAAATCGTACAAGGATAGAGTCATAGAAAAGTTCAATTTTAAGGGCATCTAAAATGCATACAGTATAGTAATCCAATTAATAAAGCACTTGCACATGGGAGCCAGCATAGATTTCTCCTCATCTTTGAATCGTGTTTTTTTTTTCTTCTTTCTTTCGTTGCGTGAGGTTATGTTTGCCAGTGAGATATCTGAGTGCATTACTTGAATACTCTAAATGCACCTTCTTGGATACATTTTGGAAATAGTTCTTTTTTCATGGCATTTGAAGGGTATAAAACTGTGAATCAAGGTTAACTGCATGCAGTAACGGGCCATAAAATATTTTGTAATGCAGCAAGGGTTGGTACTTCTAAATTGCGAATTGGCGGTTAATTCGAAATCACGTAATTCGAAGTCTGATTTTTGAGTCCCAACGACTTCGAATTAACGAGAATTTACTGTATAATATTAATTATGTTGACCGACTGACCAACCACGATTGATCTGCATTTAAGGCTGTTGTACAGGTGGCAGATTCCCGACCTGTTGTTTACCTAGTTTTCTCTTAAATAATTTCAAAGGAGCTGAATTTAATGCTGATAAAACAGAATACCAGGTGTATTCATAAGTTTTTTTGCCAGTTTTTGTGGTAAAGAAAACACATAATTTTCAAGGGAAATTCATTTTTTGTTTTTTCAAAATATTGGCCATAGGCTTCTACACACTTCGCCCATCTTTCAAGTAAGTAGTGAATACCACGCCAGAACGCAATGTGTCGGCTGGAGACGTCCATCAGTGAGGTCAAGGTTGATGACATGATAATTGGCGCATCAAATACTTTCTCGGATCCCACGTTAAACTGAACCAAATTCGACATTCCCTGAGAACTTTACAAAAGTGAAAAAAATGAGTGTATCCTCCTAATTCAATACATCATACATTCCATCATTAGACGGAGTAATCAAATTCAAACATGTTTCGGCTTGTTTGAGCCATCTCCAGTGAAAGGGGGGGGCGAGTGTGTAAATAATTTACATAATACAAGCTAAAAAAATGCCAAAAAACATAATGAAGGAACAAATTTAAAAAACAAAACAAAAGAGAGCCTAGATGGAAACAGAATTAGCACAATATAAAATATTCCCATCATCATGTGGAGCAAAAAACAACTCCCTGCGACAAAATTCAGTGAAACAGGGGATAATACAAAACATAACCTGTTGTTTACCTAGTTTTCTCTTAAATAATTTCAAAGGAGCTGAATGTTATGTTATGTTTATGTTTTGTTTTGTATTATCCCCTGTTTCACTGAATTTTGTTGCAGGGAGTGTTAACCTAAGAAGAAAAGAAATGAAAACAAGCGATACAGATGGAAATGAACAATAAGTAAGTGCACATAGTGAGGTTGCAGACCTCTTAGTTTACAAAATATTGGTTTTGTAACAATATAAAACAGGATGAAATCACTGTCAAAAATTCAGGCAGAAAATCTATCTTTGTAGAAACCCATCACATCGAATTGGCTATGAGGGGAGCGGGAGCGAATTTTTTTTTAGAAAACTAAGCCTGACATAACGTGCAGGCTAAAAGCCTGTGACAAGGAAAAACACAGATGAAATTTAAAGCTTTAGAACAGCAGCATTCTCAATATCTTCTCAATCTAGCAGTCCCATTCTTGATTATCGTTTCAGAATGTTGGCTAATTGGTTTGCCTTATTATAAAAGGCCGCAAGGGCCGCGACATAAAATTGAGAAGATGTCTTAGGGAGGTGACAGATGCATGGTAAACTGTAAGTGACCTAGTGGATGGAAGTTCTGACAAATATATGGAATGAATGTTTCAAGTAGTGCGTTCTTTTTATCGTTGACTTCATTTAAATTGTGAGAGGGGTTCATAAATTGATGAAAATCGATGTGGATGCTCTTGAGAACGTTGAGCAAGGAGCGTTTTTGCTCATAATGCAAGATTCTAAGACCTTTATTTATTGAAGTGTATATTTGTGGCTGGATGCTTTATGATGTTCACTCATAGCTGAAAAACGATTATATTTGAGAGCGTTGCGATGTTCGGCGTATCTTATGACAAAATTGCGGCCTGTTTGACCAATATAGCTGGAATTACAGGATTGGCATTCTAATTTGTAAATTCCAGAGTTCAAATATTTGTTATTAATGTTGTTATTGTTATTGTTGACAGTGCATGGATTGAAAATGAGTTTGGAGTTGGTGTGGGAGGTTCTATATGCTATTTTGATGTTGTGTTTTTTAAAAATATTAGAAATTTGGCAAATGCTACTATTATTGAAAGAGGATGCGGAAAAATTTCTTTAGGAGCGGAATCTTTTTCTAGGGTAGTCTTGAGCCTGCTCTTATATGCATTGATTATGCTGATGAAGGTTCTACTGAAACAAATGTGTTCTGCAATATTGTGTAATTCTTGCGAGATAAAGGAGCAGTTAATGCTCTGAGGACCATGCTACTGTAAGCTGCTTTTTTATGTATGTCTGGGTGCACAGAGGTCTGATTGATGGTATTGATGGTGTGGATGGGTTTCCTATATATATTGAAGGATAAAGTGTTGTTGCTGTTGCGCATAATGGTTACGTCCAGGTAATTAGGGGCTTTATTGTTTTCTGACTCTATGGTTTATTATTTTTGCTAGTTGCTTTACGTCGCATGACACAGATAGGTCTTATGGTGACAATGGGACAGGAAAGGCCTAAGAATGGGAAGGAAGCGGCCGTGGCCTTATATTAAGGTACAGGCCAAGCATTTGCCAGGTGTGAAAATAGGAAACCACGGAAAACCATCTTCAGGGGTGCCGACAGTGGCGTTCAAACCCACTATCTCCCAGATGCGAGCTCACAGCTGCACACTCCTAACCGCATGGCCAACTCGCCCGGTGACTCTATGATGTCCAGTTTTGAATGCCGTTAATCTTGCTAATAATGTGAGACGACACGTTTGTTATTTTAGACTATCGTGTTACTAACAGCAACACAGTACTTTAATTTATCAATTCCATTGACCCACATATAAAATTCACCATAGAGTCAAAAAACAATATAGCCGTTAATTACCTGGACTTAACCATTATGCGCAACAGCAACAACAATTTATCCTTCAATATATACAGGAAACCCACCCATACCATCAATACCATCCATCAGACCTCTGTGCACCCAAACATACATAAAAAATGCAGCTTACAAAGCATGGTCCTCAGACCATTAATTGTTCCTTTATCTTGCAAGAATTACAGAAGAGAAATTCATACTATTTATAATATTGCAGAATACAATGGTTTCAGTAGAACCTTCATCAGCAGAATCATCAACAGATATAAGAGCAGGCCCAGACTACCCTAGAAAAAGATTCCGCTCCTAAAAAAATAAGTTTTCCACATTCACTTTCAATAGTAGTAGCATTTACCAAATTTCTAATATTTTTAAAAACACAACATCAAAATAGCATATAGAACCTCCCACACCAACTCCAAACTCATTTTCAATCCACCTACTGTCAACACTAGCAATAATAACATTAATAACAAATATCTGAACTCCAGTGTTTACAAATTAGAATGCCAATCCTGTAATTCCAGCTACTGTATATTGGTCAAACAGGCCGCAATTTTGTTATAAGATACGCCGAACATCGCAACGCTCTCAAATATAATCGTTTTTCAGCTATGAGTGAACATCATAAAGCATCCAGCCATGAATACACTTCAATAGATAAAGATCTTAGAATCTTGCATTATGAGCAAAAAGGCACCTTGCTCAACGTTCTTGAGTGCATCCACATCGATTTAGATCAATTTATGAACCCCTCTCACAATTTAAATGAAGTCAACGAGAGAAAGAACACTCTACTTGAAACATTCATTCCATATATTTGTCAGAACTTCCATCCACTAGGTCACTTACAATTTACCATACATCTGTCACCTCCCTAAGACATCATCTCAATTTTATGTCGCGGCCCTTCCGACCTTTTATAATAAGGCAAACCAATCCGCCAACATTATGAAATGATAAATCAAGAATGGGACCGCTACATTGTGAAGATATTGAGAATGCTGCTGTTATATAGCTTTAAATTTTATGTGTTTTTTCTTATCACAGGCTTTTAGCCTGCACGTTATGTCAGGTTTAGTTTTCTCAAAAATGTTTCGCTCCCGCTCCTCTCATAGCCAATTTGATGTGATGGGTTTCTACAAAGATAGATTTTCCGCCTGAATTTTCAACAGTGATTTCATCCTGTTTTATATTGTTACAAAACCAACGTTTTGTAAACTAAGTGGTCCGCCACCTCACTATGTGCACTTATTGTTCATTTCCATCTGTATCGCTTGTTTTAATTTCTTTTCTTCTTAGGTTAACACAGTTTTTAGTTTCAGTTATGTTTTGTATTATCCCGTTTCACTGAATTTTGTCGCAGTGAGTTGTTTTTTGCTCCACATGATGATGGAAATATTTTATATTGTGCTAATTTTGTTTCCATCTAGGCTCTCTCTTGTTTTTTCATTTGTTCTTTCATTGTGTTTTTCTGGCATTTTTTAGCTTGTATTATGTAAATTATTTCAAACACCTCCCCCCCCCCTTTTCACTGAAGATGGCTCAAATGAGCCGAAACATGTTTGAATTTGATTACTCCGTCCAATGATGGAATACATGATGTATTGTATTAGGAGGATACAGTCATTTTTTCACCTTTGTAAAGTGAGAATTGCCAATACGGAATTATTCTAATATCTTGTAATAAATCCCTGAGAAAGTGGCTGGAAATCCTTTAGGTTGACCAACCTGGACGCAAGGAAGGGTGCAGTTGTAATGGCAGAAACAGAGGCTTCAACTCAGATACAGTTGGGGAATATTAGCAATACTGCACCACAACTGGACCTCATAATAAATGCAAAATCTGTACATGTAGGAGTTAAGTACAACTGACTAAATGGTGAACCTGATGAACAAGTACATGCACATTTTTTAAAATATTTATTTATTACACATCACATCAACACGGATAGGTCTTATGGTGATGATGGGATAGAAAAGGCCTAGAAGTGGGAAAGAAGCAAACGTGGCCTTAATTAATGTACAGTACCAGCATTTGCCTGGTGTGAAAATTGAAACCACGGAAAACCATCATCAGGTCTGCCGACGTGGCAGTCTCAAGTGATACCACTGCCCAAATTGACAATACCCAGGCATTTACGAGCTTAAAATGGTGTTTGTGGAGAAGAAAAACAATGAGTCTGAAGACCAAACTAAATGTTTATAATGGTGCTATTATTTCATTTCTTCTGAATGGTTCCAAAACCTGGACAGTGCTAGCTGCAGACCTCTGTAAGCTGGAGGTATTTCAAATGTGGTGTTTATGTAGATTTCTTGGCATCTTGCTTTTGGACTGTTGGTAAAATTCGCAGCTTAGAAAGGCATGTTCTAATCAAGTAGTCATCAAATGTAAAATTAATTAATTATGAGCTTTCTAGAAACTCTGTTTTGGATAATACCAGTAGTTTTGAGTAGGTAAGATTTGACTGGTTAAAGAAATACGGCAAGGTAAACCCTGCATTTGTAGTGGTCACATTTTGTGCCTGCCCATTTCCTGTTTCATCATGAATGCTGGCTCCTTGGTGGGAGTGTGTGAAGATGTGTCGTCATGAGCTCCTCTAATATGAGGAGTGTAGGCACTTTATTAGTTGCTAATTTTTGGTTGTAACTTCTTTTAAATTTCATGTAATTTGTTTTCTAAAATGCAGGAGGTTTCCTTTGGATTTTACCTTAACTTCTAATTTTGTATTGCTTTATGATTCAATTACGCCCATCTTCAAATTAGTTGAAGGCAAGCCTTTTACGAATGGTTTTGTAAACCTTAATTTTTAATCATTCATCAGTATTTTCTCATAAAACATATTGTTCACAAAGTTGTTATCCTTTGCAAATTTCAGAAGAATTTTGTTCTAAGCAATATTTTTCTCTCTTATTACAATTCTTTCTTGCAGCTTGGACTTAGAATGGAAATAGCCCACTGTAAAAATGGATGTAAAATATCCAAGTAGGATTTCAGGTTAAGTGCACTGAGCACGAGTTTTAAGTAGATCCACTCTGTGTAGTGGAACTGGTAACTATTTTCATTTTATTTTACACTCTTCCTCCTTTTCCTTTCTTTTCATGATTATTCTAGGTTATTTAGTTTTTATGTAATTTTTTAGTTTTTTCCACTTGAGTCTTGAAAGTCATCGTCCAGAAAAGACTTTGTACCCACATATCACAGGGTCCTTCCTCTGACATATCCTTGTCATTAAATGTCATTAGAGATGGGCCAGAGCCGTTCAGTGGAAAGAGCACGCTCTATTGCTCCGCTCCTTATGAGTCGCCTCAATCTCATTCAAAAGAGCGGTTAGCTAGTTACACACCTCAGCTCTCAGTACACCTCTCTTCCCAACTCTCCCTCCCTCCCTCCAATGTTCAGCACACACATCAATATATTGCTTCGTCACACTACCGCTCCTACTACAGCTTCGCCTCTTGTTGTAATATCACCAATAAAATTTTATGAAACTCTCCTAGCAATGAGGCAAAAGGCGCTACTATCCTATATAATAGAGGAAGTTAAGCTTTTGTCTATCAAGGATGTTCAAAAATACATTTTTTAAACAGTATAAAAATAATATTTTGTCCACGAAAAATATTGCCTTATTAGAGTGAAGTACCAACGTTGGCAGCTTGTAGCAGGATTAAACACGAGACCAATCTTCGACAAGACATAGTGCACCAGACACTCAACAGACAATGCTGCAAGCCAGTTTTGATTCCTAGTATACCTGCAGAACACAGTAAGTGAGATGTCGACATCAGGAAACCACATGGGACAGAACCCACCCCAAGTCATAAAGACATGGTAACCAACTCAAGTAACACAAAACTGTTTTATAAAACCCTACATTTTGTTGTCCCTGTTATGTATAAACACTAAATCCTGCCAAAATTCAATTTTCATTTATTTAATGTTTATTTCAAAAACCATTGAGCTCTGAGTTGGAATTTCAGAAGCAAAGAAAAATTATCTTGTACACAGGTCGGTAGCTCAACCTCATTATAGTACTTTGCGTCACGTTCAAAACTTGCATCCTACTATAGTGTTATCTGTTGAACGTATAAAGCCTGCCAATCTTCCCGCCGATGAAACTCCTGATGAACCATTAGTAGCAGATGACAAATGAAGAATGTTCTACTGCAGCAGCAGCAGCAGCAGCAGCAACTAGTGCCACACCACATCAGGTCACAACTGCCCACAATAATCCTAGTCAGTCTTTCGTTAGATCATTTTCATAAGCCTCTTTCCAATAAGAGGAATAAGGAAATAGATTTTTACTTTTAGAGACAATCATTGAAAATTACCTATGATTCAAAATTGTGGAGAGTAAAAAAATCAGGGAAACTGCTTCAGTAACTGAACAGTGTATGTACATTACCAACCAGAAAAACCCTTACAAATGTAATTCCTCCTCAGACGTACAGGATGACGAAGGAAATGGTCAAAGTACCGTTGGAATTTGCAGCCTTTTCACAATAACCACTGATGACTGGACCTTGATAAATGATTCGTATTTGTCCATAACAGCCCATTTTATTAAGGGAATGAAATTTGTAACTTGAAAAGTTGTTTTTTTTTCTTAGTGAGGGTCATCCTTTGCCTTCTTCAGTTTATAAATAGTCTTCATACAGCAGTAAAGCTTTAAACTTACACCTTCTACATGCCTCCATTTTGAAATTTTAACAGCTGTTAAGAGGGTTAACACAGGGTTGCTGCCATGTTAATTTAACAAAAGTATTAACAATTTGTTAGAGTTAACAATTCTTGATGAGACGACCATTTTGTTAAATTATGTGTTAAGTCTCCTTAACAGCAGTGGTAACACTTAACATTTGTTGAAGCAACAGGGCCGTAGTGATCTATTGTTTAATTTGGTTTGAAGTGAAAGTCCCTATGTTCCTCGTAAATTGTGTGCACTTGGCACGGACACCAACACCAGATTGACTGTTGAGAGGGAGCAGGAGCATAATAAGGAGTAATTTGTCGGTCTTCATCAATTTTTTTAAATTTAGATTTTAAATCGAGACATACCAGATTGTTTTCTTCATTATTGGTTGTATGTGATGTTTTCCAACTGGATCGTGGCTGAAGATGACCCAATGTGTATGGGGTTGAAACTAGTACTAGTTATATAGGACACTATACAAGCTAATGGTATTGAACAGGTGGACCCTTCTCTACCCTTTGATAGTATTCATCAGTAGAAATCGAAAAAGCGCTGTAGTGGACAGAGGTGATATTACTTTGTGGCCCAGGTGTTTTCTCCGCAAAGTAAGAGAATTTAGTCAACAGGGGAGGAAATTTTACTATTTGGACGAGACGTGGATTACGAGAGGGCACACATCAAAGGCATGGCGAGACACTACTTTAAAGTCGAAGAAACAGGCATTTCTTTCAGGGTTTTAGCACAGGGCTAAACAATCCAACAGGGAGGGGTAAGCGACTAACACTGTTACACATTGGAAGTGATGACAGTTTTGTGGAGGGTGGTAATCTTGTGTCCGAGTCTAGGAAAAACGGAGACTATCACGATGAAAATCCGGCCCCGAGGTGTAGTCACCCGGCGGTCTCGGGTTCGATTCCCAGCCGAGTCAGGGATTTTTAATTGTAAATGATTAATATCCTTGGCCTATGGACTGGGTGTTTGTGTCCTCTTTAACGTTCCTTTCCTCACATTCAACACTCTACACTTCCGCAATTCCATTTACACGAAGGTTCATTTCATATGGTGAAAGTAGAGGCAAAAGATCTGAGGTCGACGCCACAAACAAATATTTTTAAAACAAATCACGATGAAATTACTGTTGACATATTTAAATTGTGGTTTGAAAGAATACTAACAATGCTGACGCCTGGTAGTGTTATCGTGTTAGACAACGCTCCTTATCACAGTGTGAAGTTAGAATGGATCCCAAACAAATCCTGGAGGAAAGCTGAAGTAATTTCCTGACTGAGAAGTAAAAAATGCAACATGCGATGAAGGACTCGTTCAAAACCAAATTGCTGGAATTGATGAAGACTTGCAGGCCTTGGTTCGATAAATACGTAATAGATGACTTAGCTGAAAAAGCGGGCCACACTGTACTCAGACTGCCCCCGTATTGCTGTGAATTAAACCCAATAGAGATGGTGTGGAGCCAGATCAAACATTATGTTGCCAGCCTTAACACCACTTTCAAACTTTGTGATGTGCGTAAACATCCTGACACAGCATTTTGTGAGGTGACAGCTGATCAATGGCATTCCTACATTCAGCATGTCGTATGTGAATAGAAAAAGACCTGGAAAGTGCCATAGATGCTGTAGTTATAAAAATGGTTATCAATTTAAGGGAGGATTCTAGTGTTGCAAGTGACAGCGAATCGTCCGGTCTATAGGGAAGCAACCTTCTTGCCAGTTTGGATTAATGGAATAATGAAATTTCATCTAAGTAGGCATATTTTTTAATTTTCATGGCAAATATATTTTATAGCAATGATGATGTATTTTTGTTACCATAACTCAAATATGTTCATATGTCTACATCCATCAACTTTCATTTATGTTCATACTGACATAAACAGGCAGTGAGACACATGGGTACGTGGAGTGATACAAAATGTTTGTTTATGTCTACTTTATTCTTCCATTGGAAATAGTTTAGTTAACTTCAGAAAAATTGACACGTAACTCCCTGCGCTCAGTGTAACACCATGTGCTAAGCATGTTAAATGCACCATTGTTGCAATAGAGCACATGTAAAGAATCAGCGGCCTTCACCATACAGGGTGATGGATCTGTTATTAATAGTAACATATGGACAATGTACCAATCCAGTTGGACAGCAACATTCTCAAGGATTGGTCAGTAACTCTGCTGTTCATTGAGTAGTTTTTGTCCAACTGCTCATAATGTACCAGAAATTGTTCTGCAAAGCTCCCTGCTTTATGTATTTTCCTAGAGTATTTTCTCCTCAACAAATACTTTTTCACTGAACGCTTTCTCTTATTTGTTGCGAAATTTTGTCATAGCACCAGCACCAGTTCTCCACATTCTGGTTCCAAATTTATTTTCCAGTCTCCTCTTCTAAGAAACTGTGCAGTTTTGTTTGATACAATTTGTTCAGTTGAAGATTAGCATGAGGTAAGGCTGTGTATAATTTTTCACAAAATGGTGAAAATGTTATGAGTTTCCCCTCTAGGTATACATACAAGGATATCTTCATGTCGTTGCAGACCTATTTCTCCTGTGACATGTAAACAGTTTCTCATTACACAACTTGCAGAATAATTCTTCCCCATACTGCAAAACAACTCTTAAATTGTTCTACACCGAGACAGTATTTTAAGTGGAAGTGTACACGAATAATACCAGATTTACTCGCCTATAAAACCCCCATTTACCCTAATTTTCAACTTTAAAAAGGGGGAGAAACTAGGGGAGAGTTGAATACTTGAAAATTTCACATAATAGAGGTTAAGTTGATATGGTTAAGCAGAGAAAGGAACATTCAGAATGGTTAAATTGGCACACAAAAGTTATTTAAATATATACTTTATGCAAAACCAGTTTTGTATCAGCCCCCTCCTGCATTATCAAAGCTGACTGGTCACATGGCTAAGCACCATCCCACAGAACCACATGGAGTTCAATGTCACCATGCAGTAACTGCCTGAAATACAAAATATTTGTTCTTAATACCAGCTGACTTTTATAGAATATTTTCTTCTTCTTCTTCTTTGATTTGCCTCATGACTGAGGCGTCGTGACTATCATAAAATTCAGCTATCTAGCCGATGAACCATACTCCGCCATTCTTCCCTATCTAAAGCTTTCAATGTGGTTACTCTGAGAGAACTCTGTAGGGGGCTGTTCACCATGTCAATCCATCGTGTTGGTACTCATCCTCGTCTCAGTGTACAGTCCACTGGGAGACCTTACACGATAGACAAACTTTTATCTGAAGTTGGTTCAGGATTGATGCGTTCGTGCGATGAGCTGTCCAAGGAATCCTCAACATTTTCCTCCAGCACCACATTTCAAAGCTTTCTATCCGTTCACGATCACGTTTAAGGATGGTCCACTTCTCTGCGCCATACAAGAAGACTGAGAAGACTAGAGATTCAACAAGCTTCTTTTTAGTATTGATGGTGGTGATATTATCTTTCTCCAGATCTTCTGCAGACGGATCATTGCTACCTTTGCTATTTCAATTCTTCGCTTTATTTCATCTTTGGAACCACCAGAATTGGATAGTAAGGAGCCTAGATATACATACTGATGTACAACTTCACAACTACAATCTGTTGGATATGTGGACTGTTGTTGTTCTTACGATCAACAATCATGACTTTGGTTTTCTGTCGATTTAGGCGTAATCCAATTTCAATCCTCCACTCTCTTGATCAGCTGTCAACTCCTCTTCAGATGATTCTATCAAGTGTCATCAGCAAATCTCAAGTTGTTGATCTTGCATCCCCCAATGGAAAATTCTTTGTCCCAGTCATCTAATTGCTTATTCACCATAGAGATTGAAAAGTTACGGTGACAGGATACAACCCTGTCGAACTCCAGCCCTCGTACAAAACTGCTTTGACCGTTTGTTTTGAATCTTCACAGTGGCTGTATTTTCCTTACACAAGGACTTGACGAGATCAATCAAATGGAGTGGCAAACCCATGTCATCTAAAATGTTCCAATGATGGTTCCATTTGACGGTATCAAAGGCCTTTTGGTAGTCAATAAAGCACAGGTATACCGGAACATTGAATTTAGCCTTTTCTATGATTTGTCTTAGGCTTAAAGATCTGTTCTTGAGTGCCTTTTCCTTTCATGAATCCAGTCTGGACTTCAGGAATTTGATACTCCAGGAATGCCCGGAGTCTCTTACGTAGGATATGAAGCATAACTTTACTGGCATGTGAAATCAAAGCAGGTAAGCGGTAATTTCCACATTTTCTCACTCGATCCTTTCTTGTGGATTGGGACAAAGATTGACTGTATCCATTCCTCAGGCCAGCTTCTAGAATTCCATATACGTAACTATTAATAATTAATTTCTTGTTACCTTTTGCACAAGTGTACTTCAGATTACTCAGTGGGATCGTTACTATAGTCACTGCTTTCATAGTCTCCTGCTCGATCAGAATCCTCATTTTTCACTCTTCTCTTTCCAGAACAGATCGGCTTATAATTCCGTCCACAGCAGAATAAATTCTTGTTTTCTTAAAACTGTTTTATAGACTATATTGGGCATGATTAGTACCCACACACTTATGACCCACTTGCACATTACAAGAAAGCAACGTGATTTTTGAATGGCCTATTTATGGAGACGTCCAACGACTGTACAATTCACGTAAGGCCACCTGGGATGATGATTGGACATGTCTGTGCCATGTTTATCTGCTTTCTCTTAATACAGAGTGGCAGAAGCTGTCTAACACCACCACCACGGACTTCTTGTTCAACAGGGCTCCTGGTCAACATTCCCACACTGTCTTCAATTAGCCCTCCTTTAATTTAGGTTTCATCCAATCTACCTCTTGTACTTGGACTAGAATACCACTGGGAAAATCTTTTGGCAGCATTCTCCTTTTAAATATGTAATGACGTGGAAGCTTTCTGCTGTCAGCGGCCACTGTTAACATAAAAATGCATTATAAATGTTTTATTTTTTTATTTTTTAAATTTCCAGCAGTTTTATTTAGAACGCTTGATAGGCCGATGACCTAGATGTCAGGCCCCTTTAAACAAGCATCATCATCATCATCAGAACGCTTGATGCAATGGAGTCAGCTGTCAGGGCTAACATAACAGTGAATCACAATCTTCCATTTCCTGTAGAACCCTTGATGCACCAGCTGCAATGATTGTGGTACTTAACAGTATATTGAAGAACAGTGGAAATGATCAGCGTTGCCAATTTGAGATAAGAGAACCATGCTCTTTGCGTAGCCTTGCGACAAAGCGGTGAAATTTGATCACTTTGTAAGTACAATCTGCTTGAAACCACTGACACAGTGGTGTCTTTCTCCGCAAACTTAGTCTATTTTGACGCACAGTGTGATCTGACGAACCTCTAGTCGCTTTAAAATCCTTCCCTGCAATACCAAGACTTCGTGAAATTTCATATGCTTTAAAATGCATCATTTCAAGATTTACAGTTCTGACCTTATCTCTTGCTTCTCTAACGCACTCCAGAACTCTTACGTCCACATTTGGGGCCAATGACTGTGAAGTTAGGCCCCTTTACACAACAAGCATCATCATCATGTCCACATTTTTGAATTTTCCTTTCTTCACACCACAAAAGGAACCAGATGTTTTCTTTGCCCCCAATAATTTGTCTCTGTAGTTATGCCAACAATGAATCATACACGACTGCAATTTGTATTTACGACTTGCCGCTCTCACTCAATTTTCTGTAGTATAGTCTATCACTTTCAATATAAGGATGCCATAAAACTTATTATCTTGCTCATGTTCTCTCCTGCTTGTGTACTGGACACTTCCCAATTAAACACTACACACGAGCGCTAGGGACATGGAGCTCGGGAGCCGGAAGGACATTGAGAAATATGGGGTGGTGAGAAAGTGAGAGAGGGGGAGAAGGATGGGGGGGTTAGCCAAGGCCAATGCACAGGGGAAAATTCCTACTGGACGCCAGACTGAAGGCTACAATGTAGGACATGTCCGGGAGAAAGGAGGATGTCTGATTACTCTGTCATTGCTCTAGTAAGTTACTGGAGTTGACAAATGACCGAAGGTAACAGTAACATTAGATAACATGTTATCCTGCATTAACTGTTAACTGAAATGTTGCAGTTGCTGTCTGGTCACTTGAAAGGTTTTTTTGCAATCCAGACCTGGTAAGTCAGAAATTAAGGGTATGTGTTATAGCAGAGTAAACACTGTAATATTATTTACTTTATGTCCCACTGACTATTTTTAAGGTTTTTGGAGAAGCTGAGGTGCCAGAATTTTAACCTGCACGAGTTTCATTAGGTTCAGGTGTATCTACCAATATGAGGCTGACGTCTACCACCGGACAGAGTAGGGATCAAACCCAACAACTTGAGTGTTCTACTGTCTGAGCTACCCAGAATGCAGTATGCAGAAGTGCAGGGAAGTCCAGCATATTCCTCGAAAATTCAGGGTAAAAGCTATTGCTATACATCTACTTCTTACCTGGAAATTTGATGACGTGTGAGGACAAGCAGAACAAGCAAGAATACTATAATTAAAACCTCGAAGTATAAGAAAAATGTCTGCCAGCAAATAAATAAAACTGCTCCCAAAATGACTAGGAAAAAAGGCACAAAAAATGAATGCCTCAACAAATTGATTTCTTTCAATTATTTCACATTACACATTTCCGTATATGCAAACACTGTTTCAACCTTCATGGAAAAAATTATACCTGGCAGCAAAAGCTATGGTACTTACGAGGTTGGAACGTTCCCAACAAAAACTTTGAAAGGACTTTCTTCCTCCTCCTCCTCCTCCTCTTCATCTGAATCCAACAGATTTTTCATAACAATTTCAGGATCTGCTTCAGCCAATTTCTTGTATGCTCCTTGTGCATCCATTACAGCGGCTTCCACTTTTATTGGTTGCCCACCGAGTACTGAGCCATCCATTTTTAGGACATTCTGCAACATACAAAACACATTCAGTAATCAATAGCAAGAAGAAGGTTTCTCGCAATATATTCTGCATTAAAAGGAGCAGATAATCTCACTCTTCATTTAAAGAGTAAATTATAAATGTTGTAAAGTACAGTACAATACGGTGGTGGTAAAGACTAATACAACCTGACAATGCTCCTCTAACAACACAATGAATGTACTAATAAAATAGTAAATCAAGTACATCAGAATGAGGTGATGGTATAAATGAGTACAACCTGACAATGACCTCAAATAACAGTTGAATGAAGGTATTGAAAAAAAATGTATATAAACTACGGTATGCGCCAAAATATACTGTACAGCATTTGATTTTGCACAGCTCTAATAAGCATGTCTGTTCGTCGGCATATCATTGCATCAGCATTGTGTGTTCCTAGTAGTGCAAAGAACATTGTGCTGTGAGGTTGGAGTTGAAAACAGGTCTCACAATGGAGGAAAAAGTTTTATAGTACAATATTTTGCTTGTATAGAAATGGCTAACAAGGCAGGCCGAGCCTGAAGTTAGTAGTGGAACAATTTTGTGAACAATTTAATAAGGTACCAAACAACAGTTATTCTGCAAACTGTTACAAAATTTTGTCGAACTGGTAGTGTAAAATGTCAACGGAAGGGAAGGTCTGGTAGGCCTGCAACTGTGTCCAGAAATGAGAATCATGGATGAGTCCTCAATCAAATCTCGGGAGTCACTAAACGAAGTCCTTGAAATTGAACATCAGCATTGCGTTGCTTCGGCAATGGTTTAAAGATATAGGTGGATTTCCGTACCACATACAGGTTGGGCAGCAATTGACGGAGTTAGATACGCATACAAGATTGTGCTAGATCTTTGGCCATGGTGTACAAGGATTCAGATTTCTTGCTCTTTGCATGGTTCTCCTATGAAAGTCACATTCACTTAGATGGTTTCATCTATCACCAAACAACCCGCTTTCTTAGTTTCGAGAGGGCAAATATTAAAGGAGAAAGTGTTCAGCTGTACAGATCTAACCAGAATTGTGCTGCATTACGTGAGAAGATCGACTTATTTTTCAAGATTCTCCAGCAACCTATGTTTCAGGCTGTTTCAAAATCTGGGTGACCATTATGAACACTGCCCACAGTGCAATGGCGCACATTTTGAACACTTACACTACCGTCCAGTTAATCAATAAATAACAGCTCCAATACTGTACACTGATCCACTACCGTATATTTGGCACACAATGAGGTGGTGGTTAAGATGAGTATAACTGGACAATGAACCTTAATTAACAGTACATTAATTTGTCAAGAAGATGAAATACAAAAAATATTACAAATGAAGTTAAATGGAAAAACAAGAAATAATTAACACAACTGAAGAAAACCCACATATTACCTTATACAGGCTTGAAGCAATTTTGATTAGTGTCACTGAACCCAAAATGGAGCATAACAGACAAGCAAAACCATGGTACAACAAAACCTCTTACAAAGCTAGAAAATAAGCTCTAATTGCTCTACCATTCATGTGAGTTCACCCTCAAAAGAACTTTTATTGAAATACTCTTGCACGAGGAATACCAACGAGATCCTCAGAGAAGAGAGAAAGTAATTCAGTTCTGCACAAGAATGAAAGAATCACCTTATAACGCACTTCAGCCAAGGAAGCCAAAGGTCAGCAGGAACATACCTATGGACGAATGGGGAAACACGTTTTATAGACCTTCTACAGAGTAATGACACCACACCAGTTTTACAACCTGTGAATAACAATACAAATCATATAACATTGATTACCTCAAAGAAGTGGAAGATGACATACCATTAACTATGTCAAAAGAAGTGGAAGATGTCATCAGACGCACAAATAATGCAAAAGTCTGCGGACCTGATCATATATTATACGAACACCTGAAAGACAGATGTACGTTCTTGTCAAACGCCTGGACAACATTATTCAATCAATGTTTAACACAAATTGCAATTACCAAGAAATGGAGATATTTAATACAGAGATTACTATACAGTGTGTTTCTAAATTCCCATTACAGTCTTTGAGGGCTTGCAGTGGGGACCAAGACTGTTAAGTTTATCATGGGAACTTGTGTCCGTAAATGTACCGTCTTCCCTCTACCAGCAAAAAAAAATCACAGCACACGTTCACAGCTCCCGAATTTTCGGAGCTCAGTCCGACTTCTGTTGTTTGTCGTCTGGGTCCAATTACAGTTGGGGCTCGATGTGACGACCACCGATGTCAACACAGACACGGTACCTCCGCACCATGTTCTCGCACACATGATCACCAATCCCTGGTCTTCCAACATCCGTTGCAGCCATAACCCGCGCCAGTAGGTCTTCCACGGATTCCACAGGGGTCTCGTAAATCAAAGTTTTCATGTCGGGTAAACGTGCAGGCCAAGCAATCAGGCCACCGCGACCTATCCACTGTTGCCCAAATCTTTGGTGCAACGATCTCAGACCACAAGTGAAAATGAGGTGGTACGCCATCGTGTTGAAACCACATATTTTGACGCAATGCAGTGGCACATCATCTGAGAACTCATGCAGTACGTCTTCATGGAATACTAAGTACGCGACACCCATGAGATTTCGTGGAAGAAGGTATGGCCAAACCACACATCCATTCAGGAACCCTGCCCAAATATTCACGCCGTATCGTTGCTGAAACCAATGGGGGCGCGCAACATGTGGGTTTTCAGCAGCCCACACATGACTGTTGCGGGTACTGAAAACACCTTCCCTGGTGAACTTTGCTTTATCAGTGAAAAGGATCCGATGCGGCAAGTGGGGATCATCCAAACAACGGTGCAAGAACCACCTGCAGAAGTAGGCTCTTGATGTGAAATCCTGTGGCTGCATTGCCTATACCCTCTGGGGGTGGTACGGGCGTAGCTGCTGCTAATGCAGAACATGCAGACAGTTGTGTGAACCACATTTGGTGTCCCTGCTATGTTTCTGGTACTCGTAGTATCGACCTCTTCCACTACGTGGAGTATAGCCTCTTCAAACTCGGGTGTGCGCCGCAGTCGTGGAGCACCACAGTCGTCTCTGTTGGCCGTGAATCTACTGATCTCCAAGGCTCGCTGATACACCTTAGAAAAGAGCGTGTGGGAAGGTGTCCGGCGGTTGTGGAAAACGCACACTATACAACTGATGAACAACTCTCCCATTGCACTGAGCTTCACTGTACAATATCAACATTAAAACTAAGAAACAATGTTAGGTTTTGGTCCACCAGTCAACACACATCACTTTACAAGTGAACTATTTAATTAAAAAATATATTAAATATAATTAGGGACATATTTCATCTCTATTTGAGACTTCATCAGCCATAAAATCACGTGGTAGATTACAAAACTCAAAATTCAGAAAATGAAAAAATGGAAGAACCCAATGCCTTTTTAAGGACATTTTTGAGAAACGCAAAAGATATAAATATAAATACATATTTACACAAACTGACCTCACTTCTTATAAAAACTTTTGTTGTCTTCAATGGTAATGTAAAAAAATGAAATATAACTTGAAATATGACAAGCCTGCCATAACGTCTTGTACGGAATCGATGTCCATTGTTGTTGTCCGTATTTAAAACGGAAGTCTCTTTTGAACTATTGAGAAAACATTGGAGAAGAAACATACACATATTTAATGAGGTAGTTTAACAGTTCTTGCAAACAATCTTTCTGCATTTTAACAGTTCTTGCAAACAATCTTTCTGCAAAGTTATATATGAATGACCTTACTTGAAAAACGTTGCAAGCATTGTAGAAAAGGTTGTTCATATTTAACTTTTCAAAAAGATTGTTTGCAAGAAGTGTTAAACTACCTCATTAAATATGTGTATATTTGTTCTCCAATTTTTTCTCAACAGTTCAAAAGGAACTTCCGTTTTAAATACGGACAACAACAATGGACAATGATTCTATATGAGACGTTATGGCAGGCTTGTCATATACACAAGTATGAAGGATGAGTTTTCCACCTAATCAATACTTTATTTTACATAGTGTCAAATATTATTTACATTAAAAGACAGTACCGGTTCCGACCTGTGAATAGGTCATCTTCACCTGTTGAAGAACCTGCTTAATGGCGACTGTACAGAATAAATACTACAAAATTATAACAAGAATGCCATTAAAATTAAACATGAATGCCACTATTCTAATAAATACTTAACGTTAAGATATTTGCTTATGGTACAGTTTTGGAGTTAAAGGGCTTTTATCCTGGCCCAATGATTGCCACATATTTCAGTAATTATATTTTCTGAGGTTAAAATTGGAGACAATTCTTAGAGTTTATAAAGAATCACTGACATTCTGGTGTCAAGCTCGATTATCTAATGTTTAATGCCAACACTATGTCCAACGGTTTTATGATATGATTCAAAGTGCATTGTTGGTACGCAAATATGCGGGGAACATTGTGTTCATTAGAATAAGAGGTTCAGTAACCTGTTTACAGATACATAGCTTATTCTCAGTCTATATCAATGCTGAAAAGCATGCTAGATTATATTAGACTCCCTTGTTGAGGTTTACGTTGCTGTGTGACATACTGAAATCAATGATAGTAAGTTGTGGGTGCTCCCCTCTTCATACTTGTGTTCCCTCAGATAAATTTTAAAAATCTGAGAAAGAAGAAAAGGAAGGTAGGAATTAGAATAACTGATACAGAGTGCCCGCTAAATAGGTTGGGTACTATGGTGTGTGTTACTTACGTGTGAACTGGATATGTCCTCGAGCATAGTTAGGAGCGTGTTGCACACTGTTGCGTGAAAGTCGTGTGGCTGTCGTAGCATTAAAAGTGAGAGGTAGTGGGGAGGCAAAAGCAGCTTGTGGAGGGGGTGGAAATTTTAAATATGAACCCCACAGGCCCATTGCTCAATATAATGGAAGATTTTTACATCAGAATGGACCAATACGCTAATCCTAACTTCAACTTAAACTAAATCTCAGAGAAAGCAAACATTCTTTTCAACACAGTCATGCCCATTCTAAAAGACACATATTTAAAAAGAATCAGCAAGCACAAACCCCACTCCACACCACCCCCTCCACAAGCTGCTTCCGCCTCCCCACTACCTCTAACTCTTAATGCTACGACAGCCAAACAATGTACACGCAACAGTGTGCAGCAAACTCCTAACTATGCTCGAGGACATATCCAGTTCACACATAAATAACACACACACACACACACACACCATAGTACCCAACTTATTTAGCAGGTCTTCTCTATCAGTTATTCTAATTCCTACCTTGCTTTTCTTCTTCTCAGATTTTTAAAATTTCAATATGTCACACACAGCAAAATAAACCTCAAGAAGGGAGTCTAATATAATCTAGCATGCTTTTCAGCATTCATATAGACTGAAAATAAGCTATGTATCTGTAAACAGGTAACTGAACCTCCTATCCTCATGAACACAATGTTTCCCGCATATTTGCAGCCCAACAATGCACTCTGCTTTTGCTAGAGACTTTACGTCGCACCGACACAGATAGGTCTTATGGCGACGATGGGATAGGAAAGGCCTGGGAGTTGGAAGGAAGCGGCTGTGGCCTTAATTAAGGTACAGCCCCAACATTTGCCTGGTGTGAAAATGGGAAACCACGGAAAACCATCTTCAGGGCTGCCGATAGTGGGATTCGAACCTACTATCTCCCGGATGCAAGCTCACAGCCGCGCGCCTCTACGCGCACGGCCAACTCGCCCGGTACAATGCACTCTGAATCATATCATAAAACCGCTGGACACAGTGTTGGCATTACACATTAGATACTCGAGCTTGGCACCAGAATGTCACTGATTCTTTATAAACTCTAAGAATTGTCTCCAATTTTAACCTCAGCAAATATAATTTTTGAAATATGTGGCAATTATGGGACCAGGATAAGAGCCCTTTACTCCGAAAACCGTAAAAATAGTTAGTGGGACCTAAAGCAAAAAGCCCTTTAACTCCAAAACTGTACCATATGCATATATCTTAAAGTTAAGTATTTATTAGAATAGTTTTAATGAAATTCTTGTTTTAATTTTGTAGTGTTTATTCTGTACAGTCCCTATTAAGCGGTTCTTCAACAGCTGAAGACGACCTATTTACAGGTCGAAATCAGTACTGTCTTTTAATGTAAATAATATCTGACACTATGTAAAATAACGTATTGATTAGGTGGAAAACTCATCATTCATAGTTGTGTGCTTGAACTATCAATACAGACTATAATAATAATAATAATAATAATAATAATAATAATAATAATAATAATAATAATAATAATAATAATAATAATAATACATACATACATTATCATTATAGACTGTTATGCCTTTCAGCGTTCAGTCTGCAACCCTCTGAGAATTTACTAAACTTCGCCACAATCCTCGATTTGCCACTAGTGTTGTGGCCTCATTTAGTTCTATACCTCTTATATTTAAATCGTTAGAAACCGAGTCTAACCATCGTCGTCTTGGTCTCCCTCTACTTCTCTTACCCTCCATAACAGAGTCCATTATTCTCTTAGGTAACCTATCCTCCTCCATTCGCCTCACATGACCCCACCACCGAAGCCGGTTTATGCGTACAGCTTCATCCATCGAGTTCATTCCTAAATTAGCCTTTATCTCCTCATTCCGAGTACCCTCCTGCCATTGTTCCCACCTATTTGTACCAACAATCATTCTTGTTACTTTCATGTCTGTTACTTCTAACTTATGAATAAGATATCCTGAGTCCACCCAGCTTTCGCTCCCGTAAAGCAAAGTTGGTCTGAAAACAGACCGATGTAAAGATAGTTTCGTCTGGGAGCTGACTTCCTTCTTACAGAATACTGCTGATTGCAACTGCGAGCTCACTGCATTAGCTTTACTACACCTTGATTCAATCTCACTTACTATATTACCATCCTGGGAGAACACACAACCTAAATACTTGAAATTATTGACCTGTTCTAGCTTTGTATCACCAATCTGACATTCAATTCTGTTGAATTTCTTACCTACTGACATCAATTTAGTCTTCGAGAGGCTAATGTTCATACCATACTCATTGCACCTATTTTCAAGTTCCAAGATATTAGACTGCAGGTTTTCGGCACAGTCTGCCATTAAGACCAAGTCGTCAGCATAAGCCAAACTGCTTACTACATTTCCACCTAACTGAATCCCTCCCTGCCATTTTATACCTTTCAGCAGATGATCCATGTAAACTACGAACACCAAAGGTGAAAGATTACAGCCTTGTCTAACTCCTGTAAGTACCCTGAACCAAGAACTTATTCTACCATCAATTCTCACTGAAGCCCAATTGTCAACATAAATGCCTTTGATTGATTTTAATAATCTACCTTTAATTCCATAGTCCCCCAGTATGGCGAACATCTTTTCCCTCGGTACCCTGTCATATGCTTTCTCTAGATCTACGAAACATAAACACAACTGCCTGTTCCTCTTGTAGTTTTTTCGATTACCTGGCGCACACTGAAAATCTGATCCTGACAGCCTCTCTGTGGTCTGAAACCACACTGGTTTTCATCCAACTTCCTCTCAACGACTGATCGCACCCTCCCTTCCAAGATGCCAGTGAATACTTTGCCTGGTATACTAATCAATGAGATACCTCGATAGTTGTTGCAATCCTTCCAGTTCTCTTGCTTATAGATAGGTGCAATTACTGCTTTTGTCCAATCTGAAGGTACCTTACCAACACTCCACGCTAATTTTACTACACTATGAAGCCATTTCATCCCTGCCTTCCCACTATACTTCAACATTTCAGGTCTAATTTCATCTATTCCTGCTGCTTTATGGCAATGGAGTTTATTTACTATCCTTTCCACTTCTTCAAGCATAATTTCACCAACATCATTTTCCTCCTCCCCATGAGCTTGGCTGTTTGCAACACCACCATGATGATTTCCTTTTACATTGAGAAGATGTTCAAAATATTCCCTCCACCTCTCCAGTGATTCCCTGGGATCTATTATGAGTTTACCTGAATTACTCAAAACACTGTTCATTTCCTTTTTCCCTCCCTTCCTAAGATTCTTTATTACTGTCCAGAAAGGTTTCCCTGCTGCTTGACCTAGCCTTTCCAGGTTATTACCAAAATCTTCCCATGACTTCTTTTTTGATTCAACAACTATTTGTTTCGCTCTGTTTCTTTCATCTACGTACAAATCCCTGTCAGCCTCGGCCCTTGTTTGGAGCCATTTCTGATAAGCCTTCTTTTTACGTTTACAGGCTGCTCTCACTTCATCATTCCACCAAGACGTTCGCCTTTTCCCATCTTTACACACAGTTGTTCCTAGGCATTCCCTTGCTGTTTCTACTACAGCATCCCTGTATGCCACCCATTCACTTTCTATATCCTGAACCTGCTTACTGTATACTGTTCGAAACTTCTCACTAATCATATCCATGTACTTCTGTCTGATTTCCTCGTCCTGGAGATTTTCTACCCTTATTCGTTTGCAGACAGATTTCACTTTCTCTACCCTAGGCCTAGAGATACTTAGTTCACTACAGATCAGATAGTAGTCTGTGTCATCGAAAAATCCCAGGATAACTTGTAAATTTCTAACAGACTTCCTGAATTCAAAGTCGCTTAAGATATAGTCTGTTATGGACCTGGTACCCCTAGCCTGCCTTGTGTAGCGGTGAATAGCCTTATGCTTGAAGAATGTATTTATAATTGCTAAACCCATACTAGCACTCAAGTCCAGCAAACGCTTCCCATTCCCATTAGCTTCCATATCTTCCCCACATTTACCAATCACCCTTTTGTATCCTTCAGTTCTATTCCCAACTCTCGCATTGAAATCGCCCATTAGCACTATTCTATCCTTGCTGTTGACCCTGACCACGATGTCACTCAATGCTTCATAAAACTTGTCAACTTCATCCTCATCTGCACCCTCACATGGTGAATACACGGACACAATTCTTGTCCTAATTCCTCCCACTGACAAATCTACCCACATCATTCGCTCATTTACGTGCCTAACAGAAACTATGTTGCGTGCAATGGTATTCCTGATAAAGAGCCCTACCCCAGACTCTGCCCTTCCCTTTCTAACACCCGTCAAGTACACTTTATAATCTCCTATCTCTTCCTCATTATCCCCCCTTACCCGAATATCACTTACTCCTAGCACATCCAGATGCATCCTTTGTGCTGACTCAGCCAGTTCTACCTCCTTTCTTCCATAAGCCCCATTAATATTGATAGCTCCTCATCGAATTCCATTTCGTTCGCCAAGTTGTTTCCAAGGAGTCCCTCGCCTGTCAAATGGGAGTGGGACTCCATTACTCCCATAGGTCCGAGGCTTGCTTAAAGTGTTCTGAGCTCGGTAAATTCATGAAGCAGGATGCTGCCCTACTTGCACATAGTCCAAGAGAGGATCTCTCCTCTAACGGGTTATGGACCACCGGTGAATTGTATAGTCCTAGCCGCCTGAGCACAAGGAGGGCCACGGCTCAGAATATGTCTGAGATGCCCACTCCCATTCCATAGCAACTGGTATCCCGACTATCAGGACCACTTACTAGGCCACTCAGCCGTTGCTCATGGTTTACGAACTAGGACGTGACTACAGCAACCCATAAACATGAACCATGTGTAATTTTAAGTCCATATATAATTCCATATTTCAATAAAAATAACTAAATATATATGTACATATTTCAATAATTATTAGTACATATAAATCCGTTCCCTGGTTATCACTAACCCCGCTGTATTAACTAAACGTATGTACAACAGGGATATTGTCACTTTTTGTCCAGTTCCAGTCCGTCAAGTTAGTCTGCGCCGAGGTACGAACTCGTTTCAAAAGACTTGGCCCACCGTCGTCATTTGTATCACTTTCAGTGTTATCTGCTCTATTACATGCATCACTCAAACTTTAACTAATACCTTCAGGGTCTATTTCATCATCACAAACATCACTGCCTTCATAATCACTCTCTAAAACACTATTTATTAGCTTTCGTATTCCATCTCCATCAACACCAACACATCGCTTCACGCCATGATTGCAACTGACGGGAGCGAAATAATATGAACAGAGATTCTTTTATCTCTTGTTCCAGAAGTGTGTGACAATCTGGAGCATGGGAAATAACTGAAGCTACATGTCTGCACTTCAGCTCAGAATGCATACTGGTACAAGTGGCATCTCTGAGTTAGTTAATGAACTATGTATTGATTATACAGCAGGGCATTGCTGCGAGCTGAGCTCGTCAGTGAATTCATATGCCACAAATGACTTTTGCGGGCTAGGGTCGTCAAATGATGCGATTGGGTTAAGGGGAGGTGGTACCCCCTCTGGTTCAAAAATTCTTTACATTTTTAGGGTGGATTTTTAAATATTGAAGTGTACTTAATTATGTATGAGTAATAGGATTAGCCACAATCATTCCTAATGCTCTCAAATACAATTTAAATAACAATTTGACACATGAGGTTACGGCCCATTTTCAGTTTAAGTTAAAATGCTTAAATATACTCTGATATTCTCCTTTCTGTGGTGAAAGTAATGTTGATCACCAAAGGGTATGTTTTTGTTGTGTTCATTTGTGTTATGGCAAGCCTGTGTCACATATTCCCACTCTTCTGTTCATTGTTTGTTTCCCTCGTATGAAAACATGTTGTAAACAAGTCTTCAAAATGCCTAGACAGAAATCAGTTTTTAAAATTCAAAAATGTCGAAAAGCAGGCCCTAGTAGAGGAAAAGTCACATCTATAAATACAGGTGTCGATACAAATGATAATATTAGTGAAAATAGTGCAAATACAGTTGTTAGTGAAGGAAGTGTGAGGTTAGAAGAGTCACCTGTAGGAGCATGCTCCTCCGTAAGTACCCCTGGTTCTTCAAAGAGAAAAGAGAAAATCTTTTGCAAGCAGGGAATTTGACAATAACACCACATGTAGTGACAAACTGACTAGTGGAAACCAGATTATTCATTTAGGTATGCTTTCTGCTGCTGGTATGCAATAAAAAGGTAATCTTAACTTGTTCCTTTGTTTTCTCCATTTGAGTTTTTTTTTTTTTTAAAGAAAAGGTATCAACATTTCAGGTAGTACTAGACATATGAGCATACAATTTTAATCACTTATACTATTGGGTATTTTACAAATTTCTGTGTTTTCATAACATCATTACTTAAAAACTGTGGATTTTATTTGGTTACAATGTGTTAAAAAAATTAATAAAAATAGATGTCCGTTAAAAAATTATATAAATTCAGTCGGTTAATTATTCAGTCTAAAAACAATTGTTGTTGCAAAAGCCCTTAAGCTGTATGCATACCAAATTTGAAAGTGATATTATTGATTGTTATCACAAAATGTGTACCTGAAGTACGTAAAATTAGCATTGCAAAGATAGGGGGTAGCACCTCCCCTTAAACTAATGCAGACAATTCATAGAGACATGTACCGTGTGTGTGTGGACAAGCATTGTCCTGTTGAAAAATGTCACCACAATACTGTTTTGATCCTTGAAGTTCATGATAACCAAAGCCACCATTAGGCGGATTATCAGTACCCACTTATCTTCTTATCAATCACTGTCCGAACTATCAATAGTTTCAGAGGAAGGATCTGACTGCTCGTGTTCACTAACAGAACTACTAGGAACTGGAGCTACATTTGTCACATGGCATTGCCTAGGCAGCAGCAGACTTACAGAAATATCATCACTGTTATTAGAGGATGCAAAGTCATCATTGTCATCAGTCAATAAATCAATCACTTAATGTTAAAACATCATGTATTCAAAATCTCTTATATATTTTTCCATTTTATACTGTCGGAGGTAAATAAACAAATGTACGAAGGTTGATCAAATATAAACAGAATTTTTGTTCCTGAACATCAACGGTTGGTAGGACTGACCCCGCGCTTCTGCTATGCTTACACGGGACCGTTAGGAGTGGGGAGAGTGTGCTTTCAGATATTTCCCGCCGTTTCATCAGTAACGCTCACGGTGTCAGAGCAACAGGTGCACCCCTCCACTGGGCAACGCAAAAAATGAAATTTCTTGCTCATGAAGGAGATTTGCCGGAAATTGATCAAACATTGTCAAGGACGTGTGTGTGTAAGAAGTGGTGGCGGAAAAGGGAGGCTGCACCAGTTAAAGCCAAGACTTGACTATCAGAAGGCAAAGTACTTGCAACTGCTTTTTTGAACGGCGAGGCATTTTGCTCATTGATTTTTTGCATGAGCGACGCAAAATCAATGCCGATTACTACTGCGAGCTGTTGAACAAGGCAAGGGTTGTATATCGCCGCAAAAGACAAGACCAACCGATTCAGTAATGCGCGGCCACATACTGCAGCTCTGTCTCCAAGCTACAGGAAATGCACTGGACTACACTTGATCATCCTCCTTTTTAAAGCCCAGACTTATCACCCTGCAATTTCCATTTGTTTGGACCGCTTAAAGAAGCTCTAGGAGGGGAACGATTTGAAGATGATGAGATTGTGGAAGACTTTGTGCGCAACTGACTGGTGACATGACCCTGTTCTTTTGACGATGAGGGCATCAAAAAGCTGCCCATACGCTGGGACAAATGCATTTCCAAATCAGGAAACTATGTGGGGGGAAATTGTAATTGCCTTGTGTTTTTCAATAAATGAATTTAAATAAAAAATAAAATCCTGTTTATATTTGATACTCCCTCGTATAAGTGAACGAGATAATAAACGATGCGAGTGGCAGAGCCACCAAGCATAAAACATGCAGTACATCGAAAGGAAGTGTTTTATAAAAGTTCACTGATATTGATACTACCATACAGTTAGTAAATAATATACTAGAGGTAGCAGCGGCTCTACCGCCTGCGAGAGAATCACTGTAGCCAGCGGACATTGCTGAAATCTCAGCTGTTTGGCAAAAAGCTCGCTCCACTGTGCTCATCAATGTAAATAGGAGACTTTTAAACCTTTTGTATATTGATATGGTTTAAAATTCTTACATGTAAACATTCTCAGACACTACAGTATACTTGCGAAGTTTCTCTCCCGCAGAAAGAAAGCCAGAAAGAAGAAATACAGGACAAATGCTTGATAAGAAAGGACGGTGTTCAATTGCAGTTAAGTAAACAAAATCATTTACAGTTCATGTTAAGTCTTTTAACAACATACCTTTTCAATGGGAATACATATATTTCGCTATCTTTTGTGTAAATATAATAAATGGTCAGGACTTCGACATAATTCTGTTCAATGACCGAAAACATTCCCTCTCGTATGAAGCAAATAAGAGAGTTTTTAGGCCTAAAAACGTTGGCGATATTTTGGAGCAAAACAGAATAAATATTGTCATCCTCTTGTTAAGGCACCGGCTTTCTGAGCACTAGTTGGCAGGTTCGATCCCAGCTCAGTCTAGTGATATATATATATATATATATTTTTTTGCTAGTTGTTTTACATCACACCGACACAGATAGGTCTTACGGTGACGATGGGACAGGAAAGGGCTAGGAGTGGGAAGGAAGCGGCCATGGCCTTAATTAAGGTACAGCCCCAGCATTTGCCTGGCGTGAAAATGGGAAACCACGGAAAACCATTTTCAGGGCTGCCGACAGTGGGGTTCGAACCTACCATCTCCCGAATACTGGATACTGGCCGCACTTAAGCGATTGCAGCTATCGAGCTCGGTGTAGTGATATTTAGTGCTCAAATAAGTCAGCCTTGTGTCGGAAATTTGCCGGTCTAAATTTTGGCACCTCGGCATACCCAAAAAGTGTAAAAGTAATTAGTGGGACTTAAAGCCAAAATTATTATTATTATTATTATTATTATTATTATTATTATTATTATTACTACTACTATTATCATCATTATCATAACTGTTTCCTAAACGTGGTTACAAATGGAAATATAACACTCTGTTGTGGTTTCAGTCTATTATGAAATTTTTTATTTAGCTTTTGATGAAATGTTTGATTTGCTTTAAGACTTTAAGTTGTAAAATGACTTCCTTTAATGGAAAGTGAGAGTAGTAAATGATATGATTGAAGAGACCTGAACAAATCTTTACAACAATATTTTGTTTGTTTACAATTTGCTTTACGTTGCACCGTTACAGGTAGATCTTATGGAGACGATCCAATAGGAAAGGGCTAGGAGTGGGAAGGAACCTGGTGTAAAAATGGAAAATCACCGAAAAGCACTCTCAGGGCTACCGACAGTGGATTTCAAACCCACTATCTCCTGAATGAAAGTTCACAACTACGCGACCCAAAACCCGCATCCACTTGCTCGATATCATGCACATCAGTGGCATTAAAAGACAGGAAAAGAAATACATTAAGTTAACCTCTAAACACTGCGTAATCATGGCCATGAGGAGCCAATTATACCAGTCAATATAATCAGCGCTGTAGGAAATATGTTGAGAAATCAACATTACTTTCTGATTACAATGAAGAGTAACAGTGTATCAACCTATTGGTTACAAAACATAATTGTCTTTGTTAACCTACTTCTAGCATAGGGATCATTCATGTATGATCTGCCAACATGATGTATACATAGGCCTATATTCGTATAATCTTTCACTGGATTTTCCAGATATTCGCTTTCAAAGACATGGCCATTCAGTGAAAGAAAAATGTCTTCTCTTATATTTCCCAAAACATTAATTTCAGTCTTCAAGGAGGTCGAAAGAATCTTGTTCACGCCGACAAGGAAAGAAACCGCGAAGTCAGCGCAAGTAGGCCAATCCACATGGTGATAAGTGTCACACAAATTATTATATCTTATTCACATGAAATGCCTTTGCTGGCGAGATGTAGTGTTTATAGTGCACTATGTCTTCTGGTATGGGCTATATCAAATTTGTTACTTTCATTGACCTGTCTCAGTCTCATCCTTGGCTTTGACAATGTGAAAGTGACTGAGGTATGAGTGATGCTAGTAATACCATTCCTTATGCAGCCAGTCCCTGTTATGAATGGTGTGAAAATATCGCACATAGGGTTGGTTGTTGCATGCATTTCAGTGGGCTTGGCAGACTGATATGTAATAGCAACGGCTGACTCAGTGAGGAAAGCAACAGGAAACTACCTCACTCCTCATTTCCCTAGTACGCCTATTCAGTGACGCCTAGGCTATTTATGACAGCTGTTGGCGGAGCTGCAGAGGATCAAACCAGCCTTCGGGCTGAATACCCAACATACATTCACATGAAAATGAATTTCAATACACATACCTGTGAAATGATACGCCTCTGCCCTTTATGAACCTCCCTGTGCAGCCATAAGCTGCCCAGGAGACTGACATTTTCCTTAAGAGGAGTATCAGACTTCAATTTAGCAAGTAACTCCAGTAGTGACAGTGCCAAACAATCCAGCTTTTGCCAAACAGCGCGCTCATTCAACTCCGCACGCGACTGCAACACCATTGCTATCTCTAGTGTATTATTTACTACCTCTATGGATATTACATACATACATACATACATACATTATCATTAAAGACTGTTATGCCTTTCAGCATTCAGTCTGCAAGCCTCTGTGATTATACTAAAAGTCACAAGAATCCTCTATTTGTAACTGGTGCTGTGGCCTCATTTAGTTCTATACCTCGTATCTTTAAATCATTAAAAACTGAGTCTAACCATCGTCGCCTTGGTCTCCCTCTATTTCTCTTACCCTCTATAACAGAGTCCAATATTCTCCTAGGCAGCCTATCCTTCTCTATTCGCCTCACATGACCCCACCATTGAAGCCGGTTTACGCGTACAGCTTCATCCACAGAGTTCATTCCTAAATTAGCCTTTATCTCCTCATTCTGAGTACCCTCCTGCCATTGCTCCCACCTGTTTGTGCCAGCAGTCATTCTTGCTACTTTCATGTCTGTTACTTCTAACTTATGAATAAGATATCCTGAGTCCACCGAGCTTTCGCTCCTGTAAAACAAAGTTGGTCTGAAAACAGACCGATGTAAAGATAGTTTCGTCTGGCAGCTGACTTCCTTCTTACAGAATACTGTTGATCGCAACTGCAAGCTCACTGCATTAGCTTTACTACACCTTGATTCAATCTCACTATATTACCATCCTGGGAGAACATGCAACCTAAATACTTGAAATTATCAACCTGTTCTAGCTTTGTATCACCAATCTGACATTCAATTCTATTGAATTTCTTACCTACTGAAATCAATTTAGTCTTCGAAAGGCTAATTTTCATACCATACCCATTGCACCTATTTTCAAGTTCCAATATCTTAGACTGCAGGTTTTCGGCACAATCTGCCATCAAGACCAAGTCGTCAGCATAAGCCAGACTGCTTACTACATTTCCACCTAATTGAATCACTCCCTGCCATTTTATACCTGTCAGCAGATGATCCATGTAAACTACGAACAGCAAAGGTGAAAGATTACAGCCTTGTCTAACCCCTGTAAGTACCCTGAACCAAGAACTCATTCTACCATCAATTCTCAATTGTCAACATAAATGCCTTTGATTGATTTTAATAAGCTACCTTTAATTCCACAGTCCCCCAGTATGGCGAACATCTTTTCCTTCAGTACCCTGTCATATGCTTTCTCTAGATCTACGATACATTAACACAACTGCCTATTCCTCTCATAGCATTTTTCGATTACCTGGCGCATACTGAAAATCTGATCCTGACAGCCCCTCTGTGGTCTGAAACAACACTGGTTTTCATCCAACTTCCTAACCCCTGATCGCACCCTCTCTTCCAGGATGCCAGTGAATACTTTGCCTGGTATACTAATCAATGAGATACCTCAATAGCTGTTGCAATCCTTCCTGATTCCTTGGTTACAGATAGGAGCAATTACTGCTTTTGTCCAATCTGAAGGTACCTTACCAACACTCCATGCTAATCTTACTACTCTATGAAGCCATTTTATCCCTGCCTTCCCACTATACTTCACCATTTCAGGTCTAATTTCATCTATTCCTGCTGCTTTATGACAATGGAGTCTATTTGCCATCCTTTCCACTTCCTCAAGCGTAATTTCACAAACATCATTTTCCTCTTCCCCATGAGCTTGGCTGTTCGAAACACCACCAGGAAGATTTCCTTTTACGTTGAGAAGATGTTCAAAATATTCTTTCCACCTCTCCAGTGATTCCCTGGGATCTATTCAGAGTTCACCTGAATGACTCAAAACACAGTTCATTTCCTTTTCCCCTCCCTTCCTAAGATTCTTTATTACTGTCCAGAAAGGTTTCCCCGCTGCTTGACCTAGCCTTTTCAGGTTATTACCAAAATCTTCCCACGACTTCTTTTTGGATTCAACAACTATTGTTGATATTACATGTTATAGATATTTCTAGAGAGCAAAAGCTTCAATTTTCCAGCAGTATTACTTCTGTTGCCACTGTGCAGTAGGGATTAAAGATACAGGTGAAAGAAGAACGTGTCTGACAGAATGGCCCCTTGCATTTTTAGCAGCCGTTTAATTGGTAGATAGATTGGCAGTCAGGACTAAGAGAGTTAAGCAGCTTCAAAGGCTTTCAATACAGATATCAATTAGTCTATTTCTTATCAACATCTCTCTGATTATAACTCATAGCATAGAAATAATACACAGTATAGGAATACCACACAGAGACTAACCATTAATCAGATAGAGTTAAGAATCAATAGACTAAGCGCCATTTGACGAAAATTAACATTTTAGCACTATCTTGTAGAGGAAAGCTTGAACTACTTTTTGTAACTTCCCCACTGTCTTACAAGAGGGCATTAGTTGTCAGTAAACTGAAAACCTAAGCGACATAGCAGGAATCAGTTAAACTGTAAATTGCATCAGTAGATTATGTGATGTTCTATTCTGCATTATTAGAACAAGCGCCTAATTCTTCATACTGCGTCGTGGATGACAGCGTGGGAGCCCGCATTTTTGATCGTGCTAAGTTATTGACATGGTGATACATTGATTGGTTTATCAAGTGACGAAGTTCAGCGATGTATCAAGTACTATTACAGGTCATTATTCTCATGGTTGTTCTGTACTGAATCATGTTATTCACAGCAATTATTATAAGAAGCATTTCTTGTCACCTATTCAATACAAATCACCTTTATTGATGTTTACACTTTCATACAATTAATTCTTCAAAGGGACATGTTTCACTCATATAAAGAGCATCTTCAGCCTTAATTTTAATCTTAAAAAGATGTTCTTGAACAGTCATAAACATGTTAAAAAGACAAGAGTCAAAATTTAAATTACAGTAGTCTAAAAACAAAATTACATTACATCTAAAAAACAATATTAAAGCACTTCTAAAACCGTGATAACATGAACAATTAAAATTATCACAATGTCAATTCGAAACCTTGTGTCTGGAACTATTATTGAATCTTCATCTTAAAAACAGTAGTAAAGGTTTTTCTATAAAAACAGCACAAAGGTGAACACCAATCTTATGGAAAAATGAAAATTAAAATGCAACTTATGTGACATGGTGTTTTCAGAATGTAAGTTAAAATAGAGTGCCCACAAGCTGAATTATGAAAACACAATAATCCATATTGCTTTAAACATAACAGACAGGACGCAGAATGTGTGCAGGAGTCAAATTGTGGGCTCTAGTTGAAAATGCTGATCAACTGTTTTTAAGACGAAGATTCAATACATTGAAGAATTCTGGAATTTTTTAAGCAACCAGCACAAATTTTAAACTTCTCTTTCCCATCGGAATTCAGTGCTGAAAAACATGATTTGGAACTAATCGTATTATGTGCACCACGGTGAACGGTTCAAAATATATTATGTTCACAATCATGTTTCCCAGCCTGCATTTATCGCACTCTTTTGTTGGCTGTTCCTGATATCGTACTTGACAGTGTGGTATTGCTTGCATGCCCGATCACTTTCCATCAACATGGATGGCAACTTACCCATAGGAAAATGTTTCCGTGGACCTGAAAGTGAAAAGGTGGTTCTTCCAGAATATTTTCCGTACACAGTTCAACATTGGGTTTGGGACACCATCCATGGATGCTTGTGGTTACTGCGCTCGAATGCTCTTTCTGATAAAAGAACCCTTTACTAGCTGATTTGGGAGCAGATAAAATTCACTCACAGGCTTTTCACAAACTTATTAGGGAATGACTTGGTGACACAATGTCCTTCTGCTTTGATTTGCAACAGGCACAACCACTTCCTAAATTATCAATTGGTGAAGTGTTCTATTCGCGCCCAATGTCATTTTATGCACTGTGTGTTAGCGATGTCAGTATTCAGAATCCAAAATTTTATGTATGGAATGTGGCTTAGGCTGGAAGAGGGCCAAACGAGGTGTCATCAGCCATTACTTCGTTTTTAGATGAGGTACATTTCGATAAATCGAATCACCTGTATCAGGCTGTTCGCAGACGGAAATGGAGGCCAAAACAAGAACATGCATGTAATCCATGCTCTAGTTTACTGGCTAAAAACCAAAGCACCCGCTAACATTTCCATGATTCTTGTCATGTTTTCTGTCAGAGGACATTCATTTTTACCTGCAGACAAGGTTTTTGGCATTGTAGAAAAGTTTTTTTGTAAGTGCTCTGACATCGTTACTCACAAGGAATACCGAGAGATCTATCAGTCCATGGGGACTGTAAAACATCTAGGAAAAGAACGGGTTATAAGGGACTACAAAATCCTCGCCAAGCATTTTAAGAAATTGGGTGGGATTAAAGAAATGAAGACGGTGATTCTGAAGAAAAGCGAGAAAAGTGATCAGTACCACGGTACAGTAAAGATGGAACCGACACACAGGTTTGATGACCCCTCAAAGCGATTCGTAACCCTTCTGAAACGAAACATAAGGCTGGGACAGGTACATGAACCTCCGGTAATCGATAAACCGTGAGCATTACCTGATGCTAAATCACTGGATGACGAGAACCTGCTGAGAGCAAGATTTAGAGACAACTGGAAGGAGTTTGACAGTTTACAGTTTTATGTTTAAGCACTAAACATCGTTTCAACGTCAGATAGTGGTAGGCTGACTCACGATGACGACTGTGACTGTTTGCATGAGGAAGGAGAATTACTTGAACAACTGTAAACATCCATATAGCATTTTATTTATTTATATCGTGTCAGAAGCATACGTAAGTTTCAAATTAAAGATAAGGAAAAAACATAAAACATAATATAAATACTCCAATGGTGAAGAGCCACATTAAACTATGTGAGCCCAAAACCTTGCAACATCAAGTGCATTTGGCTTCGCTTTAACCAGGTCTTCTGTTGTGCAGCTGAATGGGCATGAACTGCATTGCAGCAAATGGGCTGTGGTCTGCTCTTCTCCACATACACACAAGGTACTGTCCACTTCGAAACCCCATTTCTTCTGGTTTACCCTGCACCGCGTAACACCAGAGCGCAGTCTGTTCAGTGCTCTCCAATTCACCCTATCTGTGACATGGCCAGGAGGGAGTTCCTCTTTTGGGGTCATCCATTGACTGATCCTCGTATGTTGACTCCTGACGCGCCATTCTTGAATTCTTGCTTGCTGCGCTGCTCCTGCAAGTGTTTCCATTACTCTCAAGAAGCTTTTCCTAGACTTAAGCCGCTGGCGTAGTGGCTCATATCCAAACAAAGGATGGGCTTCCGATGTCAACACCTTTCTCTTTCTTGGCTGCCACTTCACGGCGAATATCGGGAGGTGCTATCCCTGCAAGGCAACACACTTTTTCCAAAGGTGTAGGTCTCAAACATCCAGTAATAATGCGGCAGGTTTCGTTGAGTGCTACATCAACTGCTTTGGTATGGCAAGATTTGTACCACACCGGGCATGCGTATTCAGCTGCAGAATAGCAGAGCGAAAGGGCAGATGTCCTCACTGTGTCTGGTTGTGCTCCCCAAGATGTTCCAGTTAGCTTCCGCACAATATTGTTTCTAGCAGCCACTTTCTGCTTGATGTTCAAACAATGTGTTAATAAATAATAACTTAATTTACTGTACATGATGCGCCGTAGCTAACAATAAAGCCAATAAAAATCTTTGGAATCAAATGAACGGTTCACATCGTATTATGTGAATAAAAGGTTTATCAAAACTTATTTTGTTCAGTGAATCGGTTCAAAACGTATTAAGTAAAATTTTGTAATTAGAATGACGCCTTCATGTATTGGGAAATGATTTTAATCATGACTGATTCAGGAACATAACCTCAATACCTAGATTTTGCCGTATAGAATTTTGACATGTCTTATTTCGTTAGGAAGTAAAACGTTTTTTCAACTTCCTGTAACATTATAATCTGTGCATTTAATACGATTTGAAACAATGCTCCTCAATTGCTGTGAGTATCAAGTACTTCTGAAAGTAAGGAGAAGGACAATGCTACTAATGCAGCTTGGTAAAATGGTTACATTGGAGAATAATTCTAGAAGAACAATGAGATTGCTGTACTGTATCTAATACGGTAGTCTGAAATGTAAGTCGGCCTAATATTTCTGTATCGATATACTTATTTAAAGAAGCTGCAAAGGCTTCACTGTAACAGTGTTTTAACATGTTATGCTAGGTAATATGCACCAAATCAGTGAATTCCAGATTAGAATAATGAATGCAGTGACTTTGCAGATATTTAGTGTGCCATCAAATTGCATCAGCGTTTATACACTGCAGAGGATTACGTAAACATAACGAGGAAGTGCAGGTGGAAAAACCCCACTGTTGTTCGCCAGATGGAAGACGTTAAAATTGAAATAATAAATAAAGAGGTTTAACCTATTCAATACAAAAGAATAAGAAATGCAGTGAAATAAGTAGAAGTGGTACCAGTTTCGACCCTAGTCCAGGTCATCATCAGCCGATTAAAACATGAAAAACAATGCATAGGAAAAAGAAAAGAAAAGATCAAGTTCACTACGGATCGGTAGAAGAGGCAATATAAAAATGACGGAGGTAGACACTGTAAAATTCAGAAGAAGTAAAATGTAAGTCACTTAAAAGAAACAGTGCGTAATTTTCTGAACGGCAGTATGGCACACGCAGTGTTAGGCAAAGTCTTATAATATTTATGAAAAGCAGAGAACGGTTAAATGAGCTAGATTGTATACACTGTCAGGCACAAAGTCATAACACAATCGAACACACATGAAGATCCATAATCGTGCTGAAGCTGAAGATGTGTAGATCACTTGAAGTAACTTGCCAGCTCTCGGTGATCAGCGCGATATATTCAACATCAGGCACTGTGGTTTCAAACGCCAACGTAAAATGAAAAATAGCTCAATGATCCAGTATTTGCTTCGGTTGCGGGAATGTAAGTATATATAGATACATATAATATAATTCAATATAATTGAATAAGTAATTGTGATCCTGTAGAATTTTTGGAACAGTTGACGTGAAAAAAACGGAACAATGAAATTTGTATCTTTAGATGGAAGACGTGTCGTTCTTCAGTTCAGCAGAACTTGAAAAATTGATTGTGAATCAGGAAACAAATGTCCACGGTTGCAAGATAAACTGGCAAAAACTAAAAGAAATCCAGTTCTTGAAATTGCAGCCGTTCAGCATGTAAGTCAAAACTAAATTTGATGGTAAATATATGGAAGTAAATCTAAATACGTCAAGACTGGGATGGCCATGGAAACTAGAGTTCCCTTTAATCAGGCATTAATACCTTTGTGTCCAAATGGAAAACCTATCTCTGAAGCCAAACTTGGAAACCTTAAGTTATTGATGCACCTAATACACTGACTGACAGAGCAAATGCAACACCAAGAAGGAGTGGTTCGAAAGGGATGAAAGTTGGGGAAAAAACAGAGACGGCACGGACGAATAATTGATGTTTATTTCAAACCGATATGCAGGTTACACAATGCGCATGGCATCGACACAGTAGGATGTAGGACCACCGCGAGCGGCGATGCACGCAGAAACACGTCGAGGTACAGAGTCAATAAGAGTGCAGATGGTGTCCTGAGGGATGGTTCTCCATTCTCTGTCAACCATTTGCCAAAGTTGGTCGTCCGTACGAGGCTGGGGCAGAGTTTGCAAACGGCGTCCAATGAGATCCCACACGTGTTCGATTGGTGAGAGATCCGGATAGTACGCTGGCCACGGAAGCATCTGTACACCTCGTAGAGCCTGTTGGGAGATGCGAGCAGTGTGTGGGCGGGCATTATCCTGCTGAAACAGAGCATTGGGCAGCCCCTGAAGGTACGGGAGTGCCACCGGCCGCAGCACATGCTGCACGTAGCGGTGGGCATTTAACGTGCCCTGAATACGCACTAGAGGTGATGTGGAATCATACGCAATAGCGCCCCAAACCATGATGCCGCGTTGTCTAGCGGTAGGGCGCTCCAGAGTTACTGCCGGATTTGACCTTTCTCCACGCCGACGCCACACTCGTCTGCGGTGACTATCACTGACAGAACAGAAGCGTCACTCATCGGAGAACACGACGTTCCGCCATTCCCTCATCCAAGTCGCTCTAGCCCGGCACCATGCCAGGCGTGCACGTCTATGCTGTGGAGTCAATGGTAGTCTTCTGAGCGGACGCCGGGAGTGCAGGCCTCCTTCAACCAATCAACGGGAAATTGTTCTGGTCGATATTGGACCAGCCAGGGTGTCTTGCACATGCTGAAGAATGGCGGTTGACGTGGCGTGCGGGGCTGCCACCGCTTGGCGGCGGATGCGCCGATCCTCGCGTGCTGACGTCACTCGGGCTGCGCCTGGACCCCTCGCACGTGCCACATGTCCCCGCGCCAACCATCTTCGCCACAGGCGCTGCACCGTGGACACATCCCTATGGGTATCGGCTGCGATTTGACGAAGCGACCAACCTGCCCTTCTCAGCCCGATCACCATAACCCTCGTAAAGTCGTCTGTCTGCTGGAAATGCCTCCGTTGACGGCGGCCTGGCATTCTTAGCTATACACGTGTCCTGTGGCACACGACAACACGTTCTACAATGACTGTCGGCTGAGAAATCACGGTACGAAGTGGGCCATTCGCCAACGCCGTGTCCCATTTATCGTTCGCTACGTGCGCAGCACAGCGGTGCATTTCACATCATGAGCATACCTCAGTGACGTCAGTCTACCCTGCAATTGGCATAAAGTTCTGACCACTCCTTCTTGGTGTTGCATTTGCTCTGTCAGTCAGTGTACTTGCAGTTGCCGAACAATTTTACCAGAAACTTTAAGGAGATTTTGACATCGTGGATGGCATAGATGGATTCAATGGAGATGCCAATTTCAAGATTGAATGAACTGAGAGTAATGATCTTATTACCTGTCCAGTGTTTTATATGAATTTATGCGAGCAAATATTTTAATCACATTTCCTGTTCCTGTTCTGTTCGACTGAGATAAGTAAAGAAAATTCTAGACTTTCCTTCAGAATCGCTTTATTTTTCTAGGAATAAGGTGTTATTGGTGTAGCACTGTGATGCATTATTCGCATTTGAGAAATACCTTATATTGCATCAGTCGACTAAGCGCCATTTTTTCAAGAAAATCTATGAACTGTGAGTATAAAAATGTTGAAATTTGGTGAGAAGGTACAATCTATTAGTGATGAGAAGCGATTTGCACACCTGCTACTAGATCACTGCTAGTGTGAAATCACAGTTCAACCTGCTAGCGGGTTGGCCAGAACAGGTCTTAACTGTGACTTTCATATTTCGCAGGTGGCAACACTGAGAGAAATCATTAAACTAACGTGATCAACCAGCGTGAAACGCACAGCAAAGCCAATAGTAGCAGCCAGTAGTAGTTAGCAGACTAGTAGTTAAGAAAGCATTAGCAGATAATCTAATCAGTACTGGCAGCACTGCGCTGTGAGAAATAGATAAACTAATGTGATCAACCAGCGTGAAATGCACAGCAAGGCCAATAGCAGCAGTCAGTAGCAGCTAGCAGACTAGTAGTTAAGAAAGCAGTAGCAGCTAATCTAATCAGCAATCACAGCAGCACGCTCACAAGCTTAACTGTGACCCACACCACAGTCGCAGTTGTAGTTGCGCTGTGACTGTAACCAGCTATTGTCGAGATTGTTGTACAATCGGAGGAAAAGAATCTGTGGCATGAAAGCCATTTTTCCCATCTTTGAAAGAAGCTATTGTCGTGCTGTGGGATTTATAACCTCCTAACCTGTGATTTCTTTTAGTCTTCTCATTATCTCATTCTATTTATTGGGTTGTGTCTTGCGGCTGTAGGTCTAAAAGTGAAAAAGTGTGATAGTAGCAGTTGACTATGTATTTTAATCAGTGATTTGTGACGTTGTAGGCATAATATTTAGCCTACTGTTTTTGTTTTTACACTACTGTACAGTAGTATAAGTAGTCTGTACTAAAACGAGTGGTATCGCTAACAAGAGAAGTGGCAGCAGGCGAACTCTGAGTGAGTTCTGAACATTTTTTACACATTTTATCAGAATTGTCATTTCCTCCTCCTCATTCCCTGCTTTTATTTCTTCCTTAATGAGCAGCTCTATAATTCCAATATAATTACACCAATGATTTTGATAAAAGACCACTGGTTAACCCTCAAATCTATATATATAAAATAAGAGTTTTGTCCGTACATTGCTCAGAATTTAAAAAGGATCATATTTCTGTATCAGTTATGTCCACAGTAATAAGGAAATGCACTTTTTAATTTTCCGCAATGTCTGTCTGTGTATGTATGTACACGCATAACGAGAAAACGGCTGAAGAGAATTTAATGAAAATCGGTATGCAAAGTCGGGGGAATAAGTCGCTACAATCTAGGCCATAAATGATTTTATTCACGCTGAGTGAAATGATAGTTTAAAGGAAGGCCTAACATTTAATTCTCAAATATTTATGTTATTAGTGGTCGTATATTAATGGAAATCACTAAGCAAAGTCGGGGAATAAGTCGCTACAATCTAGGCTATAAATAATTGTATTCACACTGAGAAAAATGGCAGTTTAGGGAAAGGCCAAAATTCAATTCACAAATATTTGTTATTAGTGGTCCTATCTTAATGAAAATCGGTATGCAAAAATCGAGAAATAATTTGCTATAATCTAGGCCAGAAATAATTTTATTCATGCTGAGTGAAATGGTAGTTTAGGGGAAGGCCTACAATTTAATTCTCAAATATTTATGTTAATAGTGATTGTATTTAAAGATAAAAATTTCATTGTTCCGTATTGAAAAGTATCACAGTTAAATTGAAATAATAAATATGGTAGTTCAACCTATTCAATACAAGTAAATAAGAGATGTAGAGATTACATTCTTATTTAATTAAAAGTGGAAATGGTACCGGTTTCGACCCCAGTCTGGGTCATCATCAGCCGATTATAACCCGAAAAACAATGCATAAGTAAGAAAGAAGTTAACGGTCAAGTCCATACAATATCAGTTGAAGAGGCGATATAAAAATGACAGGGGTAGGCACTGTAAAATTCAGACGAAGTGGAATGTAAGTCACTTAAAAGAAGTAATGTGTAATCTTCCGAGCATTAGCACGGCACACGCAATGTTTGGCACTGTCTCACAATGTTCACGAAAAGCAAAGAACAGTTAAATGAGCCAGACTGCATACACCGTCAGGCACAAAGCCACAACACAATCCAAATATGAAGATCTAAAGTCGTGAAGAAGCCGAAGATGAGCAGCTCAACCGAAGTAACTTGCAAGCTCCAGAAGATCGGCGCGGTGTTTACAACGTCAAGTGCTGTAGTTTCATACGCTGACGGAGAATGAAGGGTAGATTAATGATCAAGTATTTGCTTAGTTCACGAAAATGTACTTATATATATATATACTTATAATACGTAATTATGATCTTGAAGATTTTTAGAAAAGTTGACGTGAAAAAACAATAGTGAATAGAAAAACTGGTAAAAAGCGCAATACCGGAAACAAATAAAAACGTGTATGCACAGTACTCTATTTCTTGAATATAAAAAAATTCAGGTCGTGATTGAAGTAGTCAAAGTTGGCGGACGCAAGGCATGAGTTTAAATTTGAAAGTGAGGGCCCAAAATGAAGGTGGTAATGTAGCTTCTCTTTTTTTAGGTGAAAAGAAAAATAGGTTAAGTTAATAAAGAAAATTAGTGGATAAGAAAAGATTAAAAAGGTTTAAAGTTAAAAGGTGGTGAGAAAGGATAAGATAGGGATGAAGGAGGGGTAGTTTAGGGTGGGTTAGGAGGGTGGGTTACTGGAGGTAGAAAATGTGGGTAGGAACTTTGGAAGGCATGGAAAATTGAATTCAGTTTTGAAATTTAGAATTTTTGAGAAGAAGAATTTGGAAGTCAAATAGAATGTTGGGTTTTTCAATGTCGTTTAAGTTGAAATTGGAGTTGAAGTATTGGTCAAGGTGAATTAAACAATTTTCAGTAGTGTTTAAGAGGGGGCCTTTGTTAATGGTTTTAAGTGTTTTCATGTCTTTTTCAATATTAGTGAAATTGTGCTTGGAGTCATGTATGTGTTGTCCTATGGCGTTGATATGTTCGGAGTATCTGATGTTGAAGTTGCGGCCAGTTTGACCGATGTACGAGGAGCTGCAGTTGTTAAATTTGAATCTGTATACTCCAGATTTTGAAAAAGCATTAGATTTATTTAGTGATTTAGAGTTGTGTATAATTCTGAAAATGAATATTTGTTTTCAGCATTAGCGCGAGTTCATCCATGTACTGAATGCTACACGACATCGTGCACCTCGGTACTCCAGTAGGCCACAGAGTGATGTTATATTTCGAGTGTACCGGCCTTATATCCCAGGTGGCGTTGGCTGAATCACAGTTGATGACAGTTAGAATCACTGCTACTTCAAAATAGCAATCACAGTTTGACCTGTGAGTGTAAAATCACTGCTAGTCACACCACTACAATCTATTATCCTACAACACCAGAAATACCATTATGTCTGCTCGAACTTACACAAAAACCTAAAGTAAAATGCTAATATCTCAAAAACCAACTTTAGGCGCTTGGTCTAATGATGCATAACGGCATCCAATTGAAAGAGTGGGGAATACACTTTAAAAAAAGACTCCTCGCCTATCGAAGTATACATCATCGAGGCTAGTTTATGAGCTAACCCAAGAACACTTCTATTTGAAAGAACTCTGAGTTTCCATTGCCATCAAAGGCTCAATACCAGACAGGACCTGATTAAATGTCAATAAATCAGGCATCTGGAGTGATGTTGTAAGGAGGATGATCAATTGTAGTCTAGTGCATTTCCTGTAGCTTGGAGACAAAGCCCAACATCTCTACGGGAAGTCTGTTTGTAAGTATGAGAGGGGAACACATATAAATGGGATATTATTTTTTATTTAAATTCATTTTTTGAAAAACACAAGGCAATTACAATTTACTTTTCCACATAGTTTTCTGCTTCGGAAATGCATTTGTTCCAGCGTATGGGCAGCTTTTTAATCCCCTCATCGTAAAAAGAATAGGGTCATGTCACCAGCTGCGCATGAAGTCTTCCACATCTTCAAATCGACCTCCTAGAGCAGGGATGGCGGACTTTTTTCCAACTAGTATGCCATTTTAAGTCTGGTTTATTTTTCTGAACTGTATACTGTGCCACTTGTTTAATAATATGTTATTACATATACAGTGGAACCTTGGATTGTGAGCATAATTCGTTCCGGCAACATGCTCGGAATCCAAATCGCTCGTACATCATAGCAAATTTTCCCATAAGAAACTATTGAAACTCGGATGATTCGTCCACAACACAAAAACATTTATTCGCATAACATTTCTAAAACAAAATATAACATAAAACAATTAAACTGCACTTTACCTTACAACAGAATCATTGTTGGTGTGAGGGAGACGAGAGATGACATGAGAAGAGTTACTGTGTAGCACGAATTTCATTAACGGAATCACTGCTATCGGTTGGCTCATTGGAAGTGTTTTCTTTTCGTGCAACTTTAACGAGGAACCTGTCCAATGACTGTTGCTTTTGCTTCTTTTTGAGGATTTCACGAAAATATGACATTGCATTGTCATTGAACAGATTCATCCACTGTAATCATCTCCTTCTTCCGACTGAATTCCTTTTTTAGCCTTCTTTTCGTTCACAGGGCCCATCGTTGCAGAACAGTTATATCACAGATGACAGAAACAAAACATGTACACTTGTACGGTGTTGACAATGCGAGCGAGGCACGCCAACTGAAGTCCAGCGCAGGAAATGATTACACACACTTTCCCAGGGAAGAGAGTGGCAGGGGGAGGGGAAAACAAAGGCACAAGGGAGGTGGAAACGTACGTACATGTGACGCTCATATTGCGAAACTTCACTCGCTTATCAAGTCACAATTTATTTAAAATATTTTCCGTCTTGCAAAACAAGTTACTCACAATCCGAGGTTCCGCTGTACACCGTAAAATAATAGCATACATTTCATCGCATGTTCTGTGGTCGTCTTTTGCCAATACTGCCAAAATACATTTTTAATATGCAAGTTTTAGAATACCTAACATTATTTTTATTTAAGTATAATAAGCGCCCATTGTAACACACTTCGTCACTGAGTATTTGGGTATAGAAATCAAATATACTAATATTGCCAAAGAGCTTTAAGTGAAATGTCATTCTCAACTTTAGTGTGAAACTTGTTGCTGAATCTTAGTAGCCATGTCATTTATGTTAGGTTCTTAACTTCTTGTCTTCGATAAGTTGCTGAATCTTAGTAGCCATGTCATTTATGTTAGGTTCTTAACTTCTTGTCTTCGATAGTACACAAGAAGCACTAGGTTGGAACTAAGACGGTTTCTAACAGTTGGCTTCACAAGGTTCATGGCATAAAATAGCTGTTTGGAGGCGTATGATGATTCAAACAAAGTAACTAACCATGTAGCAAGTTTCTTCATGGCCGAAAACATTTGTGGGAGGCTGTTCCGCTGTTCAAGTATTATGTATAGTGTTTGGTGACAACGGACTTAACATCGGCAGTCTAGATAAGCACGTAAGTTTTCATTATATTAATACTTGTATATGTTTTTATTTTTATCATTACTGTTTCACGTTATCACTAAACTCTCTATCATTGACAAGTTTACGCTACGTAAACAATACTGTACATATATAAGCTTGTTTTTAAGCGATTTGATAGATTCTGAGAATGTTCTTTTAGGACGAAACATGTCATTCTTTGTATGTTAGTGTGTATTTTACAGGTATGTTTATAGTGTTATAATTTACATTGTATTTGCTGTGTGTTTGACAGACTGAAAACCCTTTGTTACATTTAACTAAGTCAACACTGGAAAACATGGCTTCATTCTTAAAGTTCAAGTACTAAGTTCTCTAGTTTATGGAAATAATATTCACCATCAACATCACACTAGATTTTCAACAATTCTTCACCAAGTTGTAGGAATTTGTTAACAGATGTATTGCTTTGTAGAAATTCAGTCAACTCCATTTCTTAACTGTCAGTATCTAACCACTTAAAAAATTGACCTTGATATCAATCATTTGTGCAAAATGAGGTTTTGAAATAAAGTGCGATAGTTTCTCCAAACCTTGAAGTTGGGATAGTCTCTGGGCAACTATTTATTTGTCTTACAAAATTTGAAACAATAAACAGTTACACACTACGAATAATTACGCGATGCTGGCAACCACACACAAGCTAAACTTCACTAAGTGACTGATGTGGTTGAGTGAATGGTTCGTCGGGCACATCTGATATTTATCTCACTTGACTCCCGGATGTATCGGTGTTGATGTGTTGCCATAATGCACGTCCGAATGGAACTAGAATTAAGGTTTTCGGCATTTGTTTCTGAAACTTGAAACACTATAACTATACCCTGTATGAGATATGTAATGTGGCTGAGTGAATGGTTCGTTGGGCGCATCTGATATTCATCTCACTTGACTCCCGGACGTATCGGTGTTGATGTGTTGCCATAATGCACGTCCAAATGGAACTAGAATTAAGGTTTTTGGCATTTGTTTCTTAAACTTGAAACACTATAACTATACCATGCATGAGATATGTATAGTCTGTAGTACAAGACATACATAAAAACGTTAATATGTGCATGTGGTGTGCCACCAAAATCGTGTTCACGTGTCACTAGTGACATAGGTTCGCCATCCCTGTCCTAGAGCTTCTTTAAGCCCGAACACATGGAAATTATGGACGGACGGAGCTCTTGTACAGGACTGGGTCCATACGGTGTGGGGAGCACGGCCAGGGGCACTGCTTCGACGCCCAGTAATGGTAGTGTGGGACAGTTTTCGTGGGCACTTGGTGGAAGACACGAAGAAAAGTGTTCAGGAAATGAAAACTGATCTCGTAATTCCTGGTGGACTCGTACATTGTCTAAACCCTTAAATGTTTCCGTCAACAAGCCCTTCAAGGACAAAATACTGTATGCGCACCTTTTAGTGATACATTTTTGTACTGGGTTGAGGAGTAAGGAGAGAGCACTGCCGGTTCTGGCAATACTGCCAACTGAATGGAAATGAAATCTGAATTGAATCAATAATATGATCGATCGATATGAATTTTCTAAACCTTTATTATCTTACGCCAACAACGGTGTCACACACACAATATATAATACTATATAACATGCCTCGATGCAAAACGTGTTCCTAGCATGAATTCTACAGTTTGGCTTTGCTGTGTAAAGAACAACAGTACGAGTACGTAAAGTGTACGCCAGATGTCGCACAGCGATCATAAGCGTTTCTTAGTTTGTGTTTCTAAGGTTGCCAATACGAATCTCGAAGATAACTGAAGTCGACCGATTCAGCACTAGGGTGTAAATCTATCGCTAAAAAATGTGCAGATAATACGTAAATTGCACACCAAATGGATGGCAGGAGGGAAGCATGAGCTAACACCAGCAGGCAAAATAAAGAGACCGTCAGTTGAACTCATGTGTGATTGGGTTATGCGGGCATGGGTTATGGTGTTGACAGACGTTATTGTGAAGAGTTTCCTGAAGACAGGCATCGCAAATGCGCTGGATGGAATTCAGGATAACAGGAGTGTGGGATGTGACCAAGGGCCTATTCCACAAAAGTATGGTCTTGTACATTACAAGTTACTACTGTGGGTTCTTGTAATGTATGGAGTTGTTCATTTCTGTTCCACAAAAGATTGAAAGTCTCTTGTATATTACCAGTGAATTGTTACAAGTTTTACAAGTGACGACATATCAATAAACATACTACGTCATAGCATGAATCAGCTGTTTATCTTCGTATTCCATTCGTTGAATTAGGTTATGCTTGCCTCATTTATCGTAATATCATATTTTAAGGTAAGTTATGCACCAGAGATTCAAAGTACTCTAATATTTCTGTGAATTTCTTAATGCTACAATGTTATTTTTCAGTTTAATTCTTTGATGACAGGAAATCAGTCCATTATCACCACCCATTCTGTTCTTCCGCAATGCTCGCATATGTTCCATGATAGTCTGACATACCCACCTTGGTCTGTCATTATGAATCGGATGTCGCTAGTAATGATATCGGCCACCAAACTTAATTGTTATCAAATTGCAAACTCAGCACGAATTGTTAAAATGGTGTCAAGAGAAACAAAGTTATTCAATTTGAAGGAAATAGAAAGAAGGAAATATATTATTTTTGGTGCATTCAGAGAGAGTCTGAAAAGACAAGACAAAATAAATAGATGGATGGAAATATTTCACTCGGAAAAAGCTCATGGAGCTGGATGCTAGATGTATGTAAGAGATATACTGCTCATTAATGATTCCAGGAATGTCCTTCTTGGAACATGTTTGTTCAGTATTTTCAGGCCAACGAACAATTTGAGGAAATTTTATATCATTTATTGCAGCTACCTCAGAATGTATTGACCTACAGACGGAAGATTTTGCCATCCCATGCATTTCTGCAATGCCATGGTACTGACCACCATTTCCTAGCCAATGTAGTGTTGTTAGTAACTGTTCTTTAGCAGAGATAGATTTACTTCCATTCGTAGAATGTTTTAATCTATGCCCAATATCCATCAAAAGTTCTTCCATTTGTATTGTGCTTAGCCTAAAATGCTCATTGTATTCAAATACAGTATTAAACTGGAAATTTATTCTTTCCCTACACAGATGGTAGTTTTCATTTTCATCACCATCACTATCACTACTGCTTGACCACATATTTATCAGATTGTATCTGAAATAAGTATATTTAAATAGCACTAGTACATTTATATATTACTGTCCTTTCACTGGCAGAGAATACTTCCCAATTCACTAGTAAGTTACAAGTACTAGTACTTTCATGGAACACACCCATAACAATTCACTGGTAATTTGTAAGATTGGAGTAGTACAGTGCAACTGTAGAAAATTCTTTTGTGGAACAGAAACTCTGGTATTTGTACTAGTTACTAGAGAATTTACTTGTAATGTACAAGACCATACTTTTGTGGAATAGGCCCCAGAATGATGCACGCGAGAATAGCTTAGAGACTGAAGGCAGTGACAATGAATAGGGTTAGTATGCCAGTTGTTTTATTTCAATAGCCTAATGCAAATTTTACATTTTTTTTTTCTTCAGGAATACGATCTTTTGCACACAAATCCCCGCATATATAATGCACGGAAAATGTTCACACTTATTTTTTGTCAAAAAAGTGCAAGTTGTATGTGAGCATATACGGTATATCATCTTGAAATTAAATATATTTCCGTTGACTTTTCAAGAAACGCAATATTTTTCCTGTACTACTGAGATGATTTGGAAGATTATGGTTCAAACGGCACCTTTTAACTCCCTCTGGTTTATGAGCTTGAGTTTTGTGAAACATACACGTTAGCGTTTTATGTACACTAAGACAGCATAGTAGCAAACATATTTTTATTTTATGTTATTTATGTATTCACTGGTTAAGTGTAAGACAAGAATATGTCCCCCTAGCATTGCCAGTTAAAAATGAACCATATATCTATCTATCCATCTATCTGCATACTATATTTCTGTTGTATCACTGAAGTTGGTTAGTCTTCAGAGTGGAGTCTGGCCCGATTAAAAAAAAAACAATCCACCATCAAACCAATATCTAATTTTCACATCTGTGCTTTTAGCAGACATCTTGTTGAGCATGGTTGCCAGGTACAGGAGAAAGAATGTTAGTGCAAGTATACAGCCATGCAAACGACCTGCATAAGTAGAAACCTATCAGGAAGAAGAAGATACAGCCATGTTTAAGCCCTGCACCTGTATTTTTTTAAATGCCCCCTCCAACCCCACTAGTAGTTAATAGTTACTAGCAGTTAAATGACAACCTACAACTAATTTCATCATGTCCTCTTCAGCTAGTGCTTTGGTCCAGTTCTAAGTGTAAAGACTATATACTGTACTGCTACAGCAGGTTAGTGAAGACTTACTGTGAAAGTTTCCAGGTTTTTAACTCTGATGTTTGCTGACCAGTCGGCTTCAAATAGACCATCTTCTGTTGTTCCAATCTTCCGTGAAGTCTTACGAAGAAATCGTCTATAGAGGCCAGCAGAAGAGAAAAATTTCTTAGCTTCTTGGAAAGTAGTCCTATGAAGAAAAAAGAGTCGTGCAGAATATTGACATTTGACAGTATAGAATTAGCAATTCTAACCCAATACAGCAATAACTCACTAAATACAAGATTTAACTATTTTTCTTTATATTTATCTTTAACTGTTGTTTTCTGAGAAAGCAGCTGCTGTAAAGTATTGAATATGATTTCTTGTTATTTTCAATGCATTATCCTCCTTCCATGACGGTACAGCCCTAATGAGCCTTAGCCTACCAAGCAACTGCTGCTCTGCCCAAAAGCCTGCAGATTACGAGGAGACCCATGGTCAGAATGACACATCCTCTTGGCTATTATTCTTGACTTTCTAGACTGGGGCTGCTGAATTATTCTCATGTAGGCTGAGTGGACCTTGAACCAGCCCTCAGATCCAGGTGAAAATCTCAGACATGGATGAGAATAGAATATGGGGCCTCGAAGTAAGAGGCTGGCTCACATCTAACCAAGGGGTTGGCACATGATTTCTCCAACTACTCGGAAAATTTTTATGTTCGTAAGGTGGTCAATTTAATGTCTAGTTTGTGGATCCAGGAGTGGCTCCAGGTAATGTCCACGTGAAACTAAATGGGATTGACGTTTAAGAGAGCAAGATGCTCAATGTTGCCACTTGGTGTTACACAACAAATGCCTCCTAGCAATGAAGTCAAGTACTGGGTATTAGAGGAGATGTATTTTAAAGAATTCAACCAGATATTTAAGGTACATTTTTAAAAAAATTCTAATTCATATTAGGATGAAAGAAGTGCAGAAAATAACCCACTGTATAGACTAGCATATTCTCATTTAAGGAACAAAAAGAAGAAAAAAGAAGACAACTTGAAGATCTCAAATTTATATAAGTATTATCATTCAGTCCAAGAAAATTGTATGTATTAATCATTTCCATAATATTTTATAAGTTTTCTTTAATCATTGATATGGTGAATTAGGACACAATACTTCTTTGAATTGTAAGAACAAAAGATAGTGTTATATTGTTTTATTCTTTGTACTGACCACTGATGAAGGGAATGGTTGACTTCCCAAAACATGTATGGTTAAATAAATAGTTATCTTTCATTAATAAGTGTATTGACAAGGCGGAATCAAATAAAACTATTTTAAATAGTTCTGTAATACATTTCAGACTAGTCAATATGGATCAAACAACCATATTAACCTATCATGGCTAAGTTCATCAACAATTAATTGTTATTCAATATTCTAATTGTTACCGTATCTTATGAACTTTTGTACCTGAATTATAAAGTTTGTTTTTGAAAAACCAAAAGATAACTGAGAAAAGAAATATAACACTAATTTTAAAGTTTTTAATTAATCTTTTTTTTTTTGCTAGGGGCTTTACGTCGCACCGACATAGATAGGTCTTATGGCGACGATGGGATAGGAAAGGCCTAGGAGTTGGAAGGAAGCGGCCGTGGCCTTAGTTAAGGTACAGCCCCAGCATTTGCCTGGAGTGAAAATGGGAAACCACGGAAAACCATCTTCAGGACTGCCGATAGTGGGATTCGAACCTACTATCTCCCGGATGCAAGCTCACAGCCGTGCGCCTCTACGCGCACGGCCAACTCGCCCGGTTTAATTAATCTTTTGATTATCTTAGAGTGAACCGTTCATGCCCGCACCTACTTTCACCTCTGTCCACACGGTATCCCCGTAACAGTCAATATACATTATATTCATTTATTTGAAATACATTTTCTAATATTCGAGCCAAATTTTCTTTGACAATCCTAATACTGTTTGTATTATCATCGGATCCCTCTCACTTTTTTTTTCTTTTTTCGTGTGGCTATTTCTAGCCGAGTGCAGCCCTTGTAAGGCAGACCCTCCGATGAGGGTGGGCGGCATCTGCCATGTATAGGTAACTGCGTGTTATTGTGGTGGAGGATAGTGTTATGTGTGGTGTGTGAGTTGCAGGAATGTTGGGGACAGCACAAACACCCAGCCCCTGGGCCATTGGAATTAACCAATTAAGGTTAAAATCCCCGACCCGGCCGGGAATCGAACCCGGGACCCTGTGAACCGAAGGCCAGTGCGCTGACCATTCAGCCAACGAGTTGGACTCCCTCTCACTGCCCAGCATGACTCATGGAAAGCATGCACATTCTTGCATCAAATTGGCCAACTCTAATTTATCTTCTAATTTACTAGTATTATTAGCTGGTGGAATTACAATTTGACTGGTTTCTTGATCATGATGATAATAATAATAATAATAATAATAATAATAATAATAATAATAATAATAATAATAATAATAATAATAATAACAATAACAATAATAATAACAATAATAATAACAATAATAATAACAATAATAACATTGATCTACAAACCTAAAGTGTGTTACAAAGATGATAGAATTTGTTACACTTCCTCTCTAACACTTCCCTGCTGTTCTACGTGCAATGACTCATACCGATTCCTCAGATAGCTCTCCTGAACTCGCTCCCTGATAGAAATACTCAGCCCTCATTTTCTTTCCCCTTAAAACATTAACCTACCTCTCTTCCACAATCTCTTCCCTTTCTTTCTTCCATCTTTCCTACCTACCATATCTTAAACATTGATCAAGAAAAACCTACCTTCATGCCTCTTCTCCACTACAAGCTTAATTATCTCCTTCAAACTAGCTATCTCTTTCCAATTTTCCTTGATGCCAGCTCCCACCTGCAGTCCCTACACCTGTCTCCCTTAGTCATTCTTCTTCACAGAAATATGAAATAATATGGAAACATGAACAAAAATAAACCGTGTATTCTGTGAATTATTTATTATATTGCTCTTAGCGCCACTAGTGTCCGAAGATTGGCTCACCTGGTGCAGGTCTTTCTATTTGATGCTGATGGGCGACCTGCACGTCTGGGTGTGGGAAGATAATGAGGTAGGAAGAGGGTGAAACCCACTGTCAGGCCATAATCTACTAATGATGATTAACTCCAAGGGATCAGTTCAAGGCTTAAAATCCCCATCTCATGGACAAATCACTAACAGCATCATATGCCCTCACTCCATATGAACAATGCAGAGAGGTTTCTAATTAAATCCAAGCTTCTGGCATGCAATCTAGCAATTAGGAATTGTATACCAGCACCCATTTTTACCAACAGGAGCTATACTATGCTATTTGGAAATACTATCTATTGTGTCTCTCACCAATACCCAAATTCCAGATGATTGAAGCAAATATAATCCCGATTTCTAAAGGGGGCAACAGACTGTTAATGGACAACTATAAATGCATTAACTGTATTGAGCCGTATCCTGCCAGCCCATAAGAAACATTCAAGAGTATTATTTGACATAATATATAAATTTTATTCATATAAATTACAGTCATAAATGGCAGAGTATTGAATCCCAAGATAGTTGAGACAGGATGTCTATGGAGACATCAAGTCGCTGGATATTGCCCAACATATCCTCGAGACCGTGAGAATAGCTTAGCGTAACCAAGCATTGGTAAAGATTGGCACGTGTACAAGGTGCTGACTAAGCTATATATTCCGCCAATGAGAACGTGAGGATACGGCAACCATGGAGTCTACATCACGCCAAGTGATAATCCCAGGTTGACCAACGTGTACAGTTGCTTGAGTTTAATTCTGTCATTTGTCAGTTTTCCACAGGTCTATAAGTGAAATATTAGAAATACGATCTAAAAATTATAGGAAGAGATTTGCCATAGTTCGAATTGTGTTTTATAAATGTATTAAAATTAATATTGTGACATTATATATGGCAAGCTTTCTGATTGGTGGTTTGTCTAGACAAGCGGGAACCCCATAGTTGAAACGATGTCACCGAAGCTTCCTCAGCACCCCAAGCTCAAGAGAGCATCATTCTGACCGGATAGTTTGGAGAGAGTAGAAGTGTCATTGTGATCGCGGATACTGAAGTGTTATATAAGTAACAGTATATGATTTTAAACAAGTGTTTCAGTTGTGCAGTTGGATAAAATAACTGTTCCAGAGTTAATTGCAGATTATATTATTGCAAAGTTTACTATCAACATATAGAGACGGTGATAATTAGCCGCAGTGTAGCAAGTGCAGGAGAGACGTGCCATTGTCTCACATTTTCGTGTCTGTCGCGTTTCGCGAGGAACTCTCGATCCGTACCGCGTGCCGCTCTCAAAAACTGTGTATATATACCCTTAAATATAAAGTTTGCATTATTAATGTGCCAGTGTGCTTGGCTGAATTTATAACCAAGGATTGTTCGGCACTTATAGAAGTGAGCGGTGAAGAGATATTCATCCAAAGCTTTCTGTGTTCCAGTGTTAAACAACTTTTCAGCAAGAAGATGGCTTCGCCTAAGGAAGAAGGAAGTGCATTTCCACATGTTGAAGCTGTGATCGACATGGAGTAAATCCCTAATATAGCAGAGATGTGAGCTGCTACCATGTATCCAGAGAGTCGCCACAAATTAAGATAAGACGCATGTGTTAATTATGGAATGTTATATGGGTTATGTTAAAATACTAGTGCAGTTTAGAATAGAGATTTTATTTAATGTAAAGTAAGCCTGACGGCATGTGTTTGATTCATTTTGATATTGTTGTATATACGGATAAGAGAGTAATGCATGTTCTTTTTACTTTATTTTGATTTATGACTAGATAATTGGGATAATGAGGGATTTGTTAGGATTAGATTGTTGTTCATTTATGCATGTTTATTTAGTGTAGAATATTCTGATTTTTCCTTGTAAAATAGTGCTAGGAGGATTAGATTGACAAGTTCATCCAAGTTCAAAGTTAAATACTTACTACGTCATTTCATTTTGATCATTTAGAGAGACAGTTATAGCTAATTGCATGACAAATGGTATTTCAGAAGCTGTACGTAAGAAGCTGCATAACGACGTTGAAAGAATAGGATCTTTGAATTTAGGTTGGAATCTGTTTTTGCCCAATGATTTGCACAGGAAACGAACTGGGTCTCATAATGTAGAAAGCTAATGTGATTCATAAGAGATATGAGAAATAAGATTGCATGCGGAATGATAAAGTGATTATGCAGGCTGATTGCATGCCAGATATGTAAAAGAATAATGTGCAGTGGACATGTACCTGCCAATTGTCTTCTGAGAGTATATTGTTATCAGAATTGACGGAATTGATTCCAGACCAAGGAGTCTGATGTGTGCTAATTTGTAAAAGCATGCTAGGAAGGAATGATTATACGCGTGTTTCCGTATAGCCGACGAAAGACGTTACCTCATTGCAAGCTGATATATTGGCCGTGTTTTTATTAGACGGCGCGAATGAGATGATATTTCCGTGTCACAATCTTGGGAGACAGAAACCAAGCCTTAGTACAATGTTGAGTTCAACATTTCCTTTCAGCTCACAGCCCACCCGGATATACACGACGGATGACCGCGCCGTTGAGCACTCAAATGCAGCCGGAGGCAATGTTGCCCATTGCTTTCTACATACTATTGATGGTTATTTATATGTTTTTCCCTTACAGGATGATGTTTTATATTGTTACATGTTGTTTGAATACCTTGTCTCGTTGTTTTAATGGGGAACAGCCCGAGTGCTGAGTTTTATTGATGGTCAATCTAGTTCTCACCAGATCATTTGTGGTGAACCGCGATTCACGTAGAATCTGTGTAGTATGTAAGACTTTTTCTCTTTATCCGATGTAAATAGATGTGTTTAGTGTTGTTTATTTGATTTGTTGTAAATACACTGACTGACAGAGCAAATGCAACACCAAGAAGGAGTGGTTCGAAAGGGATGAAAGTTGGAGAAAAAACAGAGACGGCACGGACGAATAATTGATGTTTATTTCAAACCGATATGCAGGTTACATAATGCGCACGGCATCGACTCAGTAGGATGTAGGACCACCGCGAGCGGCGATGCACGCAGAAACACGTCGAGGTACAGAGTCAATAAGAGTGCGGATGGTGTCCTGAGGGATGGTTCTCCATTCTCTGTCAACCATTTGCCACAGTTGGTCGTCCGTACGAGGCTGGGGCAGAGTTTGCAAACGGCGTCCAATGAGATCCCACACGTGTTCGATTGGTGAGAGATCCGGAGAGTACGCTGGCTACGGAAGCATCTGTACACCTCGTAGAGCCTGTTGGGAGATGCGAGCAGTGTGTGGGCGGGCATTATCCTGCTGAAACAGAGTATTGGGCAGCCCCTGAAGGTACGGGAGTGCCACCGGCCGCAGCACATGCTGCACGTAGCGGTGGGCATTTAACGTGCCTTGAATACGCACTAGAGGTGACGTGGAATCATACGCAATAGCGCCCCAAACCATGATGCCGCGTTGTCTAGCGGTAGGGCGCTCCACAGTTACTGCCGGATTTGACCTTTCTCCACGCCGACGCCACACTCGTCTGCGGTGACTATCACTGACAGAACAGAAGCGTCACTCATCGGAGAACACGACGTTCCGCCATTCCCTCATCCAAGTCGCTTTAGCCTGGCACAATGCCGTCTATGCTGTGGAGTCAATGGTAGTCTTCTGAGCGGACGCCGGGAGTGCAGGCCTCCTTCAACCAATCGACGGGAAATTGTTTTGGTCGATATTGGAACAGCCAGGGTGTCTTGCACATGATGAAGAATGGCGGTTGACGTGGCGTGCGGGGCTGCCACCGCTTGGCGGCTGATGCGCCGATCCTCGCGTGCTGACGTCACTCGGGCTGCGCCTGGACCCCTCGCACGTGCCACATGTCCCTGCGTCAACCATCTTCGCCACAGGCGCTGCACCGTGGACACATCACTATGGGTATCGGCTGCGATTTGACGAAGCGATCAACCTGCCCTTCTCAGCCCGATCACCATACCCCTCGTAAAGTCGTCTGTCTGCTGGAAATGCCTCCGTTGACGGCGACCTGGCATTCTTAGTTATACACGTGTCCTGTGGCACACAACACGTTCTACAATGACTGTCGGCTGAGAAATCACGGTACGAAGTGGGCCATTCGCCAAAGCCGTGTCCCATTTATCGTTCGCTACGTGCGCAGCACAGCGGCGCATTTCACATCATGAGCATACCTCAGTGACGTCAGTCTACCCTGCAATTGGCATAAAGTTCTGACCACTCCTTCTTGGTGTTGCATTTGCTCTGTCAGTCAGTGTATAACGTAGGAAATGCCACTAGTATTTTACATAATTCAGATCATATTCCATTGCATCTTAGTTTTTCTTTTTCATCGTAACTTTTCTTTATATTGTAATTTTCTTTAACAATAAAATTTTGGCAACTCTCGATTTAAATTAAATTCGTAACCCGTATCGTTGCGATATTTTCTAGTGTGACTCCATGTGAAATAACTACATATCAGTGTATTACTTATTACCATATCACATGAACTATGGACAAAAAAGAAGATCATTTCTGAAAGTATGCAAGTATTCAATGTTGTGCTTGATATTTTATTCACTTTGTTTCTTTAAATAATTAACATTGTCAATGTCCAGCTATTTCTGTTATTTTGAGATTTTATAATGCTATTTTATTATTTGATTTAATTGATTTCAAGTAAAATGATTCGGGGATATTCATGAATAAATTCATCCTACCCCATATGATTGTTTCTCATTCGAGTTATACCTCCATTTTCCTGTCATTTACTTATATTTAAGTGTAGAAATTTTATTTTTATCCTGACCCAATTGACGACCAACCCACTCTCTGCCCAACCCTGAGTTAGTCGGATGTTCGTACAGAAATGGAGACATCGTCCTAGAGGATATTTACCCCTGGGTACGGTACAGTATACCCATTGTATGTAAACAAATGGAACACCTCATTTCAGAATATTTAAGGGAACAATGGGAGAAAAGTTTGTGGATTAATGGTCGGCAACATGGTTTTAGAAAAGGTTTCTCCTGAGAGAGCCAGATGATGTCGTTCTTTCAAGATATTAGTGAGTCATTAGACAAGGGCATGCAAGATGATGCTTTGTGATTGATTTTGCTAAAGCATTTGATGTAGTACCATATGACATTCTGATCCAAAAATTGGTGGAAACAAACATTGATAAAAGAGTGGTTCTGTGGATCTGGGAATTTTTGACAGCCTGCACGCAGAAAGTCAAGGTGGGAAATTAAGACTCTGACAAAGAGGATTTCATGGTTTGAACTGTAGAAATGTTCTACTATGGCAGACTGGCTTGTAGTATTCTCTGTGGAGGAAGAACGATTGACATTCTTTTTTTTTTTTTTTTGCTACGGGTATTACGTCGCACCGACACAGATAGGTCTTATGGCGACGATGGGATAGGGAAGGCCTAGGAGTTGGAAGCGGCCGTGGCCTTAATTAAGGTACAGCCCCAGCATTTACCTGGTGTGAAAATGGGAAACCACGGAAAACCATCTTCAGGGCTGCCGATAGTGGGATTCGAACCTACTATCTCCCGGATGCAAGCTCACAGCCGCGCGCCTCTACGCGCACGGCCAACTCGCCCGGTACAATTTTATTCTAGCCCATACCAGAAGACATAGTGCACTGTGATTGACATTCCTGATCGATCTGATGTGTTCTTTCACCCTGGTGCTAACAAGCCTTTTTGTCATGCCAATAAATGAGCAACCAGAACTACGTGGAACTTCATACACGCCCAGTGTTTCAAGATGTGGTTTTTCTTTGACTGGTCGAAACATGGATTTGAGCTTCCGGTCTGTGGTGAAAACTAAACTTATAATGTACTTCCTAAGAATGCACCGTATTCTGTCAGTTATACCTGCCACGTAAGGAAGGAATACTTTTTACCTTTTACTGTAGTCCTGGTTGGTACTATCCCTGTTAGACGTCTTGATCATCACATGATTTATTTCTTTATGTTAATACAATGAGCTACGAAAACTAACGTTCATTAATGGTAAATATTTGTTCGTAAATTTCTGTGATGGTGTCATATTCTAATGTAACGGTCAACCCATTGTAAATCATAGTTTTAAGGTAATAAAGAATCTGAATTATTTAGGGTATGTGTGAATTTGTATATGAACGAGTTGTATTTACAACGGTATGATAATAGTTAGTGTAAAAACTTTGAAATACTTAAGGTACGTGTACATTTTTATATGACGGAGTTGTAATGTTAAGCTAGTTTTAAGTTTACTTCATTATCATACTACTGTAAGTGATCACTGCCACCAGGATATTTCCCAATAGTGATGTGTCTGTTAACAACAACAACAACAACAACAACAATAATAATAATAATAATAATAACAGCAACAACATTCAGAACCCATCTTGAGGCAACCTCTAAGGCTTATTACCTTAGTTGTAACACTGATATCGACAATAGGGGGTCTCCCCATTACCTTTTACATTTTAGCATGATGGAAATGTCAGCAGGCAAAGAAACTACTCCAGGCATTAATGAGAGATTCTGGGGGACCGAAAACATCATGCGGAAATGTATCAGAGCTTCCCAAATCTCGTCACCCCAATTGCAAGCATTTTCTTGGCACCATCAACATCAATAGACTTCTCAAGACTGACAAATTGAAGCTATTAACAGATATGTTGGACAGAATAAATATCCAAATTTTAGCTCTACAAGAAATCAGATATACGGACAAAAATCACTTAGAGCCAGGCAAATACAGAATATACAAAGGTAAACCAGCAATTCCAGTCTTTAATACACCATTGCAATTTGGCACCGCGTTTGCAGTACGACAGAATACCATAAATTCAGTTATGAGTTTCACATCTCACTCTGAAAAAATTTCAGTGCTAGCAATCAAATCAGGTAACAAAGCCTGTTTACTAATCAACGCTCATGCACCTACAAAGAGTTACAACCAAAAGACCCAGAAAAAGTGAAAGAATTCTGGGACCCACTAGAAGAAACAGTAACCCAAATTCCTAAACATGCCAAGAGTTTTGATGGGAGATTCCAATGCACAAATAAGCAAAGAAAAGAAGTACAAAGCTACAGTCGAACTCTACCCTGCCCATAAAAGAAGCAATAAAATTGGAGAAGGATCAATCAACTTCAGTGAGACCTTTGATCTGAAAATAATGTCAACTAATTTTCTAGCACGTCCGCAGAAGAAAATACCCTACAAGTCCCCGAATATCCATTTAGGAGAATTTCACATAAACCTTTTGGATATTGCAAAGAGAAACCAAAAGGGGATCATGAATGTTAAAGTCAAGAAGGGTATCCGACTCTGATCACCATCTATCAGTAATTGAAGTTTCAACCTAACAGACCCAAATGTAGATCACGGCGAAACCCACGAATCGACCCAGAGATTCTGAGGCAAAACTGAGGCTCTTTCCTGGCCAATATCTCCGAACAAAAATGCTATTGGTTGGTCAGAACTTAAAGATGAACTTGTAAAAACAGCCAAGTGCACTGACATGCCACCCTGAGGAAACTTAAACACAAGTGGTAACTTTGGGCTGGAAAGACTTTGGAGAAAGGAGAAGAGATGCTCAACTGTATATGTTTTGAACTGTCAGCAGAGAGATGGTGTGGAATGACTTTAGTAGTTGGAATTCAAGAGGACAATTTGGGGAAAATATTCATTTATAGGATGAGGAGTAAGGGATTAGAATATATTATCAATGGAAATGTCCTATAAATTTCCAAGATCTTTGAAAACTTTAAAGAAAAAACTAGGTAAACACCTCGGCGATAGCCCTAAATGCAGATTCCTGATGACTGAACACTGCTACCCAACACCCTGTATACCTTTCCTTTTCTTGTTATGACTTCTTCACCAGGTCCCGGATTCTTCTGTACGCTCATTATGTTTCCCTGGACTAGTGATGAGTCGTTCATGAATGAACTGACTCCTTTGAACGAGTCATTCAAAGGAGCTAGTCGAACGAGTTGAACGAATAGCCTAACCATCAACTGCAGCTCCAAAAAGGAGCCAGCTCATATCATCAAGAGCGAATTGAATTCAAGACTGACAAGAAAAATCAGCGAACGCATCTTCAAGGAAAGAATAGCTATTTGGAAAGTTAAGTGTCGAAATATTAAGAGTAAATTAATAGAAAGCAGAGTGGCAATATACGTCTATACATATATGTATAATTTATTATCAAAACCAAAAATATATCGTCAGAATACTGTAATGGTTGTAGAGTCCGCCATGCTAACTCGCTACCTGCCAGGGGCGTCACCCATCGCCCCACCCCCCTTGCGCTCGAGCGTGCCAATCCGCGAGCAACACTCAAGCGCTGGGCCGGCCCTTCTCACTTCTATCCGTGGTCGCGCCGCAGAGGACTACGGAAACGACTGGAAGATTAATCTGGAGTCTTCTATTTCGCGAGGTTCCTCGATCCATCGAACATCCGGACTATTCCAGAAGGGCTGGCGCAGGTATATAAGAGCAGTTACTTGCCTGCAGTGGGAGTCAGTGAGAGCGGTCAGTGAGAATTGGAGAGTGAGAAGTGGAGAGCGAGAGTTAGTTAGTGAGTGAGTGGGAGCGAGATTGAGTTCGCTGGAGCGCAGTTAGTGATAGCCTGGGAGAGTGCAGCCTGATAGAGTACCTGTCTGTTGGAGCCAAGGACTCGTTCCTGTTTTCCTGATGTCGTGTGTGTGTGTCCCTTGAGGCTGGCAGCTGGAGGAGAACCTGGAGTGTTCTGGAGCAGCGAAGAAGGGAACACTAGGAGATGACGTGTGAAGACTGCGGAGATCAACTGAACAGCGGATACTATCCCGACCTGCAAGGCTGACATGTAGGCTGTGGACCGTGACAGCGCTAACGAGTGTGACTGAGTGGCTGAGAGAGTGTACTGCAAATAATCGATGACTTTGTGTGTATGTGTGTGTGTGTGTGTCATTGTAGATGGAACATAAGAGAAACTAAGAGAGAGAGAGAGCGCAAAACGTCTGTAGGTGTATGACCGCGTAAGTGTGTAAGTTGTAAGCTCGGCTATCGTCTGTGTGTGTGTAAATCTGTAATTGTAGTGCTTAGCTAATAAATCTTAGAAATAAGTTGCTACCAGGTGCTGTACGCATTTTATTTATTTATCTACACCGCCAACACGTTACAACTGGAGTCAGAAGTGGGATGGACAAGTGTGATAAACTAGTGGATAAACTCTTAAGTAAAACTGGTGTCAGAATCGAGTACCTGGTAGCGAATTTTGTAGTCGACAGAAATATCTACTAGCGAAATGAATTCCGAACAGCTTCAGATTTTTCTACGCAAGTTTAGTGAGCTTGAAAACAAAATCTTATCTTCCTATGGCGAACTCATTAGTGAACTGAGATCTGAGCGGAGGTCAAACCCGGACCAGCTGAAAACCGATTTGAGTGAACGGAAGAGTGAGAAGTCGGGAGACGAAGTGCGCTCTATCGAAACCGAGGTCGACGATGACGATATGCGGGATGGCAACAAAATGGACGAGAAGGGATCTGAAGAGATGCTCGCGGTTGTGGAATCCGGAGTTCGAGGCCCAGGGGTGGAAGTGAGTGCCCTGCGTGCGAAAACGATGGCTGTGGAGACGCGAATAAATCCTGCCAGCAGCGACGGCAGCTCCACCATCGTGAAGTTCGAAAACCTACAGGACGACGGGATTACTTCCAAGAGAACATGCCAGACCCAGTTCGAGACCGGATCGACGTCCAAGAAGAGTGCCGAATATCCGATCGCCGGACTACGTGTACAACGCAGCTCCCAGCCAAGTTCGACCTATGAGGAGGTTATGGGAGTGCTCGACGTACGCTGCGGTGTCCACCAACAGAGATCCACCTACCGAGTCCAGTCGCAGGTGAGGACTCAGCGCACAGATATAACGCTGCGGATAATCGACGCCGAGATCGAGCGACTAGGCGACGTGACTGTGGAAGAGTTATCGCAAGGTGAAACCAAGCTCGAGGCGGCCGACGCCTGTGAGAAACTACGTGGCGCTGAGATCCGTCCAGAGAGGACGATCGGCAAGAAACAGAACTACGGAGAGACTCTGATGATGGCCCACGAGACAGAGGCAGCGATTGCAATGGCACGGCTGGAGGGACCCCTACTAGAAGACGAAGCAGCAATGGAAGACAAACCGATGACCAACGGACAAGGATGCCACCTGACTAGGACACTTGTTCCGGCACGAAACTGCATGCCGGTACGAAGATCAAATTCCGCACCTCGGAAGAAGAAGAAATCCAGCAGGGCTAAACCTGGGACGAGCAAACCAGTCCCGGACATCACACCAGAGGACTACGAAGGCGCTCAAGCCCTGAAAATAGACGCGAATGTGGACGAAAGGAAAATCACCAAAGTTCCGGCTGCCACACGAGGAGTTGCTGATCGTTACCAACGGGAACGAGGACACCGTCGACCGGACCCAGCGGATCCCCCATGGGAAGGTGGTGGCCAACCGAACAAACTGTATTGCAGCGAATCGTGGAGCTGCTCGGGACGAGCAGCCTTAAGGAGAGGGCAATGTAATGGTTGTAGAGTCTGCCATGCTAACTCGCTACGCGCGTCACCCATCGCCCCACCCCCCTTGCGCTCGAGCGCGCCAATCCGCGAGCAACACTCAGGCACTGGGCCGGCCCTTCTCACTTCTATCCGTGGTCGCGCCGCAGAGGACTACGGAAACGACTGGGAGATTAATCTGGAGTCTTCTATTTCGCGAGGTTCCTCGATCCATCGAACATCCGGACTATTCCAGAAGGGCTGGCGCAGGTATATAAGAGCAGTTACTTGCCTGCAGTGGGAGTCAGTGAGAGCGGTCAGTGAGTATTGGAGAGTGAGAAGTGGAGAGCGAGAGTTAGTTAGTGAGTGAGTGGGAGCGAGATTGAGTTCTCTGGAGCGCAGTTAGTGATAGCCTGGGAGAGTGCAGCCTGATCGAGTATCTGTCTGTTGGAGCCGAGGACTCGTCCCTGTTTTCCTGATGTTGTGTGTGTGTGTGTCCCTTGAGGCTGGCTGCTGGAGGAGAACCTGGAGTGTTCTGGAGCGGCGAAGAAGGGAACACTAGGAGACGACGTGTGAAGACTGCGGAGTTCAACGGGTTGAGTGAACAGCGGATACTAACCCGACCTGCGAGGCTGACATGTAGGCTGTGGACCGTGACAGCGCTAACGAGTGTGACTGAGTGGCTGAGAGAGTGTACTGCAAATAATCGATGACTCTGTGTGTATGTGTGTGTGTGTCATTGTAGATGGAACATAAGAGAGAGAGAGAGAGAGAGCGCGAAACATCTGTAGGTGTATGACCGCGTAAGTGTGTAAGTTGTAAGCTCGGCTATCGTCTGTGTGTGTGTAAATCTGTAATTGTAGTGCTTAGCTAATAAATCTTAGAAATAGGTTGCTACCAGGTGCTGTACGCATTTTATTTATTTATCTACCCCGCCAACATGTTACAATACGATATATATGTATATATATTTATTTATTTATTTATTTAATTCACCATGGGGGGAAAAAAAAGGAAACAAGAAGGCACTTAACAGGCCTAACTTGCAAGAAAAGGGTTCTTTAAGAATCGTATCTTAAGAAAATGTGTTCATATAACAAATACTATTGAAGTAAACTACATAAAGTTACAAAGGATATTTTGGTAGTCTGCATTACAATTCAAGCATAGACGTTTATCTAAGCCGATATATATATATATATATATATATATTTAACACTACTGGGATACAAGAAGGATGTGCATTTGGCGAGATATTTTAATTAATTTTTCTTTGAATTTATATTCCTTAAATGCGCAAGAGACCGACATGATGGGCCTGTGAGATGAAAATGGGGAAACCAGCCAACTTAACGGGCAGATGAGAGCTCGATTCCCAGAGGAGAGATTCCCGATGAGCGATCCCAGACCATCGAAGAGGACCACTGCAGCTGATGGTGTAGCTGAACCAACCCAAATCCCGGCAGGCTAATACAGAATAAGGTAAGTTGTGAGAATTATCAACTGATTCTTTGTTCCTTGTGCAGCGTAGACGGTTTATACTTTGTTTGGAGTGTAATAGGTCATCATATCATCGTGTTATATTCAACATCAAATCTTTTCTTGCAACTGATCTAAACAGTGTGATATGTTTATGGAGGTTATAGGTAATTTTCATTATAAATAAAGTTTATATCTAACTAGGGAAGTGACAAAACATTACTATAGTAGAATGCCTACGATATCAGTCAATTATAACAAATCATGTCATTAACCGAACAGAATATGTTGAGAATAGAATGTATAGGTATTCATATGAAATGTAGGATATCAGGTTTGTAAAGATAGATCATTTAATGCCATTAATAAGTCGGTTGAGGTTAAATGATACATGAGAAAGGAAATATGAGATGATCATCATCTTTTCTTTGTGGGGCCTCTAAATATTAGTTCCTAATTAGCGTCGACCTCTAAGATCTTTTGCTACCATGTTTACCTTCATTCCCACCGAGATATACCTGCTCCCTCCACAAAGCTGCAGGTTGTTCTTATTGAGTCTTCTTGGATTTTTTCTCTCCCTTCACCAGGTAGTCCTGGAGTTGAGAGTCTGATTCTACCCACTACCTTACATTTGAAAAGTATGTGTTCAGCTGATTCCTCTGCTTCATTGCATTTCCTACATATATTGTCTCTTATTACTCCAATCCTATGTAGGTGTTTTTTCAGATGGCAGTGTCCTGTCAACAGTCCTACCACCCATCTTGTATTTTCTCTGCTGAGTTTCAACAGTCCTTTAGTATTGTACCGTTTTCATCGTCCTGAAAACGGAATAAATGATGTCATATGGCGTTAAAATTTGCCATGCACGGTAATGAGATCACAGAGATTATGTAATTGAGCCATACATCTAAAAAGAACGAATGTATTAAGGTAATAGGCCGTGATTTCATGATATATAATACGGACGCATAAAATCAAGGAGGCCATGAATGTGACGGCAAAGATGTTCATTTGGCGAATCAAGTATGCCTAGGTCACGAAATTAGACATAAAGATATAAAGGATCCATGCGGCCGTTATAAAAAAATAATAGAAAGTTTTAAAAATTGTTAAAAAAAGAAGCGAGTGAACAATAAAAAATTTTACGCAAGACTTCGAAGCAAGTTCATCCACGAAGAAAATAGCCCTCGCGGGAAGAAGAAGGGAGATATATAAATGAGCAAGAGCTAAAGATCCAGCACATTGAAGAATTTTTAAAGTTACGCCGATATCTGACCTAATATCGAGGCGGAAAAGCAGAAGAAATTAAATAATATTTGGACAGTAGTCGGAATAAAAACTGAAGGTCGACGCGAAATACCAAAACAAATTAGGCTTCTCATATGCTGATTGAATGAAAAATTAAGAGCTAATTCGATAATTCACTTGTTAAAGTCTGTTACGGGAAATTGACATTGAATTTCTGCTATAATAACCTGATACAAAACTATAATCCAGCTTCTTTGTAGTACATTTTGAAGGCTATGGTCGTGACATTAATTACGATGCTGGAAATGTTTCTTTCACATATGACTAACGGCTACAACATGAGAGGCTAAATCGGAGATGGGGCCGACTTTCCGACGTAGACCGCCCAGCTGTTCCTGCTAGCCCGAGTCTTGAGACTACCGCCTGATGATGACGTAACGGATGTTGGAGACTATCTACGCAGCCCTAAGATGACAACATCGAAGCCTAACCCAGTCATCTAACATCGGCAGTCGCAAGTTAAGTTCCAAAGAATTATTTTATAATCTTGAAATTTATGTGTCGTAGACGTAGTATATAAATATTTGCAGTAAACATTGGTATGTAGCTTGTTATGAAGTTCTTCGTGATGAAATCTCAATCGATACTATCTTTGCAATGAGGTTATCCTAGTTGATTTATCATTATGGGAGTAGGTATTCTTCGAGTGTATATAATCAATGTCATGATATAGGAATGCTTAAAGTTAAACAAGGAGAGATTTCTAATGATGTTTTCAACCATTATGGAATTGAAACAACGTACACAATGTGATATATTCCAGACGTAACGTTTTAAAGAAGATAATTAATTTCTGAGTTGCTTAGACTTGGTTACTATTACGACGCGACTACATGTGAGTAAATATTAACTTATTTTGTTTATACATGTGTTTCCTTTACAGAATAACGTGATCATGTGTATTACAAGTGAAACTTAACCCAGAAATGCAAAGCTGTAGTATATTAACGATATGTTAAGATGATTTGCCGCCAAGATGGAAATGATTAATGTTTATGTAGGGAAGTAAGGATTTGGGCGACATGTTCATGTGGTTTTACGTATAATTATTCGTTGAGATATATTTATGGTAATGAATGACGTGGTATTATAATATTTAATATTGGTATATGGAGAGATAAATATACTTATGAATTTTTGGTGGTAAATACGATGTGTTACTAACCGATAATGTTATTTAACGTATGCGGCATGATTTTAAAATAGTAATGCAAGATATATTGGGTTAATGATACATGTATACAATGAAATACGTCGCAGAATTCGTATGTTGGTTACCGTAAATTGTCTTCAGGTTAAATATCCAAATAAGGAATAAATAAGGGTAAACTTGTTGTCTTCATGGAGAATATGTCAACGTTGTAATGAATGTTATTTGATGTTTGGTCTCAAGGATATATTTTAACGAATAAAGCGACTTAATAATTTGAATCTCTCCCACAATTAAATAAATAATGTTACTAAATACATTCCTACGAATTTTATGGTACTTGATTGGACATAGGTGCAACCATAAATCATGATAGGTATAATTTCTGTTAGAATTACAATAATAACTGATCATTATAGAGCAGGAATTGGCAAAATTGAAGAAGTTTCCCAGATGAAAACCGGGTTAAGCGAACTTCGAACCGAAATGATGGAAAAGATGGAGGATAAGAACAAAGAGATCCATAATAAAATGAATAAAATTAGAGGAGAACTAGCAGAAAGTAGAAATTACATCCAGGAATTGAAAGAGGATGAAATCAAGAAGCTAACGGAAAATATGGAGTCGATGAGAGTAGATTCCCAAGAAAAATGGAATCAGTATGATGAGAAGTTGAAAGACATAAATGAGAACGTATTAACAGCAAATAAAACGCTGGGCGATAATTTTATCTTAGCACGTGACCATGTTGGAGACGAGATGAGAATTATAAATGAAGAAATGAAGAAGAACAAGAATGAAACGGAAAAAGAATAATTATACTCCGCACGGCCTTACTTCTAAATTGAAGTTTCGCAAAACAAATGAGCATCGCTTTCCCTCTGTTGCCAGCGCGCTACGCCTGCGAGAACAGCTGAAGCAATATGACCGCGGTAAACAGCCCTTGTAAATTGTAAAACAGTACTCAGAAAAACGAATGAATATGGATTGAAAACAAATTCACAAGAACTACACTTTCTAACAATATATATATATATATTATATATTATTAACAATAAAAGAGAATGAGGAAATAACACATCACTAACGACTAATGGCTGGCAAAGAAAGGAGGTTATGGCCTACAAAGGGAACACTCCACTGATCTCAGAGTCACTGGAACCCTCCAACAATATGAAAAACACACTAAATATTGAAGGAAAATGCAAAAGATCGTGAACCGTACCGAATACCATACACGCTGAGCGAGATAGGTTAACCACGTGGCGAATGTAAATATTAGAGTTGGCAACTAAGTTTCGAGACTGTGCTCTGCCGATATAAATCGATATGAATGGCAGCTTTGGATTGGCTGGATATCTATGCTTCAGCGCATAACCACCAGACAGAGCCAAAATCTGCTAAAACGTCAATTTAGAAGTAGAGCCGTACGGAGTATAGAACAGAGCAGGGAATCGATGAGATGAAGAAAGAAATTCAGAATATTAGAGGTGAAATTCAAACGACAAAATTGGAAATATCAAAACAGTTGAATGAACAGGGAATCGTAGACATAAATATAAACGACAGGGAAGGAACACCGACAATATCGGGCGAAACCGACCAGAGTAGTAAGAATGTGATGGTTGGAAATATTGGAAATGGAAGCCCAGCCATTATAAATATTGTAAAAACGTACGATGACAGACCCAAAAATTTTAGCAACACTGCGGCAATGTCACCAAAGAGATTCTTGCGAGAGATGGAAGAATACTTTAAAGAAAATAGGATACCTGACGAAAAGAAACTCAGGATAGTTGAAAAATCAAATTTGTGGTATCAAGCATTTAAGTATACTTTCCACGATTACAATGAGTTTAAGGTCGCATTTCTCAAACGTTTTTGGAACCCCGAGATACAACAAAACCTTAGGTTGGAATTGTACTCGAAAAGATATTCGTCAGTGGGACCAACGAGATATAGTGACTACTTTTCGTACCAGTTTCACAGGTTCCAGGATCTCGATTCCGCACCCAGCGAATTAGAGGCGATAAAGACAATACGAAAGCAATTTCCTCCGGAAACTCAAAGATTACTAGCTGCCGCAAATGTGACTTCCGCGATCGAAATGGAGGGCATCTTGAGGCAGCTAGATATGACATCGAGTCACCCGGCAGCAAGAATCCACAGGAACACAAATAATCAAGAAGTAAACGTAATAAACTGGGAAAACACTCAGAAGAAATCAGTACCTGAGAAAAGAGATAATGATACAAGCTCAAGGAAAAGAGAAATTAGTGAAGATGAGGAGAGGATAAATGATCGGAACCGATGCAGATGCAGGCAAAATGGACATGATGGTGGAAGGCAGAATGAAGATAGACGATTTTTGTCATATCATCGACCGCCTAGCCGGTTTAGGAATGAAAGGGAAAGAGGAAGTTACAGACAAAGGCCGCTGTATCATGGAACGCCGATGAACAGATACAATAACAGGGAGAATAGGAATAGGCAGTATGTTCAGGAATTGAGAAAAGAAACTAGAGAAAAGAAGATATGGGAGGAAGCGATCAGAGATCGAGACATCAATGGAGATATAGAGGGAGCCGAGAGTTTAGAGCTTCAGGAGTATAAAAGAAAAGATAGAGATGGGCAGAAATTGAATCCAGAAGCCCAATCGTATCAAACAGACTCCCAGAATAAAAAACGCCAATTTCAATTTAGAGATCAAGAGAGATGATATTTTGGAAAAATTGGGTAGCAAAATTAAAAGTTGCTATGTACTGCAAATTGAGGCCTGGGATATCGATCCGGATGATTTACTGGACGAACCGCAAGAGATTAACAAAGAAAATAAATTGCACTTACCCATTATTACCGCACGGATAAATGGCTTGAGGACACATTGCTTGATTGATTCGGGGGCGAGTATAAGTGTAATATCAAAAGCGCTATTTGTTGAGGTCAATTATTTAATTATTTTATTTAATTATTTAATTTTTAATCCAGATAAATCTGTCGAGTGTAAAATATAAACTTATTTAAATATCAGGATTGGCAGGTTTATATTTGAGCACCCATTCATAGTTATGAACGAAATCAAGTACAATGTGATTCTTGGGGTAGATTTTATAATAACAACAGAAATGATAATAGACCTGAAAAAACAGGAAATAAGATTCCCAATTGTTAAGGACAATGGGAAGATAACCAAAGAAAGGATAAAATTAGAGGAAAAGGCAGAAGAGACGGAACATATGAAATTTGAAGGTGTTGAGACACAAAAGCAAATGGAAGAGGCAACATCGTTAAATGAGACTGAGGAAATGGAAGGAATTATACATAGTTTGGAGAAGATCTTGATGAATGATGATGAGAAAGACGAGTCAGACATATCGAGAAAAATCGCAGAAACAAAGTTGGGTCCTAAAGAAAAGCAGAAACTATATTCGATCATAGAAAAATATTCAGGAATATGCAACCATAAATCATGATAGGTATAATTTCTGTTAGAATTACGATAATAACTGATCATTATACGATACCTACATTTAATTTTAGGATGTAATATGATTATTTTTACCAAATGACATGGTCAAACTGACCAATATTTTTCATTTAATGATCGATATATGTTCGAAATAGCCATTTTAAGCTATTATATACTTGGAACTTACTTGCAACTGCTGACGTTACGATTTTGGAAGATATGCATTTGTTTAGTGACAAAATATGAATTCAATATCAACGAAAATAAGCATTATTTAAAAAGAAAACAAGAGCCGAGGGACTCCAATTAAGCATATTTATTATGCATTTTTCTAAGGCTTAGGGACTTGGTTTTTTAACCAATGTTAATTTATCTGCTTACCAATTGATTGTCGTTATTAATATGAGATACTTAATTTCAAAGAATATTTGACTACATCCTCATCAAATATGATTGATACCTACGATTTATGTGATTATGAGAATTTTTCTTTGTTTTTATGATGCGGATAACAAGTATTTAGCAAGAGGATTAATTGAATCAGATCGCAGATAGTTTAGGTTTATATTTTTCAACAGAAAGAGAAAGGTGATTGATGTAAATGGCTGTTATCATATTTTCTTTTATGATTCTAGAATCATAAATACAATTGTAGATTTATACAATTTAGAGGTTATTATTGAAAATAGGCTGATATAATTATGATAGATAAGATGATTTTGAATTAATTAAAAAAAGATTATTATTATTTTTTCTTTCTCGAATGAATGGACATGGACAACTTAACATCGATTCCGACGGATGGATGGTATCGCTGGTAATTTATTAAAAGGAAATGCGGTTTCCCAGTTGACCTCACGTAAAAAAATACTGTTCACAGATGCATTTTAATTATCCCTGAGAGGTGTCGCGTGGCAATTTAGGAACTATTTTGATGACAAATGTGACATGTGAAATGAAAATTGCGGCGTTGCTTAATTTTTTTTAATGGCGCGGTCACTGATTTATTCATTGATTGATAGAAGCAAGTATAGCTACCGATGCTAAGCATCGTTTTCATAAATGCATTGATCCATTCTACTGATCCGAAGAGATGATAGTCGGAGGAGGGGAAAATAGCCGGAGCACCTGATAGGTCGCCCATGATGGTGCAAGAAAATTATTCCCCGCAGGATGGTGCAGTATGCTTCTTGTTTGGTCCTTTTATCAGTTCCTTTGCAAGCCAGCGTCCTGGAGTATTTTTCTAAAGTGTAGCTTCCACCGAAGTCCCAGTTAACATCCATGGCTGTGACAATATGGAAGTTGCTGGGGTATGGGTAGTGCTGAGTAATGACATTCAGCACATGACTAGTGCATCTGAGTGTTATGAAAGGTGCTGCTCATAGGGTCAGTCGTGCTGCAATAGTACTTTCTGACCCAGCGAGGAAAGCAATGGCAAACTACCTCACTCCTCATCTTGCCTAGTACACCTCATTTTGGTGCTGCCTTTGGTTTTTGGGGTTTCCTTATAACCGCATAACCTTTGGTGGTGCTATTTGAGGATCCAACCAGCCTCTGGGCTGATGACCTAACAGACAGACAATTTGTTTCTATTGTATCCATTTTCCTATGTAGTGTTGGGCTTGTCGATGCCCTAGTACCCATATTATTTTGACAATGTTGTACTTTGAGAGCTTCACGAGAAGTGAATGGCAATACCAGACAATTATGGATATTATCCGGACTGCTTCTAGTGCCTAAATGGCCACCTGGCTGTCCGTAAATATGAAAATGTTCTTATTCCTATAGTTCAATTTCAGATTTTCTTCAAGACATGTGATAGCTATCACTTCAGCTTGAAAGACTGCAGTTTGTGTGTACGGGCTCATCTGTATTGATCTCTCAGGTCTTCCCCCGTTGATCCCTCAACCTGTGCCATCCACAGTCTTTGAGCCCTCAGTCCACCACACTCTTATCTTCTTTTTCAGTATTCCATTTGTTGATATCCCAGTCTTCCTTTTTAATTATCGGGGTCTCAAACGATTTTTCAAAATTCTACGTTGGTATCATATGATCAGAAGGCATGTGTAGAACTTCCCCTGTTATTACTATGTTAATTTTACAGTGTCCTAGATTGGATCTTTGTGCATTACAGCACTCTGATTGTGCTAATCTATATGAACTCATTCTAGCCTGTCCTTTTATGAAATTGCATAATGATGGGAGGACTAGTAAACTATTCAAGGCTTCTGTCGGCGTAGTTCTCATAGCCCCAGTTATGGCTATGCATGCCATTCTCTGTAGGCTATCCAATCTATTGCTGACTTTTCCTTCACTTACTTTCTGCCACCAGATGATTGCAGCATAGGCCATCAACGGTCTAATGATCATTGTGTATATCCACATTACCACTGATGGTCTTAGGCCCCATGTCTTACCGACGGCTCTTTTACATGCATACAGCAAGTTCTTGGCCCGGGTTATGCTCCTTTCTATATGTGGATTCCAGGTTAGATTTTTATCTAACACTACACCTAGGTGCAGTGCCTGTTCTTCCATATATATATCTTGTCCAAATAGCTTCAGTGATCTCTTTCCCTCTAATTTTCTCCTTCTTGTAAAAGGGACTGACTGATAGTTGTTCTTCCCCACCAGTTCTCCACAAGGTGACCTTTGCATGAGGTCCTGGGTGACACTCATCACCTTACCTCGTACCACAATCACTAGGTCATCTGCGTATCCTTGTGTATAAAAAACCCTGTTCGTTGAGCATAGCTATGATTTTGTTTACCACGAGGTTCCACAGCAGAGGCGAAAGAACTCCTCCCTGAGCACAGCCTCGGGTGGCCCTAACCCTCAGCGTTTCTTCAAACAGGGTTGCATTTATCTTCTTTCCGTCTAACATGGATTTAATCCATGCAGTTGAGAATAAAAATGGAAACAGTGTCAAGACAGGATAAATCAATTAAATGAGGGAATCGAAATTAGGAATAAATCGATGAAGTAAACTTTATTGTGGCCCGCGATCAGATAGCAGACAAACTGGGCGTAATAAAAGAAGAGGTAGAGCACAACAAGAGCAAAACCAATGGAAGAATTGACAAAGCGGGAAGTGAATTACGAATTATTCGTAAGGAGATACAAGAGCTAAGGATAGAGAACCAGGCCACGAAATCCATTCTACCGAGAACCGTGGACATTCAAGTCAATGATACAGAAGCGACACCAACAGTGACTACTGAATCAAACCAAATTACTAATGATATTATGATAGGAAATGGAACTAATAACAATGGAAATCCGGCAGTAATAAATATAATTAAAACATTTGACGATAGGCCGAAGCATTTTAATAATACCGCGAGCATATCCCCAAGCAAATTTTGAGGAAAATTGGAAGATCATTTTTAGAGAAAACTGAATTCCTGACTAGAAAAGACTCAAAGAGTAATTGAGAAACAACTTGACTCCAATCCCAACATATGGTATCTAGCATTCAAGTATAGTTTCCATGATTATGAGGAGTTAAAGACAGCATTTTTAAGGAGATACTGGAATTCAGAAGTCCAACAACTCACGATGGAGCTCTATTCCCGAAAGTATGCTTCTACAGGACAAACGAGGTTTAGCGACTACTTCACGTACCAATTTCACCATGTCCAAAACTTGGACGCTGCACCAAGCGAATTAGCAGCTATAAAAACCATCCAAAAGCAATTTCCACCCAATGTACAGAGATTATTAGCAGCAGCAAATGTAGAGTCAGCGATCGATATGGAGAACATTTTACGGCAGCTTGATATGACGACGATGCATCCCACGAGTAGGTTGATTCGAAGTTTGGGAAATGAAGAATCCATAAATGTAATAACACAGGGAAACTTGGAAAATGGTATATATAGTGAGCATAAGGATAACACCAGAAACCAAGAAAGAGAGGGAAGAAGAGAATCGAGCAGATGCCAATGTAGGAATGGTCATGAATTTCCCGGGAGATATCAGACAAATGATAGGTATGTACCGTATTACAGACCGAGGGAATGGAAGTCGGTATAACTACTGAAGAAAAGGTCTTTATGACGATCGGAGAGAACAGAACTTTAAGGAAAGGGAATTTGCGAATAGGAAGAATATACAAGAACTGAAGGAGAACACATAAAGTAAAGAAAGATGGGAACAGGTGATAAAGGACAAAGATGTTACTGGAGAAATGGAAAGTGTGGAGAGTTTGGAGCTCTAGAAATACAAGAACAAGGAGAGAGAGGAGCGACGACTCAACCCGAACGCACCAAACGTCAGTACTAACTCAGATGTTTCCGAGAGAAAGAAAAAACTTTGACTTTAGATTAAACCTTGACATAGATAAATATAGAGAAAAGAATAAGGATGAGTAAATTTTAAGTTGAGCATTTGCCAAGTAATATGTTGGAAATCTGTGAAGAGGAAGAGTACTCTGGCATGGAATATGAAACACATAGTGGAAGTGAATCTATTTAGGCAAAGAAAAGAAAGATAAAGCGTAGAGAGTAAGCTTAAAATAATATTAATCATTTAAATTCAAAGAAAATTGCGAAACGAAAATCAGAAGGAAGAAATTGAGTAACGTAAAGGTCCATTAGATGTGAGATTGAAAGGACATTATAAATATATTGCAAGCAATATATTTAAAAGTAACTGAGAGGTGAAATATACCATTACGTTACATTCAAGGCGCTCATACACATGGAAAAGGAGCGGACAAAATGGCCCGCGGCAGCATCAAGCAGTACAAATGCATATAAATTCTTACCAAGATACAGATTAATCTAAGTCTAGAAGGTGCAGAATCATAGAGACCTTGCAAAGGAGTTTCAAGATGGAACAAGTATTGTTTTAGAAAATAATTGAAACCAATTCATTCTTAATACTGAAAGAAAAAGATCGTATGGGAAAGTCAACTCAGAAGCAAGAGGAGGCAGTCTTAACATTAAGGAAATAAATAACAGATTAAATAAGTAGATTGGAATAGAATTCCGAGTTACGTAACTGCAGAACAACAAGTCATGTTGTGGAAAGGACCGAAGACCTTGAAATTCAAAATATTAGAGAAGGGAGATATTGGAGCCGCCGAAAGAAAACGTGAAAGGACAAATTTCTGTGCTACAAGCAATCTAAAAACACTGAAGAATATCTTAACCCTTTCAGTCCCAATGTTGCTTTAGGTTAACATGATATTCAGTGCACACATGCACTAAGCTTATTACTTTCCCCTAAGTCCCAATGTTGCTCTGAATTAACTACAGATATAAGCTTCCATAATCAGTCAAGAGATGGCAGAAAAGTTGAATATGATTTATCTTGGATAAAAAAGTTGACAGAGGTGCACTCCATGGTCATGGAGGATGATGTCTTGGTGTTTACTTTCTGCATTTTATAAGTGAGGGTGTGTTGAATTAGGAGTGTATTTATTATGTTTTGTGTAAAAACCTTTCAAAATACCGTGTGTATCACATACACTTACATTTAGCAATATCATTTTGTTATAAATATATCTGAAGTTGTTGTTAATCTAAAGCAACATTGGGACTCAAGGGGTAAACTGTGTTACCATATCCTAACCTCAAAACAATAATGAGCAAGATGAAGTGTTTTGGTAGGGCACTGAAAGAGACAGAAATAGAGGATATTCTCGAGAAGCTTATTGACGGGACAATCTCTGACTTTGAAGATAGTGATTCAAGTAATGAATTTTGTAACTATATAGGCCTATATATAAATAGTGTATTATGAACATCATACTCGCCTTGATTTAATAATTTGTTCTGTAGGTCACAGATGCAAATCCAGATTATGGAGAACAATGTGCTGGAGGAAGTTTAGACAACAAGATAAGTGAACATGTCCCAGAAAAGAAAAAACGTCCCAAGTATCGTTTTGAATTTTATACCGGGAAGGGTAGTTGCAAAGATGTGGGTCTAGGTTTTTCTGGCGACATTGTAATGGCTCTCACAAGTGAACTTCCTGATCATAAACATTTTAAAGTTTACTTTGACAATTCGTTTTCCTCCCTACAGTTAGCTATTGCCCCAAAAGAAAGGGGTATTCTTTGCGTTGGTACCATCCTAAATGACAGAATGGGGAAATGTCCGCTTATGTCTGAAAATGACCTAAAGAAGAAAGGAAGAGACACCTATGTCTACAGAGTGGAAGAGGAACACAACATTGCCCTCATTCCGAGGTTCAGTAGGAAGGCAATCCATTTCATTTCTACATATATCCGTGTAGACCCAGTAGATACGTAAATGCCAACGATGGTGCCAGTCGGAAAAGAAAACTGTGGGAATAGTGTGTCCCCAAGTGGTGAAAGAATAATAATCATGTTATTTGCTTTACGTCCCACTAACTACTCTTTTACGGTTTTCGGAGACGCCGAGGTGCCAGAATTTTGTCCCGCAGGAGTTCTTTTACGTGCCAGTAAATCTACCGACACGAGGCTGACGTATTTGAGCACCTTCAAATACCATTGGACTGACCCAGGATCGAACCTGCCATGTTGGGGTCAGAAGGCCAGCGCCTCAACCGTCTGAGCCACTCAGCCCGGCGGTGAAAGAATACAATCAATTCATGGGGGGAGTAGATCTAGCAGATATGCTGCTTGAGCTATACAAAATAGACATCAGAACGGTCAATTAGTATATGAGAATTGTGTTTTGGTGTATTATTGTTGCAGTAGTCATGGATGGCTACTGTACGGTAAACATAAAAAAAAGCACCAAGGAGAAAAATGCATGTATTCCCTTGTACAATTTCAGTTAGAAATATCTCAAGCATTGACTAGGGCAGGGAAAGTTCTGAATCAAGAGCATGGCTGACCAAGTGACAGTCCAATTCCAGAACCCAGTCGAAAAAAGTTTGCTCGAAGACCAGTCGATGATGTAAGGTATGATGCATATCCACACTTGCCTCAGTATGAAAAAAGGAAAGGCTGGAATAGAATTCCGAGTTACGTAACTGCAGAACAACAAGTCATGTTGTGGAAAGGACCGAAGACCTTGAAATTCAAAATATTAGAGAAGGGAGATATTGGAGCCGCCGAAAGAAAACGTGAAAGGACAAATTTCTGTGCTACAAGCAATCTAAAAACACTGAAGAATATCTTAAGTAGCAATTGGAAGCCGTAATTAGCCTGAGGGAAAGATATATTTATTAAAAGAAGCCACAGCTGAATAATTATACAGACGCAGTTTCAACATAAAGACAATAATATATATGTGTTGAAAGGCTAAAATGAATGACTCACTTATATGTTCTGTCAGTATACTGTCATTTTCTACTTTCATGAGCAACTGTGACATCATGAGATCCACCTAAACTGTTGGGAGAAGATTGCCTGGGATACCATAACGAGGTCAAGCAGTACCATGCTGTGGGACCAGAGATGACGTCTCGAGAGGTGGAATCCAGCCACATGGAGATGGCATAACGAGCAAGCAGAAGCCAGCAGTCCCCAGAAGAGAGACGAGATATAAGTTTCCTGTGTAAAAATATTTGTAGTATTTGATAGAAATAATTTGTGTTAGTGAAATATTTACTATATATGAATCCTACGTGCCAAATTCTAAATGTTAGCAGTACGCCGTGATCATATAACCACGAATACTCAATAATTTAAGCAGCAGATATACTCGAATGTGAAGTGATAGGGTTATATTGACATATTTAACGAATGTATATCGACTTAACGTACCAATCTACATGGAAAGTCTAGTCAGCTATGAACTGGGAGATATTGGGAAGAATACATGTATTACAGAACATAGTCGAGTTTTAAGAGAAAACCAGATCGACAGACATAACCGTACCTACTTGATTAATAAGAAGAAATGGATCCTGCTTGGAATATGAGATTATTATGGAAAAGATATTGTCGATGGAAAGTTGTATCGTAACAAATATGATATACAAGGGAAGAGTAATGAGATGTTAAATATAAGAAGAATGATTAATAAGAAGAGATGGATTCGAATTATGTGTTAATAGAGATGATGAGATGTAATGTTTATTTCGTCGAGAGGTTATGTGAAAGAAGATGTTACGAACTTGTATGATATATGTTGGTAGAGGATCGTATTTGAAATGAATGTCCCAAGGTTAGGTCATAAATCAAGAATGTCAACAACAAGAAGACCCAACATGAAATTTTCCCCATAATGAATAAAAATAAAGATAAAAACCTTGTGTAGGGACAACCCAAAGATCAATTATGAACTTACTTGGAAACTAATCAATTTTTGAGCATTTAATTTTCAATAGGCTCGTTGTTCACTTAGTAAAACTAACTTTTCACCAGTTGAGTTGAATTACGAGTTGGAAGTTGTGTAATGATATTAATGAATTGAGAAAAGCAACTTTTGGCATTTAATGAGTGTATTAGCAGAAGAGACCCCATTTCAGCTAGGAAAACAACAGATAGGGAATCTGCCACCTGGGCGACTGCATTCTTGCATTACTATTTTAAAATCATGCCGCATACGTTAAATAACATTATCGGTTATTAACACATCGTATTTACCACCAAAAATATACCATATTATAATACCACGTCATTCATTACCATAAATATATCTCAACGAATAATTATACGTAAAACCACATCAACATGTCGCTCAAATCCTTACTTCCCTACATAAACATTAATCATTCATTTTCCATCAAGATGGTGCGCCACCTCACTGGCATAACGACGTACGCGATTGGTTGAACGTCACTGTGCCCGAGCGCTGGATAGGCCGCAAGGGCCCCAACGACAAGACTTGCTTGGCATGGCCTCCACGTTCTCCCGACCTAACGATATGCGATTTTTTCCTTTGGGGCTTCATCAAGGATCGTGTGTACATGCCTCCGCTACCAGCTGACTTTTTTTTTTTTTTTTTTTGCTAGTTGCTTTACATCGCACCGACACAGATAGGTCTTATGGCGACGATGGGACAGGAAAGGGCTAGGAGTGGGAAGGAAGCGGCCGTGGCCTTAATTAAGGTACAGCCCCAGCATTTGCCTGGTGTGAAAATGGGAAACCACGGAAAACCATTTTCAGGGCTGCCGACAGTGGGGTTCAAACCTACTATCTCCCGAATACTGGATACTGGCTGCACTAAAGCGACTGCAGCTATCGAGCTCGGTCCAGCTGACCTTCCTGAATTAAGAAACCGGATTGAAGCAGCTGTTGCTGAGATTACTGAAGACACACTTAATAATGTTTGGGAAGAACTCGACTAGAGACTTGATGTATGCCGTGTAACAAATGGTAGTCACATTGAACATTTGTAAAGTTCGTAATAAAACTGTTTGAGTTGCTCTTTCATTTGACATTCAATTTATAACTGTAAGTTTAATGTATTCAATATTATAAGGCGTTAAAACTCCGATATTCATTTGTAAACACCCTGTATTCTGTCTTGATTAACCCAAACACTGCAAAACCTGTATATATGCGTTTTGGTGCCGTGTGTACTTCAGCAATCTCACAAATGAACGCGATACTGTAATGCCTTGAGATTCCATGGAAATGCTCAAATAAGTTCTATACTGCAGATAAACCACTACATTTTGCGTGTTTTGAAAGCGATCTGGTATTATTTCAGCTTCGTTGGAGTGGAACATCTTTCCGCACACGTGTACTCATCATGGCGTCTTGAAGTATACATTCATCTCTTGTTGACGAAGAAATTGAATGTTTCCTCATAAATAGTGATTATGGACTGCTATATTTTGATAATGAAGGTGAAAATTATCTAAGTGGCGACAATAAACTGCAAGAAAGTGCGAGACAAAGTAGTAATGATGAGTCTCGTGCGGAATTGTCACCTCTCCCTCAGATATATTATTTTTTCCCCAAATGTAAATGATTTTGATATTACCAGTTCTTGGATAAATACTTTTATATTATATATCAGTAATAGTATCACCGAGCGGGGTAGCGCGCATATTAACATGCTATGGCTATGGAGCCAAGCTCTGCACTCGGCAGGCGAGTGGGTTCGAACCTCATCGTCAACTCTCTTGAGAATTTCTTTTCTTTTCTTTGTGGTTTCCCTTTTGCACTCCCAAGTAAATGCTGGAACAATTCCTATTCATAAGCCACAGCCAATTCCTTCCATTTCTGTACCCAGTTTCATTTACCATCATCATCATCATCATTTCATATTCATTACCTTCTCAACTGAGGTTTGCGTCGGGAAGGGCATCCGGTCGTAATATAAGGTGTAAAATATAATCTCACTTCATCCCTGACATCGTATTGGGCTGTGGGGCTAAGGGGACGATATGCATTCCATTAATAGTATCAGTAAATATGTATCTGTCAAAGTGCTTCTTCCTTTAAAAAACCCGGCCTACAGGACTCGGCTGGTCATCAAAACTCGGCAGTGAAAAGGTTAAATCATACATGAATTACATATACTAATTAGGTACATGTTTTGCCGTAGTTTTGGACATCTGCAAACTAAAACAATGGTCTTATACTCATTTTTTTTTTTTTTTTTTTTTTACAAAAAGTTGTGTTATAGGTTATACTTACATAGATTTAAAATGTGTACATTAATTAAAACCCAGAATTTGTGACAAGGAAGCAATTAAAATTATCATACAATGACTAGAAATTGTCCAAAGCGTAAGTTGGAACTTCTCCAACTGTATGAATGAATCATTAGGTTGATAGTTTATACAAATGTGTTCTCATTGACTAGAAATTGACCGAAGCATGAATTGGAACTTCTCCAACTGTATGGATGAATCATTAGGTTGATAGTTTAAACAAATGTGTTCATTCAAAGGTGGTTATGATCACCTATGTTGTTAAGTACACAGCTACAAAACCGGAACCGTGGTATAATGTCGATCTTGTTGGGCTTGGATATCCCATTAGAAAGAAGCGTGGTTGGATGGTATTATTTTAAGAGGTAAAAAAAGTGTATGTTGGAACATGTTGTCAACATCATTCATTAGTCAGCGGATCATCTGTTAAAATGTTTCTTGGAATTTTGTGCCATGAGCACCTGACTAATGAATGATATTGACAACATGTTTCAACATACATGTTTTTAACCTCTAAAATAATACCATCCGACCACGCTTCTTTCTAATGGGACATCCAAGCCCAACAAGATCGACATTATACCACGGTTCCGGTTTTGTAGCTGTGTACTTACGACATAGGTGATCATAAACACCTGTGAATGAACACATTTGTATAAACTATCAATCTAAGGATTCATCCATACAGTTGGAGAAGTTCTAATTTACGCTTTGGTCAATTTCTAATCAATGTGAACACATCTGTATAGACTATCAACTTAATGATTCATCCATAGTTGGAGAAGTTCCAATTCATGCTTTGGACAATTTCCAGTCATTGTATGATAATTTTAATTGCTTCCTTGTCACAAATTCTGGGTTTTAATTAATGTATACATTTTTAATCTATGTAAATATCACCTAAAGCACAACTTTTTGTAAAAAAAAAAAAAAATGTAAGTATAAGACCATTGTTTTATTTTTAAGTTCTAATGTTTAATTGGTTTAAGGACTTGACCTTCAAGGTTATTATTAGGCTGAAGATGCCCAAAACTAGGGCGAAACATATACCTAATTAGTATATGTAATTCATATAGGATTTAATCACTAAAGAATATAACTGTATTGAATAGGTGGACACAGTAAATTTTATTCCTGAAATTGTTTTACTTAATGTTATTGCTTTTCGATTAATTTAAATTCATTCTTGTGTTTCAGCCTTTTCTTATTTAGTGTAATCTTCGGTGGTAATGTAATTGTTTCCGCGTAATGGAGTTTTTCCCTAGATTTCCATATTCACCCATTTTATATTTTTAATGACCGTGCCTTGATGGACGGTCACAGCAATAGTTGTGTTTTCAGAGGCAACTCTTTTTTGTTATAAATTTGTAACTTATGTAAATTATAATTTATGTAAAGTTTACTTTCTTTGAGCTCGCCTCCTGTAATCTGAGACGAGTTCTGTGTTAAAGCCTATATAACCCACCATCAGAAAAGCTGTAGTTTTCTATGTTAGTATGTATTTTAGTTTAGGGTACATTAGTTTTATTTCCTACATTATTAGCTGGCCTCTTTCCCTTTAATGTTTTAAGTTTGTATAATATATATGTTTGTTTTTTTAGGGTGGTTGCCACGCGTTTCTCTTTCCCCACAATGGGATACGATCCCATGGCCTCAATAGGGTTCCTTCCACGTCCCACAATCCTTCTGCAGTTGCCGTCGTTAGACCTGTAAGTTTAAAGTTGCCACAACACGAACTTGGAGATAAATTTGTTTCTTCTTTAATTTCATATATTCCACTTTCATTGTTTATTACGTAGACACGAATTACTGCTACACTGATAGCAGAGCGTGAGTTGGAATAAAGCGAGACTCGCAGCAATTATCCTTAGCTAAATTTAAAAAAATTGATTTATGAGAGTTTTTTTTTATAGGATGTAATTGTTACATGTGCATTCCTAAACCTTGTTTGTTTTTCATGACCCTTGTTTGAGTTTGAGATAACCTGAGAGAGCTGCCTATTATCTCTGAGATAGACGCCTTTTGTCCGTCATGCGGAATCTGTGTTTCGCTGTTCGTAACCTCTAATTGCCTGAACTGTTGGAGGAAATGGTAAGTCACTGTCTATAACAAATTCTTTCAGTTTCATTGTCATTAAGTTTCCATTGTGGCAAGCCTTCTGCTGACGTGTTTTTTTGGCAAAGTTATATTATCATATTGCATGTGCCGGGTTCGAATTCTGTAGATCTTCTATAATAAGTTTCAATGTGTTTTTGATCATTTAAAGTTTTCTTAATCTGTGTGTCTCTAAAGTACCATCTGCGTAATTACCAGGTGCTTTAGGCCATGTCATCAATTTATGCCAAATGCTGTACTTCCTTGTCTGACTGCATGTTATCTTTCAAATGGCTGGTGTGCTTTATATGTTGGGGACAGCTGATAACTTTTTTTTTGCTATTTGCTTTACGTCTCACTGACACAGATATGTCTTATGGCGACAATGCGATTGGAAAGGCCTAGGAATCGGAAGTAAGTACCCATGGCCTTAATTAAGGTATAGCCCCGGCATTTGCCTGGTGTGAAAATGGGAAACCACGGAAACCATCTTCAGAGCTGCTGAGAGTGGGGCTCGAACTCACTATCTCCCGATTACTGGATACTGGCCACATTTAAGCGACTGCAGCTATCGGGCTCGGTACAGCTGATAACTGACCTACCTTGAGTCTGTGCGTAGATTTTACATCTTTAAAAATTACTCGTGTCGTAATTGTCTTGTCTTCTTCAGATTTCATAATAATGTAGTGTTGATCATTGTACCGGTCATCGTATAGGTATGGATAAATTTTAGCATGGAGTTTCATTGGATTTTGTCAAACATCTGTTTTCGTAAAATTTCAGGAACAAATTTTTAGGTTAATGTTCGTAATTTATAATTAACTCTCAGTTCAATACGGGAAGATGTTCTTAACTTATAATAAAAATCATAATTTACAGTCTGTCTTTTGGGAGTTTTGTAAATTTCGTTTTTCAGGAATTTATTTTCAAAATGTATATCTTGTCGCCTGTTATGTTTTATTTGGCATTATTCTTCGTGTGTAATCTTTTAAAAATTATCTGTTACGTCGTGTTTTGGCTCAGTGTATATCTAAATTTCTGAACATGTGTTGTGTTCGGTCTTCTACTGTACCTGGGTTCGTTTCCAAGTAGGTATGGGACTATTTGGGGCGGTTCCCAGCCAGTTACTAAATTCTTCAATCAGATAAGAGATTATGGGGTCTCTGAATCTGCGTGAAAATGTTCCTAGTTCTTACGTTGAGCGTTTACATTGTGCCGCCTTCTATTTCCTTGTCAAATACTTTTATTTACCCGTGTATTCCTATACTTGCTAGGGAGGGTTCTATGAGGACTTGGATAGTCTCATAGGGTGAAACGTGCTCAGCATATTTATAGATCAGCTTCTGCTGAGGCCATTATGGCAAATTTTGATGGATCTGCAATTGTGCTCATGACATTTTTGAAATCTGGTGTGCATCTGATATGAGATTCTTCTGTAATCTTTGGTCCAATATTAGGTGACTAGATGGAGAATAATGTCCATTGTTATTGTAAATAGGAAGATTTTCTTTAAATGTTATTTTGGTATCAATATTCTGAGCTATTAAATTCAGTTATATTTGCTGTTACTTTGTAGGTCATCAACATTGTGTTTCAGTTATTCTAAATTTGTCATGAAAATTTGTAGTAAAATTTTGTAGGTGTTACAATTTGGTAAAGGTTTATTTTTGTTCATTTCTGGTTTCGTGTCTTCTAAATTTGTGGACTGAATAATATTTTCAAAATTCTATAATGAGCTGTGTCGTGTCTGTCCATCCATATTTATAAATCGTTGTAAATATTGGATGCCATTTGTGTTTGTCTTTGGTGTCTTGGGAAGGCATGTACGTACTGAGACTTAGGACTTTAGGTGGTGAGAAGCCATTCCTCTCCTGGCAGTAAGTAATTGGTTCTAATAGTCTCATTGTCGTGTGATGGATTCAAGAGTACTTGAGGTCATGTTCTGCCCTTTTTTTCCTTTTGCGGGGTTGATGTATGGATAATCGCATGGGGTGTATTGGTGTGGAATTGTGATGTGTGATGGAATCAGTAGTATTGAGGTTATGTTGTGACTTTTTCATTGCTTGGTACAGTGTGATTCAGGAGTCATAGCACTTGTGTTTCGTGTGTTGGAGGACAGATAAGATTGGTGATCACGGTGTCTCATGCTGTAATCTCATATTCCCTCGTATGAAGGTGTTATTTGTGCTTTTTATTTGTATGCACACTTTTGAACTGTTTTCATTTTTCTTTTGGATTTTCTGTTCATCGGTAAATTTTGTGCGATTTTAATTCTGTATTCCTGGCTTAACTGCGTTTTAATTTGACTGGTGTGACACGTGATACGTAAAGTGAGTTTTATCAGCATTAAAATGTTAAAGTAATGTGCACATGGCATGGTAAAGGGACAGTGACTTACTAATCTCATTTCAATATATGTAGTAATGTTGCAAGCTAACGTAATAAAGGTAACTATCTCCCTGTTTTAAATTTCCTTGCAACATTGTAATTTTCACCTCCTATTAATTTTTTTCTTTTTAATGTTGGATAATTAAGAATGCACGTAGTAAATCAATTTAGAGAAAATTTTTAGTGAGGATATGGGTAGTACATTGCGTGCCCAAATGGTAAAGTTTTATGTGTGTAGTACTTCAATCAATGAAGGTCTAGTTTGGGTAATTTATTACTTGGAGGATGTTTTCTCTTTTATGCTGACCTGTCGTACCTGTAGTACTTGAAAATGTTGATTGTGAAATGTTGTAACGGAATTGGGTGAACTGTAATGTGCCATGCTGTATCATCAGTATCATTTGTTTTTAAAATTAATTTTCCTGGTAAATTTCCTGTATTTGAATTTTGGGTTGTGTAAAATCTTGATTTCTTCCTGTAATTTGTGGATCTAGGGTAAACTCCAGAAATTTTTTATTTGTTTTGCCTGCTTTCTTTCTTTTGAAATTTTATATAGCGCTTGCCTGGGGAGCTGGGGTACCCCAAAGTTATAGCATGGGAGGGACCTCCCTGAGGAGCCTTGTGGAGTCACCAGTTTGGTGCCTAAAAAAATATTTAGTTAATGAAGAAAAACTGAAAACCCACCTTTCGGCCCTTCCTTTGTATTAAAAAGCTCTTCTGGAAGGCAGGACAATGGTTTCCTTATGTCTTCTTTACTCTGCTGCAGACTGATCTCTCTTACAGTGACTGCGATAACCGGGTCCATCCAAAGAAGAACCTGCCGTGCCTATGGGAAGGGCACTACGAATTTCCTGGCCGATTAACATCCGACCTTAGAGTGGAAAGACCAAAAGTTTCTGGTGGTGGCAGTTGCTCTGTACTGTGCCACGGTTCACTACTTGCTCACTGTAAGTTTCACTGGTGGCCTCGGTGGGACTGAATGTGGATGGAGATCGTTGGCGGTCAGTCATAGTCAACGCCTACAATGAACACCAATACCGGTGATCAACTTGTGACTCTTCAACCAGTATGGACGTTCCTGGCGAGAACGAGGTCATGATTTGTGTTCCAGAAAGTGTTGGATGGGATATCAGGTCAACTCCCCCCCACCCCAGTTCACTTATTGGTTTTGAGCAATACTTAAATTCAAAGAGGGGGAGGAAAGTTGCAGTTTGAACAGTCATCAAGAGCTTTGATGTAGATGTTGATTCCCATAGGGAACCTAAAATATTTGTCCTGAATGAGTAAATTTATAATACCAATATTATGGTCCGTTATTGGACATTATAAATTTTCCAGCTTTGTGTTTTAATTGTAGTATATTTTTTTAATGCAATTTAGGGAAGCCTCAAGATAAGACTTCAATTTTCTTTATCTATCGAAATTTGGAAATGTGGAGAAAAAGAGACATTATTAACTGGTAATCATAAGAAGTTTTAATCTTTGAAGATGTGAAGGTTCACTGTTGATTTGCAGGGGTTTTATCATACTGTGTAATTGTGTTCTAAAATTGGTAACTAAATTTTGTGCCAGCGGGCTCGTGTAATTTTAATAACAAAATTTCTACATGTTTTGCATCGAACTCCCTCGAACTTTCCCTGCAGAAATCTGAAGAGTTGGGATTGGTCGGAATAACGACTTTTTCCATTTGTGAATATGGATACCTAGAGAAATTCCCCGTGTTTTCATTAGTCTACTTGTGATCGCACTATTTTCGGTTTTGGGCTCCTTGTGTGAGCAATGCTTATGTCCGTGTCTTTGAATTCTGATCGCCTCAGCGGGCGGACACGCTTTGCGTCCGTCCCACCTTGGGTCCCTGGTCTCTTATGGTAAGCACTATGTTATTGCTTTTCGATTAATTTAAATTCATTCTTGTGTTCCGGCCTTTTCTTATTTAATGTAACCTTCACTGTTAATGTAATTTGTTTTCACTAACGGAGTTTTTCCCTATATTTCCATATTAACCAATTTTAAATTTGAATGTGCCTTGATGGACAGTCAAAGCAATAGCTGTGTTTTCAGAGGCAACTCTTCTTTGTTATAAATTTGTAACTTATGTAAATTATAATTTATGTGAAGTTTACTTTCTTCGAGTTTGCCTCCTGTAATCCGAGACTATATAACCCACTGTCAGAAGAGCTGTAGTTTTCTATGTTAGTATGTATTTTAGTTCAGGGTACATGAGTTTTATTTCCTACATAATTAGTTGGCCTCTTTCCCTTCAATGTTTTAAGTTTGTTTAATATATATGTTTTTTTAAGGGTGGTTGCCGTGCGTTTCTCTTTCCCCACAACGGGATACGATCCCATGGCCTCATTAGGGTTCCTTCCATGTTCCACAATAATTTTGTAGTTGTCGTTGTTAGACCTGTAAGTTAAAAATTGCCGCAATGCAAACTTGGCATTAAATTTGTTTTTTGTTTTCAATTTCATAGTTTCCATTTTCATTGTTTTATTACTATTATTATTATTATTATTATTATTATTATTATTATTATGTAGACACGAATTGCTGCTACAGTCATTAAAATGTCTTTATATTCTTCTAATGTTTTTTAATGTGATTCAATATTTTATTACATGTTAAACATTTTGCTGTGTTATTTTCTTGAACTATTAAACACTCTTCTTCTCAGGAAGGTTTGGACCTTGTTGGCCTAAGCTCTGCTGAACTCTCTTCCATAGTAAATGCAACATTATCCAACTAGATTTGAATGTCGTGTGGTGTGAGGATAAAGACAGAAACACACTACTGTCACCTCACATGAGTTCATGCGTATCATGTCGCAATCTAACATGTCCAGAAAGATGTACTACACCTTTGTGCAACTGGCCTGCAGTACGTACTACGTCATGCACTTCCCCTACTTCTTCCCCCACTTGCTCGCTAAGCTGCTCTCGTTCCTCGAGAGAGGGGAGCAAACTGCTTCCGAAGGCATTCCGCTCTCGATTGACGATGCCTGATTTAGAGTGACCGGCAATAAAATTGAAAATTACAAAAATGAATGAATATAGGGAAATTACAGTCAATAATTGTGCAGCCTGTTTTCTCAATGTATCATTGTAAAAGGTGAAGGTAAAAAATATCGACTAAGTACAGTACTATATCTACTAAGTACAGTACTAAGATTCTCGCATAATATAGCACACAATACTGCTCCCTCTAAACACATGTCCAGACCTGTGCTACCTACCAGTGCATTTTACTGAACTAGCAAAGCAGTTCCATGGAGGTGACTCAACTACCCTGGGCACAACTTTGTGGAATTTGCATCAAATAACCTGAAGTCCTTGTCGTTCTGATTTATAATATTATACTGTAAATGGAGTATGTCTATGATGTGAAATAAATGAGGACTCTATTTTCATAACAGGACAAGTCCATCTAAACAGATTAGAAGAAATCGAAAATAAACTGTTAGGGATACATAACATTTTTTACTACATACTGATGTACTTGGGGTTATCATCATGTTTGGTAATTATTTTAGGGTTGTAGCCTATCTTTTTGATATGGAAGACTATCATTTATATGGGAACAATCTGGACTTGTCCAGTTTTGAAACCAAGTCATGGATGTGACCTGTTATAAAAGTTAACTACTCTGACAACTAACTCCATTTTAGCTGTGGCTCTGTGAAGAGCAGCTGTGGCCTAATGATTGAATTCAACATTTTAAATCAAATTCTGTAGTTTTAATAAATAATCAAATAAATCACACCAGAAAAACTTACTACAACCAAAAGCAGGTCAAATAAAAGGGTTAACTAACAAAATTAAGTAAAAGGCTAAAAAAATTAGTTTACAAAATTGATAAACTCATAAGTAGGTTATAACACAGCCAAACACACTAGGTCAGGTAATATTACATAGAAACACCAATGTCATGACAATCACCTTCACAGAATTCTGGTTCAATGACATCAGAAATTTCACAAGCATTAGAAACTATGTCTTTATAGAACTGTAGTTCGTCCTGAATTTTCCAGTCTTGTCCAAAATGTTCTTTTAAGAGCTGATCGATATCTTGAATCTTTTCTACCTTCAGTTTATTCATACCAATGAGTGCTTCAAGAGGAATGATCACACTGCTTGTTTGTTTCATTTTCGTGATTGTGCCCTCCACTCCTACATCAGTTCTGTAGTGTTGCTCCCCCCTTATATGAATATTGTTCCCCCTAGTCTTCCTGACTACAAATCTCTCGCAGTGTGATATTCTGAAGGGAAGGGATTGAGTAGATTTCATCACATTCTGACATTCAGTTTTCCAATCATAAATGGACCAGTCCTTTCCTATAACTTTGACAGTTCCATGATTAGAGAACACTTCGTGATACGCAGAAGGTTGGACAATAGTATCTATTCTTTTCAGCTCCTCCTCTATTCGTACAAAAACTTGGTCTTGTGGAAGAAACGAGTGGCGAGTAACATGGAAGATTATCACAATTTTCTTGAGAGGAGCACTGCTTAAGCCATTTAGATAACACTGTCAATAGCATTAAATTCTTATTTTCCCCAGGGCATCCTTCGGCAAATAGTCTTATTATGTTTATATCTTGAAGATCAATAGTTTGCAGCTCATGATACAGGGCGGACATCACTTCATTTGATGTTTTAGGATGTTCATTTTTGGTCCAAGTATAAACTAACACTAGATTTGGACATACTGCTCTTTGAACTGCCAGTAACAACCGTGAAGTTTTAGAGATTTACTTGACGGGAATAATATGCTGACTGGTCTGGTAGTTTTGGTAGAGCCTGATTTTTCTGGCAGTTGAAAGATAGTGTTACCATGCCATCTCTTTCCTCTAGAAGAAACTCATAGAATGCCCTGTATTGGAGTTTATGAACTCTCTTCTCTATAATAAGGTTGATCTTTCTAGAAACGTCTTTCTCATTTTGAATGTATGCATTCAGTTGAATGCATTTTGAACAAGCATCAGTTGCCGGAGATCGAAATCCAATATTAAATTTGGTGTTAAACACTTTCCGGAAATAACTTTCTTTTACCCTAACTTCCAAGGGCACTGATGTATTGTACATCCGGCACAATTTCTTGATGTTCAGATTTGAGGCAAGGTACACTCTTTCAGGCTTATTTCGACAATAGTGAGATTCTATCCCTTTCAAGTTCAGTAAGTATGTTATCACACTTTCCAGTTTCTGAGCCTAAGACTGTGAACGATGGTCCCCACCTCTTCTTTCACAATTTGCAGATCCATTTTGCTTTACTCAGCTGAACCCACTAAGTACTCTGTACTTAGTTATACACAGTATTCCAAGAAATGCTTCACGACACACTTGCATTCTATTTCCACACACATCTGCCACAGTATATGTTATAACCTCACTTCTAAGTCTCTTCGGGCTGGTAGACTGAACTCTGCGTCATGAAGGAGGAACAGAATTTTAGCTTTAAATGCATCCTGTTCAGTTTTTACACTCGATGCATAAAACAATGCGCGGAACCTCTGTATGTCCCTCATTGTAAGTCCCCGACAATTTTTGCGACCTTTCCCAAGGCACCTATGATTGCAGTCTAGTTATTTTGGTAGATTTCTCGCCATACCTATCAACAGAGTTTAAAATGAAGTGAGATTACAGATCAGAGGCTACTAGCAGCACACGAAAGGTATATCACAGATGAAACACCCGTCAAAATAGAAAGAGGTAGTAAAAATTGAATGTATTTGGCAATTCAATTTACACATTTTACAGTTTCCTCTCGCATTATCAATTATATGAATAATTTATTATTTCAAAATGACGTTCACTTGGATTGAGCCCTCCAAAGTTTCAAGTAATTCCAAAAATACAACTCCGTCTACATACCTCTCTTTCTTTCCTTTTGCACGTTTCCATTTTTGAGGATTTCATTGCTTTCTCCGAGCTCTGTTGCCTCCAACAACTTCCTCAGTCGTGTTACATGTTAAAGAACTCATTTTCTTTATTTTCAGATTATGAATATTCACATTAGTAATCAAAAGTAGTATTAAACTTGTAAGAAATCAGTAAACATGTTATCAAACAGCAGCCATGACACTACCGTTGTCACGTGATCAATATAAGTTGTTCTCATTGGTGATGGAGAACTGGTCCGCTTCTGAAACTAGCTTATTGAAGACAAGTTCGTTTTTGATGCTAATAGGCACTTTTAAAGAGACAAATTAGATTGATTCTGTCCGGTTTTGTTCCTCACAAGCACTATGAACGCAAGCAGCTTTCAAAGCTGTTTAAGATTCGAGATTTATCCCAATTACCATGAAGAGTGGACTTGTCCAGTTTTGAAATTACACGCTTCAAATGGACTTGCCATATTCTGCAAAGTTTGTGACAAGTGTGTGGACTATCCATGCAGGTGATGTTCAACATAACTAATAGGTATTATTGCACCACTTACATTTATTCATTATTCTATTATCCCCTTATTTCCCCACATTATTAAACTCCTCCTGCTCCTTCCCATACACCCATAACATAACAGATACTAGGAATCATGTGATTCAGCCCTTTCTTTTATCTCTATTTTATTTACCATTTCTAAAATATCTCCTGTACACGCACCCCAATCTATTATACTACCTCCGTGCATTTTGATATATGTCAGCTTTCTCATTTTATCTTCCTGCCACCAGCCATTCAGAATATATAGGTTTTTTGCAGCACATAGTTCTGAGAATTTTTCCTGTTATAAGCTCACCGGACAAAAAATTAGTCATCCTAGCGCGCACGCCTGTCCTGTACAGATGACGCAGTGAACGAGTCCTACGCTCAACCGCACATGCATTGCCTCTACATGAGCATAAGGCGAGTGAGACATTGATGTTTCAATGTCACTTTTGTGACAGTGGCAAAAAAGGGTCAATTGTGTTTGGCCGTGCCCATGACCATACAATGTGTGAAGTTCCTACTAGATTTGTTGGTGTTTCACAGCGGACTGTTCAACGTGTCTACAAGAGTGGTGTACTACACGTTACCACGAAACAAGACGCTAGAATTGTGGTCAGAAAAAGATCCTAACTGAGAGGGACCGGAGATGCTTTTCACAGCTTGTGAAGCAAAATCGCTTCTAAACCTGATAGGAATTGCTGCAGTCAGTGAATTAAGGTGCATCCCAACCAGTTAGTGAGAGAACATTGTAATGGGAACTGCATGCACTGAAAATTTGGAGTCGGTCACCTCGCAAAAGGCCAATACTCACAAAGGCACATGAAGCTGCGCATCTGCAATGGGCTAGATATCATCGAATGTGGATAGTTGTGGCGTTATTAAACTAAATACGCTTGTTGTGTCATGTACTTTGGACAATCTACTGTCTACGCGACATGTATTTTAATTGTGTCTCATCGGCACTTGTAATTTTGGGGAATTATTTAATTCCTCTATGGACCTCGTGTTCACGGCCTAGTTATTGTACAGAGCTGTGATATACCACGATTATATGAGACTGGAATTCTACTATATTTGAAGTACTGAATTAATAAAAACTTTGTATCTCGTGGACTCTGATAATATCTGCCTTAGCACCTTGGAAGCTTGGCCTACTAGTCATCTACTCTGTCTATACGAGGAGAAGTGAACCTTTCGTCACATAGTTACACTGTGTGTTATTATTTCTAAGAGTATAATTGCACTTCGGACAACTACACGTACTCTTATGCCATCTATGAGACTACATTTGGTATTACAGTGGGTGGATCGACATTGCCCACCAGGGCGAGTATCTGGTCTATTCTGTGTCGTTCCTAGCGGGGACTTGGAAGTGGGGCATTTTGCGCAGGAAGCTTTGGAGAAAAGACGCTGTCGTGAACATGGCTAACGTTTCCATTGCAAAAACTATGCATTCGCAGACTGGTATAGGGTGATAACCTTAAAAAACTTTCCCACCTGGAGAATTTTTTTTTGAACATGCAGTTTGTATAATAGTTCCTTTGTGTATATAAGTAGATATGTAGTTTGGTGTTATTTTGGTACTTGTGAAGTGATAGTGATAGGTCAAATATGAGGTGAGTTATCTTGCATAAGGCCTAGTTGTAAATGTGTTTAATGTATTATTTCTGTTAAAATTATTTTACTGTGTATGTATTATATTCAGTTTGGTGTGTTATATGGACGTGATGGATATCTTAAGTTTGGTGATGCTGTGTTCTGCTACAAGTGTGTGCGTGTGGTATGTAACGGATGGCCATTATTGTGCTGAGATAATATTTGAAATTTTCAGTTTTCTTGTTGTTTAAATTGTCGTTCTTTTCGCCCGGGCTTATTTTTCGGTGTATTTGATGGTGATTTTCTATGCTATGCCCTTATGCGTGTGCCGTTATTCCTTGAAATTTGGTATTTTATTTGTCTCTTCTATCGTGATGTATTGTGGGTTCATATTCAAGTTTGTGGTTACTCTCATGGGTGTGATTAGTGCTTCTTGTCGCGTGTTTTGGCTTTCGTGTGCCCGTAATTGACCTAACACTGCACTTACACTTGTCTCTAATTTTTTTAAAATTTACATTATTATTATTATTATTATTATTATTATTATTATTATTATTATTATTATTATTGGTAATTTAAAATTTGTTTTTCTCTCTCTCTGAATATTTATTTTGACTTGAGTTTATTTTCATCCCTATTGCGAGCCTTTAATGAGATCCTTGTTCTAAATTATTTTAATAATAATAATAATAATAATAATAATGTTATTTGCTTTACGTCCCACTAACTACTTTTACGGTCTTCGGAGACGCCGAGGTGCCGGAATTTAGTCCCGCAGGAGTTCTTTAACGTGCCTGTAGATCTACCGACACGAGGCTGTCATATTTGAGTACCTTCAAATACCACCGGACTGAGCCAGGATTGAACCTGCCAAGTTGGAGTTAGAAGGCCAGCGCCTTAACCGTCTGAGCCACTCAACCCGGCTCTAATTATTTTAGTAAACCCGTAGTTACCTTAACGTTTGTCAACAATGCCATTATAATTTTTCATTTTAATCGAGGGCTTAAACAACCCGAGTGCAAAAGATAATGAAGCCTGGTCCTTATCTTATATCTCCTGATTTGTATTGTTGTGTTATCTGCTCTGGCCTGACGGTTACGTAACTTATTGTCATTATTATTGGGGATATTGTGAATTGTCGCCGGTGCGATAAGTGCACCTTGTGGATTGCTCCGTGAATATTATTATGACTGTTTCCTTCTGGAACTGCTTTCTCTTTGGGCTCACGGTGAAGTGATATGAACTGGTTCTATCCAGTAAATTATGTGTTGGTATTTTTATTTATTGCCTCTCCTTAACCCATTAACGCCTAGCGTTACCATATGGTAACACATGTAACACATTATTAAAGCTGTTACTGTACTTTCAACAGTTGTGCTGGAGGATTGGTACCACTGCTTATCGCTCTGTAAGGGAACCGCGCTTACGACAATGTAGTGCTCATTGACGTGTTTGTTACAATAATAAGATACAGACAGTTCAAAAATTGCTATCGCTGAATGTGCAGCAAAAATGGACATCCGCTTCGAGTAAGTGCATTTTTATAAGCTTATAATTATTACATGGATTATTTTTTGGTGTTATACTTATTTGTATAGTGTAATATACATTCTATGACTATAACAAATTATTTTACTCAAACCATGTGGAAGTTATGGCTTCCGAATTTCAAGTTTACCATATGGTAACGCTAGGCGTTTATACTCAGTAAAACGTATATTTTGCTTTATTGTTTTAGGAGCGGGTTTTCACTTGCTGAAGCACTGGACATCATTTACAATGATGATATTGACGGTGATGTGGTTATTGGACCACCAATACCAAATATAGACACAGATGAGGATTCTGGAAATGAGGATGAAGGTGGATTAGCTGACAATCTGACGTCTCGTCAATTACTGGCTAACGCTGAAATAAAGTTATCCAACGAAGAAAGAATAGGTGTGGACGAAAACGAGTACAGCCCATCGGTACAGCCACCCACACTAGCGGCAGCTTCACCTGAAATTATATCTACCCCAATAGCTGAAAATGTTATCAAGTGGATCGCTGAGAAGAAAACATCCGACACGCGATGGGAGAAAGGAGCTGATTTTGACATTGAAAAACCTACTGCATTCCCCCTTCCAGATTATTCAAGATATGAACACTTGTCAGTAATGGAAATTTTTGAATTGTTTATAGACAAAGAATTCATAGAACATTTAGTGGAGGAAACCAGACGCTATGCATTATTTTTGAATTATCAGGACCCAAAGATAACAGCAGAAGAAATGCGCTGCTTCATTGCCATTCTATATGTCAGTGGCTACAACAACATGCCTTCTAAAAGGCACTTCTGGGATTCGAATGATGACTTGAAGAACCTGGCAGTTTCTCGGTCAATGAGAAGAGACCGATTTCTTCAAATCTGTAGGTTTTTGCACTTTGCAGACAACTCTAGAATTGACCCTAATGATAAGGCATGGAAAATAAGGCCTATAATGGAAAAGTTAAAGAAGAGATGTATTGATAATTTCATACCCGAGGAACATCTATCATTTGATGAATGTATGGTGAAATATTTTGGCCGCCATGGGTGCAAACAATTCATTCGTGGTAAGCCCATTAGATTTGGATACAAGATCTGGAGCCTGAACACCAAGGATGGATATTTAGTGAATTTTGAGTTGTACCAGGGTAAAGGACCAAAATCTAATGCTGACTATGATAACTTATTTGGTAGGGCTGCAAGTCCCCTCTGCTTGAGGAAGTTCCAGATGAGAAAAGAGAACTAAGATACACCTTTTTCATGGACAACTTATTTTCTAGTACACGACTTTTCTCATTTCTCAAGTATTGTGGCTATTCTGCCATTGGTACTGTTCGAGAAAAACAAATTCCTAAAGGATGTCCTCTGGAAAACAAGCAAATATTTTCCAAAAAAGATCGTGGGACTTATGAGACAGCATTAGAGAAGAATGATGGACTGCTTTATGTCCGGTGGATGGATAACTCCGTGGTAACAATGATCTCTTCTTCATGTGGTGCACAAGAAGTCGGTCAAGTAAAGAGATACTCACAGCAGCAGAAGCGAACTGTAATGATTCCAGGCCAAGGCTGGTCGCCAAATACAACACCTTCATGGGAGGCACTGACCAGATGGATCAGAATGTTGCCTGCTATCGCATTGGGATACGAGGCAAAAAATGGTACTGGCCTTTGTTCACATGGATGCTAGATGTGGCTGTTCAAAACAGCTGGATTTTATACAATAAAGGGAGAAAACAAAAAATTGCTCAGCTGGATTTCAAAAGAGAAATAGCTACAATGTATCTCCAGAGATACCAGAATATACCAAAAGGAGCTGGAAGACCAGCAGTTTCACGGACCTCTCTTCGCGGCCGCATATCAGATTCTGTAAGACTTGATAAAACTGACCACCTTGTCCAGCACACAGAAGGAAAGAAGAGGAAAAGGTGCGCTAATGAAAACTGTAAATCCAGTGTGAGGACAATGTGCCTGAAGTGTGGAGTGAGATTGTGCATCGACTGTTTTGTTCCTTTTCATACTGGCTAGACCGTGTGGTTTTACAAACACAGAAAGAAGTGATGTGTGTAATATATCAAATGTAAAGTTCTAATTGTTATTGCATTTTAGTAGTATTACATTTAATAATAATAATAATAATGTAGAATAGTAGCCTGCTGATGATTCAGAGTGTAAATTTTTAATCAAAGTGATACCCAGTATAAGTAGGTAGTAGACGCGCCTAGCGTTGCCATATGGTAACGGCAAATATTTTTAAAACTGAGTGATGAATAACATTAAAAATTTCTTTTTCCGTGTGTTTGTGTTACTTAGAGTCATAATAATTTCAGGCGTTAATGGGTTAACATGACGTTGTGGTCTTAAATTTTGGTTTTATTTAGGTCGTAGTTTTTTTCCTGGGCATGTCTCCTGAGGGGACATTATGTCTGTATTTGCTGTGTTCTGGGTTTATGGTGATACATCGGGTTTCCTCATTTATATGTGGGTTGGTGGGATCTTATTTTTCCACTGGGGTGCTGTCGAAAGCTCTCGATTCTCATTTTAAAAGCTGTATTAAATTTTAAATTAATTTAATATTAACACTCTTCAGACATGCGTCTATTAATAATAATTATTTAGTTAAACTGATGCATCAGTACATATGTATATATATTTTTGGGAACAGAAAAGTACTATTTATTTGAGATACCATTTAATTTACATTTATTTAATTTTATTTAATGAATTTTCATCTTACCTCTTAATGTTGTGTTGGTTTTCTCTTGCAATTTTTTTAATGATTCCTCTGAGGTATTTAATTTTCTTTAAAATTGATGTATTGTAGAAACCATTAATTATACTTTTATTTTTATTTTATAAAAATTTTAGGTGTCATTTTGATGTTGCTTGTCCCGTAGTCCCTTGATCAACTCCTCTCTCATTCCTATTTGGGTTGGTTCCAGTACTCTTCCTTGCTTGTTGTGTTGTTATTCTGATTTGTTTTGAATTATTGCTCTTTCTATATTGGTCTTGTGTGTGCATGTCCCTATGACATACGTCATTTTATTATTTTATTATTAAGGGGCGTTGCGTAGTAGATGACTGGCAGTACATAATGTGCCCTGACAAATCACATTTTTGTCTGAATTCCAATGACGCATGTCGTCGAGCGCACCAAAGGCCAAATTCAGTATTTCATCCTAGATGTGTGCAAGGTCAGGTTCGAGCCGAAGGTGGGTCTGTGATGTTTTGGGGGTGTTTTTCGTATCATGGATTGGGCCCAGTCACTAAGGTGACCACTAACATGAACCAGCATGTTTATTTATGTTACCGAGGTAACGTGTTTTAGGCCCTCTCCTTAACTCTTTCCGGTCTAACTGCGATCATAGCTCGCAGCAGCCGAAATTACGCTCAGGCCGTGCTGCGGGCATAGCTTGTAGTAAGTTTTGACAATTCATTAAAAATCGAGAACGAGCTATGCACGCATTCTGGTGGTTACATCGTGTTTCTTTACGTATTCGTTATGAGAGTATTTAAGCAGATGGCAGTATTATATGTCTATTACAGAGAATTTACGATATTTTCGACCAGCAGTAATGTTGTCACTCAGTGAGCTCTAAGACATGGCTTCTCGCGGTAAACATGTGCATGACGAGTGATATTTTCAATATTTTATGATATATTACAAGTTTATGTGCAAATGAACATATTATTGACATATGAATTCAAAAAACTTCTTACATTTCATTATGATTGGAGTTCGTTTTACGGCCTAACGCATGTTCCTGCGTATTTCATATTTGCGTGAATAAGTAAGATTGTCTACATCTTAGTAAAGTTGTCTGTTTAGAAGACTGTATTTTCTCTTTCTCAGAAGTCTTTCGTGGTAAATGGAACAATATTTTTACATTTGAGTAACTTTTGACAATATATATCAATTAAAATAAAATTTGATAAGAGCTCCCATTTTCATTATTGTAATTATTATTATTGAATAATTATTATTTTTATATTGTGCTCATTATTGTTGTTTTGTAATTGCAATACACATTTTATATTAGCAAAATAGGGTAAATATAACAGTATTTCAGAAAATCGTTCTTGCTTAGTTATCTGTCAGGGTTTTTTCCATTTGCAAAACATGGTATAATATATAAACAATTTTAAAATCTCAAGTGATAGTTGACATGATACAAATAGAGTTTTTCAAAACTAGATGCTCAAACAAGCACAAAGAAAACAGAATCATGTAAATATCTCTTATAGGTACAGAGATATGATGTTTTAAAAATCCTTAAAAAAGTCCAGTCCAGAACGTTTGTTAGGGATATTAAGGCCCAGACTGGAATGGGTTAAACATTTCAGATGTGGCAAACTCACCGTAGAAATCTGTGTCACTGGGCATTTATTGCCAATGTGTCTTCTACTGTTATTTTCTAATGTGACTTAACGTCACACTTAATATTTATATCCTCTACGTCATGAGCATTAAGCTCCTACTCTTTTAAATACTTCATATGTATTTCGTCAACTAAGCACGTCATGTGCTTGTTCGCTTCTGCTTTGTGCTGCCCTCTTCGGCAGCCGGTCTAAATTTGTTGTCTCTCTCTCTCTCTCTCTCTCTCTCTCTCTCGCAGGCCAATCAACGCACGGCTACACCACTGAGCCAGCCAACGCAACACTGTGAGCTTGGATCATCCATGACTGTATGTTCAACAACCATGAAGGAAAGACGTGTTTGGAGTCCACACAGTGTCCTAGCTTCGGCTAGTATTACGAATCCGGGATAGATCTATTAACTCGAGGGTGTTTTCAACCACAGAAGATTTAGATTCCTTTCTAAAATCATCCTCGTTTTCTTCAGTAATTTATAGAGAATTGAGTGTCTTCTGATAAACCTCGTCCATTATGGATAATGGCATGTGATACGCATGTTAAGGTATTTCTACAAGATTCATCTGAAACTGCAAGTTTTCTTCATATTTTATTTTCTTGATTCTGGATTTTCTTTGTGCACTGCGAATTGCGCCCATACGGAATCTACTACTACTCTTCGGCCTTTGTGTGTTTAATGAAACTCCTACCAATTACAGTATAATCCCGAATACCACCCGCCACCGAACAAGACCCGCACCCTAAATTTGAGACTGCAAAATACGGCAAAAATAAAACTTACATACATATTTAATTTTCTTCAAACATACCACAAAAATAAATTCCAACAGCTTACAATTAATAAAATCATCACAAAAACCGTCAATAAAATTGGTTCAATACTTGGATCATTCACAATTCATCGTCGTCATCTGAAGTTTCACCATAGAAACTTTCGTCGCTGGCATCCTTCCACAAATACCTGTCCTCACTACCGTCCACTGAATTTGATATTCCACATTTCTTAAAGCTTTTGGACACTAGATCGTTGGGAATGCGCGCCCATGCGGTCTTGATCCAGCTGCACATTAGTCCCACTTCAGGCCTCTTCACTCGTCCAGTTGGTGTTAACACGTGATCACCATCAGACATCCATTTGGTGTACAACTGTTTCATTGCAGTTTAGAAAGACCGGTTCACGCACACATCCAACGGCTGTAGAATAGAAGCGAGTCCTCCGGGAATTATCGCAACATCGGTTTTTCCTTTCCTCATCATATCTTTTACAGCGTCAGTTGTAGGTCCTTGGTAACTGTCCAACACAAGCATGTTTCGTTTTTGTACCAAAGCTCCCGGGCAATGTCGCCAAACCCACTTCAACCAGTCCTAAACAAAGGCACTGTCCACCCAGCCGGACTCGTGTTCTAACAATAACACCAACCGGCAAGTTTCCTTTCGGAAGTGTTTTCCTTTTCAGAACCACACATATGGAGGGAGTTTGGTTCCATCCACTAATACGCACAACATTATCGTGCATCGTTGCATTTCGTTACCACCTGTTCTGATGGTTACACTTTTAGAACCCTTTGTTTCCACTGTATTTTCCAACGGCATTTCAAAATAGACAGTTGTCTGGTTAGCATTCCCAATTTGCGACAGCAAATAAAATTTTGCTTCCTCAAATGAATGTGACGCTGAAAGGCCGTTAATTTCTCTTCATACGGCACACGGAGACGTTGTGAAATAGACGTACGTCTCCAAATGCACAATCCCTTTCTCCTATAAAAGTTTCGGATCATCCGAGGCTTGTAGTAAAACCCTGTGTTTGAGTTCTTTTGAAATTAGTGCTTTCAATTGACACATTTCACTAGGAACACCATATCCTTCCTGACGTTATTCTATCACAAATTTGTGGAGACTTTCTTCAATTTCTGGAAACACTGCACTCCACCTGCGGAATGCTCTACGATCGCCGTTACTTTTTAGAAGTTTTTCCTTCTTCTTCCGCCAATCATGAATGCAAGACTCATCAATATCGTACTTTCTGCCAATGGCACGATTTCCATATATTTCAGCTTGGCTTACAACTTTAAGTTTCTCACGCACAGTAAACGACCGCAGATGCAGTTTTGAATCTATTGCTTACTATCGAGACAGCTCTTTCGCGGGACAGATACGGAACTCGAATGTGAGCGAGGTAAACTTCCATAACCAACAGTCTCGACTCTCGTAAAGTATGATACCCTGCGACATTAGCACCCAGCATGCCAACAATACTTGTGAAACAAATGACTATCAAACATCCGCAGCAGCGGCTTTCATGTTTATCGCATATTTACCCATATTCTTTGATTTACCGTATTTCGTTACCTTACATTTTGCGTTTACATGCCACTGTAACCGTATTGAGAAAAAAATCAATCTTGTTTTCAAGCACGCAACTAAAACACAATAAGACCTGAACACCCGTTTACATGTGGTATATTGAGTACGTTAAATGTATTCAAATCTATTTCAATACTCCATGTAAACGTAGTAAATATTTACAAGAATGAACGGCTTGAATATGACACGCACCCAAGATTTAGAACCAATATTTTGGGTATTCGAGATTATACGGTATGTCCACATTCTGAACTTTAAATGATTCTTTTTCTTCTTAGTTTTGACTGGGGAAATTGGGTTTCGAATGCTATTATCATCTACATTCCCTAAAGGGTCTTGCATTAATTGTCACATTAAATAGTTTACTAGCATATATTTGAATTAGTAATTTATTACCGTATTATAATTACTTGTTACGAGGCATCATTGCCCTCTTATGTATTTCTTAAATATAAGATGTTAAAAGGGGTTTAACAGCCACGCCAGTTTCCGCAAGGGTTTTAATATTTGGATTTTATCCCATCCTTAATACTTAACTTCTGTTTCTCTTTTGATTTTAATTTATCTTAATATTTTTGGGTTTTAAAGGTTCACCTGTTTTTCACTTGTTCTTCCCATGAAAATTACTATTGTTGTGTTTCAGCCTTGGGATTCGTCCTTCCCTTTTGATTTTAGCGTGTTTTCGTTACCTTGGAAATGATGATGATGATGTGGATTGTTGATTGACCATTTTGGCTGTAATTGAGTTTCCTACAGAAAAGATTTGGATCTTGGTGGAGTATTTCAAGTTCATTTTCCCCTTTAATGATATTTGTGAATTTCCTTCCCTCTTTGTGTTTATTTCTGTCCCTCTACGTGGGTTTGGTAACCAATAATTATTCAATTTGATGAGCGAAGATAGATATTTTCTTGCGGAAGCTCTCGGGAAGTAAACCAATGCTTCTAACCAATGTTTTCAACTTACCTGTTTGTTCTTGTTTAAGTCGGCTGGCTGCGTTTAAGTTTAACTATTAACTCAACACTAATTTAATTATCTTTGTCGTAGGACAGGTATCCTAATTATGATAAAATCTTCAATACTCGTATTTTGAAGTTTTATGATGAGCCAAAAGTATTATGTTATTATATTTATGTTTCGTGTCCATGGACGTATAACGTGCGGACGTACGGACACACAGACTTCCAATATGGCGTCAGGGAACAGCACCATTAGGTCTCTGATGTGAAACAAGTATATTTTTTCTTTGTAGATTGTTTTTGTGACGAGTGATTGTTTTTCTTGATCTGACAGGATAAGTTCGTAGCGATAATAAAGTTGTTTTTTTTTAGAATTACGTAAAAGTGTTCTCGTGTGATATTTTTATTGCGTAAAATAGAAAATCGCATATAGAGAACGACAAATTGGCGACCGTGACAGGACTTTCGAAGTTTAATGATGAAGATTGATCAAATGACCGTCGTGATTTTACGAAAGGCGCTGATATCCCGGACAGGCCCCCAAATTTGTCGTTCTCTATATGCGATTTTCTATTTTACGCAATAAAAATATCACACGAGAACACTTTTACGTATTTCTAAAAAAAACAACTTTATTATCGCTACGAACTTATCCTGTCAGATCAAGAAAAACAATCACTCGTCACAAAAACAATCTACAAAGAAAAAATATACATGTTTCACATCAGAGACCTAATGGTGCTGTTCCCTGACGCCATATTGGAAGTCTGTGTGTCCGTACGTCCGCACGTTATACGTCCATGGACACGAAACATAAATATAATAACATAATACTTTCGGCTCATCATAAAACTTCAAAATACGAGTATTGAAGGTTTTATCATAATTAGGATACCTGTCCTACGACAATTATCCCCCCCTAAAACCTTCAATACTGATTCCGGACCTTTCTGTTTCTAGGTCTTAAATTATACCTAGAGATTCCGATCTCCATGTCTTCAGTTCTCTCATCCTCCAAGGTCGGTACCGACACATGTTGATCCTCTCTGGAGTTCGTGTCCTTCTGGGGTCCTTTAGAGAGTTCCCACTCGCCGGTCCCTCCGCCTTCTGTTAGGGTTTGAGGCAATACCTTTAATTCAGACGTATGCACCTTCGTCGGCGGCATAGTTTTCAGAAGATACACACCATTTCCCAACTTTTTCTCCACCTCAAAAGGTCCGAGCCATTTTGGGGCCATCCCAGCGTGGAACTTCTGAGGCTTGTTGCTGAGGGGATGGTTTCGACGAAGAACTAGTGTTCCCGGTCTGAGCTCCGTTTCTTCTGGTGTATCGTTGTTCTCGGCTTCTCTCCTGGAACGCTGTTCGGCTTGGCTATGTGCCTGTTGTATTCGCTGCTGATTATGTACATACCATGTATCCAGACCCTCCGGTTCCTCCTCTCGTCTATGTATGAAGTCCCACTCACCGGTTCTCTTAATTGGACGTCCAAGAAAAAGTTCTGCGGGCGAGAAACCTGTGACGCGATTAATCCGCTGTCTGATGGCCAAAAGGGACTCAAGTAGCTGTTGGTCCCACTTGGTATGTTCTTTGTCAACCAAGTGAATTCGGAACATCTTCTTCAGCTCCTGATTTCTCCGTTCGGTTGGATTCGCTTGTGGGTGGTAGACTGGTGTCGTCCAGTGTTCGATTCGCCATTCTAACAAAGTTTGCAACCACTGTCTTGAAGTGAATTGACTACCACTGTCTGTGAGTATACACCGAGGATATCCATAACGACTGAAGACTTCTGTCCTTAAGAGGTGTATGATTCGTCCCGATGTAGCTTCGGGGATGGCGAATGCTTCCACCCATCTGGTGAATAGGTCAGTCACCATGACTATTCCCGTTTTTCCCCGAGATGTCCTAGGGTAGGGTATACATAAGGTCAATAGCGAGTACCTCCCAAGGTTGATGGGGTCGTCGTCCTCTCATGCTGGTACTCGCCTTCTGATTGTTCGCCTTAGTGCGAGCACAGATAACACATGCTTGGATGTAGCTCTTAATTTCTTGACGCATGTGTATCCAGAAGAAACGTCGCCGAATCGAAGAATATGTTTCCTCTTGACCAGGATGCCCTGCTTCTGCATCATCATGATATTTATTCAGAATCCTCGTGGTTTGCAACTTCGGGATGACGATGACCGGGGAAGATCCAGGCAGATGTGAAATGTATTTGAGTATGCCGTCTTCGAGTCGGAAGTTCTTATAGCACATCTTAAACTGGACTGGGACAGATTGACGATTAGTGCTGCGTTTGCTGATCCAGGATTTCATTCGGTTACAGGACATGTCCTCAGTTTGCCATTTCCTTATTAATTCCAAATCGATCTCATTATTCCTTCGATGGATAGCAAGAAGCACATGATCGGTTTGAGGCCTCTTAGTTGGCAGAGGGATCTCTCTCTCTCTAATAAATTCGTCGCTGATACCTGCCCGTCCTCAGGATTTCTTGATAGGCTATCCGCCGCTTGATTGGTCACCCCACGAACGTGACAATCTCGAAGTCAAAGTCGGCAAGGATCAGGGCCCATCGCATGAGTTTGGACTTCGATCCAGATACTTGGTTCAACCACTGAAGTGAAGAGTTATCCGTAAATAGCCTGAACTTCCTTCCCTCTAGGTAACCTCTAAACTTCCCGACAGCCCACACCACTGCTAATGCTTCCTTCTCGGCTGTACAATAGTTTCTTTCGGAATCTTAACTTGTTGGTTGTACTCTGAGTTTACCAATAATAAGTTTATTTTTTTTATTCACACGAGGATGATATTTCTGATTTTTGACAACATTAATTTAATTTTCCTTTCTGAATTAAAATTATCTATCAAATTTTAAAATTATTTTTTTCTTAACTCTTGTCAAGTCGATACCATGACAGAATTTTCTTGAATCCGCGGGTAATTAGTGACTCCCTAACCTGCTGAAGGTAAGTCCCATGTCTATTTTGTTTCATGCTGTGTTTTTTGGGGAGGATTTTAGCTTCCTTGAGCATTTATACTTGTACCAGTTCAGTGGCAGTACCAGGTCGGTACAATTAAAACATTCTGGATGATCCGGTGTTGCCTTTCAGTCAATCTCTGCATATTGAGTATGCTAATGATACCCCAATTTTTCAAGATGACAACAGCAAAGTTCAGCGGGCTGGACGCATGTGTGACTGGTTTTATGAACACTCCCCAACCCTATTACATCTCGATTGGCCTGCAAAATCAACTGACTTAAACTCCATTGAAAATCTGTTGGAACAGCAGGTAAAATGCCGTCATCAGCATCCCCGCAATTTGGTGGATTTGCGCAATCAAATCCTCAACAACTGGCTTAACCTGGATGCGATGTACCTAGGACTTCTAAAGCCTAGGTATGCTCACCCGCAATTATGGTTCATTCCTGCACTACGTTGGTACGGCAGTTACCCGCCCCAGCCTTGTATATCCCTCATTTTTACTGTTCTCCACGATAGAAAATAATGCTAAACTAACATAGACCTACTGTAAAAATACTCATTCTCAGTATTACTCAAACGGTTATTCAACATAAATATTAGTATATTTCATACATTATTGTGTAATTTTTATTCGAGGCGGTGATTGTAAAAGCAAGGTCGTTGATAATTTAGCTTTTAACAAACTAGGCAGGTACTCTCACTGGAAAAATATTAGAAAAAAATAGCTTACTAATAAATCGGTTTTTTATTATTAATATATTATGATATAGGCCTTTGCTGGCAAGATGTAGTGTTTACAGTGCACTATGTCTTCTGGTTTGGACTAGAATAAAGTTGTTACTTTCATTTACCTGTTCTCAGTCTTATACTTGGCTTTGACAATATGAAAGTGGCTGAGGTATGAGCGATCCTAGTAATGCCATTCCTTATGCAGCCAGTCCCTGCTATGAATGGTGTGAAAATGTCACTCATAGGGTTGGTTGCTGCATGCATTTCAGTGGGCTTGGCAGACTGATGTGCAATAGCAACTTCTGGCCCAGTGAGGAAAGCAACGGGAAACTACCTCACTCCTCATTTCCCTAGTACGCCTTTTCAGTGACACCTAGGCCATCTATGACAGCTAATGGTGAACCTGTTGAGGATCCAACCAGCCTTCAGGCTGAATACCCAACACACATATTATGATATATATTATATAAGTTTATGAACGGTACCAATAAGTAGAATAGGTTTTCGTAAGCTATGCATGGCGGTACCGTCAAATGGAATGAGGGACACCGTGGTATTGATATAGGCTAGTCATCCTTAAATAGCGGAATTCAACGTGGTAATCAGTCAGTGTCGAAGATATATAAATTTTGATAGAAGATCTTGATACCATATGATCTCAGTCGGTATGTCATACTTGCGTGAAATTGATTCAGCGCAATTTCAATGTTGTTGAAATAATAATAAAAATATTCTTCGAACAAAAATAACACTGAAATTTGATGTGCGAAGACAAACACACCCAAGTAACTGGGATTCTTTAAGTTTATTTCTTTCTTCTAAAATTTAGTCCTTTTCTTATTTACCACTATTTAAAAAAAGACATTCTATGCTAAAGTAGCATAGGCCTACTCTAAAAATAATCATTCTCAGTATTAGTCAAACGGTTACTCAACATAAATATTAGTATATTTCGTACATTATTGTGTAATGAAGCTCATCAACTTACGCAGTTGTAATGAACAGAGGATTTTAGTTTATTCAACCGAACATTTATGTAACAAATGTTATTATAAATTACATTCAGAAAGAAAATAGGAGTAGAGCAATTACTTCTATAGCTGAATCTTCTCTCCCAACCTGAAATATTGTACTGATATCAGTTACCAGTGACTTGTAAGGGAAGAGACCCGAGAGCTGTGGAGAATATTGAAAATTTTTGACTTTCGTAAAGTTAACAGTACTTTCTTTCTCTTTTCAAAGATTCCTCAGGCTTGAGGAGAAGTAGTATGATTTCTAAACACGACTCAAGTTATTAAACTTCAAAGGGTTGCAAAATTGGTTAACTTGCTCAGGCACCACATTTAAAAAAAAATATGGTATTTAAGTAATATTTTACAAATTTACTGTCTCCTTTTATTACAGTATACCAGTATACAAAACAATAACATTCCATTCCTTGTTTACATTTTCTCTTCTTTTCCGAAGCAGTCCAATACATTTTACCTCGTTTCCGTACATTCTTGTTGAAGTCTACAACAGCACGGGATCGAATTTTGAAGAAGGGTCTAACATTTTTTCTTCTTTTAAATTACAGCACATTGGAAAACATGTACTGATACATTAATTCAAAATTCAAAATTGTTTACATTACAAGATTTGCACCATTTTGCACTACATAATTTTTATTGTCCCTATAGAAGTCTTCACAGTTATAAATTAATTTCATAACTTCACAATTCGTTTTCCTTAGACCACCCAATTTCTTTTTTAAAATACGACTGTTTTAGAACTTGAGTCAAAAAGCTCATAGTTTAAAACCTGTCTGCATATAGGCCTACCACACTTCCTGTTTTCAATATGCATTTGTTGTACTACCACCAATGTTAAACGAATTATTTCTTTTTATATGAAGTGGTCAAAACATGTCCTGTAAGTTTTAATAATTATTCAATTTTGCCTGAGGCATTAATAAAGTATCGTTTAGGTGGTTATTTATACTTACTTCTTGATTAAACATCGATACGGTCATGAAATGGACAACTTGTAATTTGAAGTTAGTTTTGACAAATATTGTAACTGTGGTGTTCAGATATTGAGCTCCTGTTGCCAAACTTTGGGGGCAGAACTGAATATTGAATGTTCAATGTGACTGAATTAAGGAGTATAGTGGCGTCAGTGGGAGCTGGATGCAGGTTTAAGTCAGCACTTGAAGTAGAAGGTGTAGCAGAGGCAGAGGAGGCATAATGCAGACCAGAAGGGAATCTAAACAACCTGTATCCCGCAGTAGACACATTACCGAACTACAATTAAGTGCTGAACAACCCACCATTATGTAATAAATATCCACATAAATATAGCACTATTCTGTCCCTGCACGTGGTGATTAAAGCAATACATTCAATGTGACAAAGCGAACGCTCGTAGGAGAAACTAGAGTTTGATCACATGACCCATTGCTCATGTATGAACCAAAATGGCGGCTAAGCATACCCATCTTATAGAGCCTTAGATGTACCTGTACAACATTGAGGACATAATTCCTAACCGAATCCAGGCGGTTATCAAGTCCAGTGGCGGAGTTACATGATATTAAATGATGCTTGTAATGATTTCTCGAGGGGTGACTAATTTTTTGTCCAGTGAGTTTACATTCCATTCTTTGTCATGACCGCTTCTGCTACCTCTCTTTGGCTCCAATCCCTCTTTACTGTATGTTGCGATTGACTCCCCAATTTGTGCATTACAATCTCCCAACATAATAATTCTTGCTTCTTCAAAGTCACCTCTCATTAAGTTAATCTCCTCTATTAAATCCGCAAAAAAACTAATGTTTGTACAGTATATGGTGACCCTGTTGGATGATTATATAGGAAGTCTATACATACATCTGTCCACTACCTTCTAGTTTGAGCTTTATCCAAACTACATCTTCCATATCGTTAGGTAATTCTTCTATCTGATGACTAATATCCTCCTTTAATAGCAGTGATATTTCTCTACGCGCTCTCCATCATTACCCTCTCTTTCTTTTCATTACACTTCTCGTAACATACCCCTTCCACGATAAAATCCTTCCATCAGGCATCCATGTTTTTAAAAGGCAAATATCTCAAAATTTTCCACAAGCTCAAACACTTCATTAACAAAGTAAACTCTCCATTCCAGTTATTTTGATTTTCTGTTAACAGCAACACTTCCTGTTTTACTTTGTTTGTTTACCGTCTTATCAATTTGTACTAAACTTCTATGAGGAGAGCTATAAATTTGCCATAGCATCTTTCCTCCCTGTTAATTTCCGTTTACCTCTACAGGATTCCCGTCTCAGTCCAAATGCTTTTCATGTTCTGTCCTTGTTTCTTATGATCATCTATTTTACTAGAACTTTTTACAGCTACAGGTGTTCTACAAGTGCTAGCACCCGATTCAACATCAAGTGTTAAGCATTTACTCACAGGGCGCCGCTGACTACTGGGGACAATGCCCTCATTCACTACAGTTGTCAGCAAACATACTGGCATGTGCTCCATGCCTGTTTCTTGCTCGTCATCATTCCTTCTTCCGTGTTGTGTCTCTGGCGCTGCAATTCCTTCTCGTGCCAAGGCTTCCAGCTGGGATGACTAGTAGTTCATTCTCCAAACATCACCTATGATGTAAAGTCTCTTGCCCCCTTATGAACACTGTAAGGCCCACTCTTCTTACTTTCCCCATGTGGAAGCGAAGAACTCTAATCTCCTTTCTCTCTTCAACTCCCAAGTCTCTCTGGATCCAAACTTCTGTCCCTTTTAATTTCTTCTCATTCCAGAGAATTTGAGTCTCTCTCATCCCGGATACAAATCGTCCTATTTTCTAGAGACCTTCCTATTCTCCACACGTCATCCACATCTGATTCCATGCAATTTACTTTCATTCCTGCCATAAGCACTTCTAACACAGAAAATAATAATGCCAATTTACCCTTGCCCGTATTCTCTTTAATTCCAAATATTATCAGACTTCTGTAATGTAGGGCAATTGTTGAACTCTGGACCTCCAGCTCCTGTTTGTGCTGCTCCAACACCAAGCAATGTTCCTTCGCAATTTCCACTTTCTCCTGATATTTATCTAGGCATTCTCTTATATCTTTCATGTCACCTCTCAGACTATCTTTCAAGTCCTGAATGTCCTTATTCTGTTTCATGATCAGCTCCCTCGTCATGTCTGCTTGGCTGACCTCTTTACCACCTCTTTAATTTTTTTAATATGCTCCCAACTCAATGGCCCAGGATTGCTTTCCACTCCTCCAATTACCAATAACACGGCGATCACTATCGCTGCCAAAACCATTTCAATGTAATTCCAATCACATTTTAGTCCACGTACCTGGTATGTTATGCGGTTCTTCCATCGGCCAATAACATTCAGTAGAGTTCTCTGCCTATCCACATTTCACTTACGCAACAAGCACTCAGCACTACCACAGACACATCTGCTTCGCTTACAGCGCTCCAATCGACTCACTAATCGTTATCAAGCAACATATTTCTGAGAATATCTGTAAATTATTCTGTAAATTATTACTGTCTGGTTAGATAATCCAAAATAATTTGTGAATAAACAGTAAAATTTCACTGAAGATAACAATAAAAACAGAAATGAAAGGACAGTCACAAATTTTCGCTTAATTTCGGAACCATCCAAACACACAGTTCATACTGTCACACTTGCCAGCCTTGCCAGTTCTGAGATGTATGGGAAAAATATCTCACAGAACATACATTTAGAGGAGACTAAACTGCTTTCCTGATCATATCTTTGCTGTATGTATTAGTTTATGAGGCTGTGGGAAGATGTTCCTCATCACTCAAGGACAGGTCCAGCTGACACAACCTCCTAGTATAATAATATAATAGAGTTTGGGGGGGTGTTCCACCATTCAACACATTGTACAATATATTAAATTTATTGGGCAAAGACCGGTTTCAACTCCCTTGGAGTCATCATCAGTTCTTGATGAATATCAAATCAAGGGGAATCTGAATAACATTCATCATTAGGGTTGCCTACATACATCTCGGTTGGTTGACATAAGACATAATAATAAATTATATACATAACGGCGATTGCCCAAAAACACATAAATGGGTTGCAAAACATACACTTTGAATTGTTAACGTACACATGGTATGCAATACTTGGAACCCTTTCAAGGTCAGGTTTTCTAAACGCTCACATACCCCACAATTTAGGATTTTACAGGCACATAAATAAATCTCTCTATAAATAGCAAAACAAACTCATTGGGCATTATATTCACAAAAGTGGATAAAATACAGATGAATGAAATGAAAAACAACAATATCACACAATTTATCTGCTTAAAAGTTTTTTGTATGATATTCCTCAAAGCATGGGGCTGGCCACAAACCATTATTCTTCTAAGCTATGTTTGTTTACATGACCCATTAGCATACTTATTGCTAAAAATAAATACATTTCTTCGACAGTAATATCAGTCCATTTTGATGCTCAGGATGTGGGAAAAATGACCAAATTATTCTCTACGTATTGCGCATGATACAAGTTTGTTTCTACGACTATTTTTTCCACTAAGGTATGCAGAAAAATTCTTTTGAAAATGTCTAGTTCTGGTGAGTTTTCAGTCAAAGATTGGTCCTGGACTCTGGCTAGATCAGGCTTATAGCCGAAATCAGTAGGTAAAAATGTATTATTACCCATTTCTTTTTCCCAGACCCAGTGATCATTTAATATATTTCGTTCCTGCCTCTTCGCGGTAGCTGGTTGTAATTCTTCATCATTGTCACTTACACCTTCATCATCAACAGTTGAAACTTCGGGTACAATATCGTCAACACTTTCTAAATCACTTTCACACAAATCTGAACCCTCACTTTCATCACTCATTAATATTTCACTTTTTCATCACCTTTCAAAACTTCCGCTTGCCTGCGAGCAGCCATGCTTATCAGATCGCATTGACTCGCAAGTGTGGTAGACGTTCACATGAAAAATTAAAGTTAACAGTGCTCCCAAAGAGAATACAAATTGGCGCATGCTTCCGTAATATAGCCGATAGATGGCAGATACGACAAATTCTTCAATCATTGCTGAAAGTAAAAGAGAAGCGAAGATATGACGCTCGGAAGTTCGACACGTAATATATTGCGCCGAAACTGCTGTGCGTCGTGACCCGGAAAGGGTTTAAAAGTTCTTAGTTCTGCTTGAAACTGTCGTTTGTTCATGGAACATGGTACACTACAAATCGACATGAAACCCATATAATGATACGAAATGTTTCATTGTCAAACGTATTTCAACTATGTCACATATTCATGTTGATTGAAACAGGACCGACAATTATGTTCCGTGTTCCACAAACACACGGCAATAATTTTAAATTAGATCCAAGAACTTTTCTAAAATATCAAGCGTTTCAAGCCAATGTACATATTTCAACTGATTCATTTATCCAAGTAGATGAAACAAATCTAACAAGTCTACTCCACATTCTTTAAACACACGTGCAGTGTTTCAGCCCAGATCCAAGAATTTTCGTCAATTACCAAACGTTCCATGTCATTGTGTGGTATAATTAGTCATAAGTTTTGTTTCAGAAGGTTCACATGTTTTCAAGATGATGTGGCAAGACTATTAAGTCTGTTCCAAGTTATACAAACATACAGCAGTAATTTTCAACCCAAATCCAAAAACATTAAAGTGCCATGTGTTTCAAGTCAATGTATAAATTTTCATGTCAATATGTATATTTTCAACTAGTGCATTGTTTCCAATAGATTGAAACAAGACCAACAAGTCTATTCCATGTTCCATTAACACACAACGTTTTTTAAAAACCAGAACCACCGAGCTCAATAGCTGCAGTCGCTTAAGTGCGGTCAGTATCCAGTATAAGAGAGATAGCGGGTTTGAACCCCACTGTCGGCAACCCTGAAGATGGTTTGCCGTGGTTTCCCATTTTTACACCAGGCAAATGCTGGGGCTGTACCTTAATAAAAGCCACGGCCGCTTCCTTCCCACTCCTAGCCCTTTCCTGTCCCATCGTCGCAATAAGACCTATCTGTGTCGGTGCGACGTAAAGCAACTTGCAAAAACCAGACCCATGAAACTTTTGAAGTGCCAAGTAGTTTATGTCCCTGTGCACATTTCATTTCAATGTATATATTTTTCATCTAGTTTAATTAGATTGAAACAAGACCTGCAAGTCCAAGAACATTCTTAAAGCACCATGGGTTTCATATCATTATATGGGTTTCATGTCGATTTGTATATTTTCAACCAGTGCATATGTTTCCAGTGTTCCGTGTTCCATGAACACACGACAGTTTAAACCAGAACTAAGAACTTTTTAAAGTTTCAAGTATTCATACCATGTGTACGCTACAATTCAAAATGTATGTTTTGCAATCCATAGATGTGTTTTTGGACAATCGCCATTATGTATATAATTTATTATGATGTCTTTTGTCAACCAACCGAGATGTATGTAGGCAACCCTAATGATGAATGTTATTCAGATTCCCCTTGATTTGATATTCAACAAGAACTGATGATGACTCCAAGGGAGTCAAACTGGCCTTCGCCCAATAAATTTAATATATTGTACAACGTGTTGAATGGTGGAACATCCCTCAAACTCTATTATATTAATTATACATCAACAAAGAAAAGAAAATCATAACCTATGACAGCCTCCTAGCTCGCAAAAACAGCATCGTTATCACTTGTCTCTGTTAAGAGTGATGACTGGAGCCCTACTGAGATGATAGTGAATGTATGTTGGTTGGCATCTCACCCACCTGACAAGCACATTCATGGGTGGGCATTTGACCCTCGATCCCCTTCTCTCCCCACTGTGAACAGAACGGTTGTGTGGATACTGCTGAGATGCAGGTAAAAATGTTTGAGCAGCATTTGTTCACCACCTGGCCAATGGACAGAAGTACCATTCACATAGTGGTTACCATCTTGTGGGCTTATGCATTTCAGTGGTGGTGGTGGTAGTGTTGGTTGCTGTTTTAAAGGCAAATTAACAACTAGGCAACCATCTTCTATCAACACTAGTCAAAGGAAAAATGGAAGAGATCCGATACTTCGAATAATGAAGATTTTGGCAAAAGAGGGGAAAGGGCCACAAAAGGTGAAAATGGAAGACACTCTAGGCCTCGCAACTCTAACATCAAAAATTACGTTCCCAGAAGGAAACCATAATTTCCTTGATTGCAAAAGATAAAAATACTGAAGCTCCATAGGTCTTTTCAACTGTGGCAAAACACTGGCAATGGTTGCCACGCTCCTTGCTCCCACTTTTAGTCACCTCTTACGACAGACAAGGGATACTATGGATGTATTCTACTACCCTGATCCACAGCGGGGCTTGTGCATCTCAGTATCTGATGCTGACTTCTTAAACTTTTCCGTGTAAGAAGACTTCAGGGGCTATGCTCCATCTGTTCCACTGACTTCATCACTTTGTTTGTATCATTTGTCATTCCACTGAAAGTGTATGGCCTGCTATTATCATTTCTCCTCAATTTCTCACAGAAAAATAGTACAACCTCATTCAAACTGAAGAGCTTCGATCTCAAGAGATGAAATGAAATGTCGTATGGGTTTTAGTGCCAGGATATCCCAGGACGGGTTCGGCTCGCCAGATGCACGTCTTTGTATTTGACTCCCGTATGCGACCTGCGTGCCGTGATGAGGATGAAATGATGATGAGGACAACACATGCACCCAGTCCCCGTGCCATTGGAATTAACCAATTAAGGCTAAAATCCCAGACCCGGCCGGGAATCGAACCCGGGATCCTCTGAACTGAAGGCCAGTACGCTGACCGTTCAGCCGACGAGTCTGACATCTCAAGAGATGATATCCTTGATATGAGTGGGGACAAAATTACTTCCTCTTTGCGAGAACTGAGTCTTCTTCCATTATCTGGTGGTTGGAGAGACCTGAAGAGAAACCTCACGACAAGGAAACACTAACATTACATAAATATTATTACAAGGATAACACTGGCAAGATACTGGACCCCAACAACTGTAGGAATGAATCGCACGCATGCAGTAGTGAACTCTCAGGGAGGCCACAGTCCAATAACTCCCTCACACCGCTTTTAAGACATGATATCTTGTGAGTACAATAGGCTTTCCAACCTACGAACTATTCAAGTACCTGCAGTATCATATCAAGAACTTGCATCTTTTTTTTTTTTTTTTTTTTTTTTTTAGTTGCTTTACGTCGCACCGGCACAGATAGGTCTTATGGCGACGATGGGACAGGGAAGGGCTAGGAGTGGGAAGGAAGCGGCCGTGGCCTTAATTAAGGTACAGCCTGGTGTGAAAATGGGAAACCACGGGAAACCATTTTCAGGGCTGCCGACAGTGGGGTTCGAACCTACTATCTCCCGAATACTGGATACTGGCCGCACTTAAGGGACTGCAGCTATCGAGCTCGGTCTTGCATCATTAGGATATCTGCACGATGGGATAAATAACATAAAGGCTAAACAAGGACAAACTTCATGGATGAAGCTGTAAATATATCTGGCTTTGGTAGTGGGGTCAGGTGCGAAAAATGGAGGATAGATTATTTAAGAGAAAAACTGACTCAGCCATGGAGAGTAAGAGAAGTAGAGGGAGACCAAGGTGATGTTGGTCAGACTCTGTTTTAATGATATAACGTGTGGAACTAAATGAGAACAAAGAGCTAAGTGCAAGTAAGGATTGTGGAGTCAATTAGTTAATTCACAGAGGGTAGTAGACTGAAATGCTAAAAGGCATTAATGAAGATTTATGTATGTACGCACTGCATGTAATAATAATATTGGTTTTACGTCCCACAAACTAATTTGATATGTTTAGGAGAGACAGTGTCCAGAAGTTTCTCCTGCAGGAGTTGTTTTACACGCCAGTAAATGTACTGACATAATTCTGACATATTGGAGCACCTTCAAAAAACATGGCACCGAACCGAGATTGGACCTGCCACCTTGAGCTACTAAACCAAAATGAATGTATGTATTATTTTGGCTACAACCTGCCCGTGTCATGCTTGCCTCTGCCAAGATGCTACTAAAATAATGAAGTAAAACCTGTGGTCACATTGCAGGCAAGGTGTTGGTACAACACGAAACATCAAAATATTTGGAATGCCTATGCAGCCATTATATATATATACAGGGTTAGGGGTATACGTGCAGATATTAAGCTAGTCGGCAAAGAAAAATACATCTCACAATATATGCTATGTACTTTTTACCTTGTCCTATTAGTTTGCCCATAACTGAGAAAAATATTTCAGGAAATAATGTGTTTTGAACGGCCGTAGCAGGATATGCCAGTTACGTCATTCTGTCCACGCGTAGTGGAAGTACAGTAGCAGAGTACAGGGCTTGTTGAACCTGTTTCTCATCGCAGACCAACACATGTTGTTGTGCACTTCCCCTAAAGGCTTGGCAAGTAGGAGAGGATGACTCACGTGCCAGGCCACTTGCTGTACTCGAAAACTGGTCTAGGGTACTCTGTGTGAAATGTACACAGAATCATTACAGTGACCTCGAAGATACGTACCAGCACATACATGCGAATCAAGTATTGTGTAGTTGTGTGTGATTTATAAGACGTCAATGGCATTACTCAGTGATCCAAGCTGACATAAAGAAATGAAATAGTTAATAAGTAAATGAAAAATGAGCGCAACATTTCTGTGCTGTTATTGCGACAGTCTACGATGAATTTCTGACAATAGACAATGCGAGTTGTCTATGCTTATTCATAAACTTTTCAGGTCAATGAGAGGACGGTGGACACTGAAAGAAAAGGCTGTAAGTATTCAGTCATATTGTTATTAATGAGACAGATTTCAAAAACCGTAGTTGCAACCATGCGTGAACATTCATCGAAGGAAAAATAGCTACTGTGGATTTTTTTTTGCTAGTTGCTTTACGTCCCACCGACACAGATAGGTCTTATGGCGACGATGGGACAGGAAAGGGATAGGAGTGGGAAGGATGCGGCCGTGGCCTTAATTAAGGTACAGCCCCAGCATTTGCCTGGCGTGAAAATGGAAAACCACGGAAAACCATTTTCAGGGCTGCCGAGAGTGGAGTTCGAACCTGCTATCTCCCAAATACTGGATACTGGCCGCACTTAAGCGACTGCAGCTATCGAGCTCGGTCTACTGTGGAACTGCCGCCGGGCATTTCTAAGAGAAGTCTTATTCTTCTTTTTCCTAATCTGTTTACCCTCCAGGGTTGGTTTTCCCTCGGACTCAGCAAGGGATCCCACCTCTACTGCCTCAAGGGCAATGTCCTGGAGCGTGAGACATTGGGTCGGGGGATACAACTGGGGAGAATGACCAGTACCTCGCCCAGGCGGCCTCACCTTCTATGCTGAACAGGGGCCTTGCGGGGAAATGGGGAGAGTGGAAGGGATAGACAAGGAAAAGACCGTGGCCTTAAGTTAGGTACCATCCCAGCATTTGCTTGGAGTAGTGGGAAACTACGGGAAACCACTTTCAGGATGGCTGAGGTGGGAATCGAACCACCTCTACTCATTTGACCTCCCGAGGCTTAGTGGACCCCGTTCCAGCCCTCGTACCACTTTTCAAATTTCGTGGCGGAGCTGGGAATGGAACATGGGCCTCCGGGGGGTGGCAGCTAATCACACTAACCACTATACCACAGAGGTGGACAGAAGGCTAATTACTGGACAGTAAGTGCCGATAGGTAATGTAACGGACCCGTTTAATTAAAACTTCCGTAATAATAATAATAATGTTACTACTAATACTACTACTACTAATATCTTTACGTTCCACTAACTAATTTTCACGGTTTTCGGAGACGCTGAAGTGCCAGAATTTTGTACCGCAGAACTTTTTTTAATGCAAGTAAATCTACAGACATGAGACTGGCGTATTTCAGCACCTTCAAATACCACCGAACTGAGCCACCATCGAACCTGCCAAGGTGGGATCAGAAGACCAGCGCTCTATCGTCCGAGCTACTCAGACCTGCATTGTAGCTTAGAGTAAGTTGATCGTGCGGTTAGGGGCGTGCAGCTGTGAGCTTGTATTCTGGTGATAGTGGGTTCGAACTCCACTGTCGGCAGCCGGGAAGATGGTTTTCCGTAGGTTCCCATTTTCACATAGGGAAATGCTGGGACTGTACCTTTATTAGACTTCGAACGCTTCCTTCCCACTTGTATCCCTTTTCTCTCCCATCGTCGCCGTAAGACCTATTTGTGTCGGTGCGACGTAAAACAATTTGTAAGTACATGTTTTGGTAATTTCGGAGACATATCTGCAATTATAATATTAATAATAATTCGGACCTGTTAAAAGTTCACTATTTTCTTTAGTGTTTTCTGACAGATTACGAGCTACGAAGTTTGAGTGGGGCGATTAACTTTTTTCACAATAGTTAGTAATAATAGACTAACACACTTTTTATAATAATAATGTTACTAGCTTTTCGATGGATGCAAGCTGACAGCTGCGCGCTCCTAATCGCACGGCCAACTCGCCCAGTAGTAGTAGTAATAATAATAATAATAATAATACGCGAATCTTCAAGTATCTTTGGGAAAAGAAATCAACTACCACCTGGATTCAAGAAGTCAAGAAAGACCTGGAAAGGAACAAGATACGAGAAGAAGAATTATTGGAAAGAAAGATTTTTAGGAAGAAAGTCTTACAAATGGAAGGATTCCAAGGGAGGAAGGTAAAGAAAACAGGCACAAAGTGGACTGAAGACAGGAAAAAGAAACACAGTGAAACAATGAAAGAATACTGGAAGAAAAGGAAAGAACAACTAAGGAGGAACAATTGAAATTGTAACTTGGTCCTTAGAAGGCCGGAACGCAAGAAGAAAAAGAATAATAATAATAATAATAATAATAATAATAATAATAATAATAATAATAATAATAGTAAATCTTTATGTGCCAATGGAGACGCGTGGTGTCGGAATTTTGCCCACAGGTATTCTTTAACGTGCCTGTAAATCTAACGATCAGAAGCGGTCGTATTTGAGCACCTTCAAATAATAGCGGACTGAGCCAGGATCGAGCCTGCTAAGTTCATGAAACCAGTGCTTGAACCGTCTGAGCTACTCAGCCTGGCAACTTTTATTTTGATACGTTTAATAGGCACTGCAAAATCAGCAGTAAGCTAGAACGCTTTCATTTACATTTAAGCATGTTCTCTTCGGTTGGAAGCACGAAAGGAAGGTACGTTTAATTTATTTATTTTTATAACATGTCCCTTACTGGTATGAAGTAAAACGTTCGATGTGTTTTGACATTTCAATTCCGATACTACTCACTTGGAAATCCTATCCCATGCATTCTTTCGTTGACGTAATAAACTTTATTTACGTACACGTAAACACGGGATGTTTCTGCATACGGCGAGTTGGACTCCCAAAAGACCATGATATTGAAATCGCACTGTGGGAGAATATTCCACGTAAGCAGTTCGACAAAAGCACTAGACCTGTCACGTGCCAGTTCGGTTGTCTGCTGTTCCTAGCGACGGGGATGTGGCTGGACGGGTTCCCGCCCCAACATGAAACCGGTTTGTCTGACCATGACCTTGACCTGTCAGAGATGCGAATCATCGTCCGTACTAGTACGCGAGTTACTTCGTAGTAGTAGCATCAGTAGTAGTGTTTGAATAATGCCAGTGTATTAACCTCTTAACATACCAATTATTTACAAAATTGTGATCTTTTTTTACCTAATTTTTTTATTGTTAAAATGGGCTATTTATTGAAAACTAATGACAGTGGTAACAATGAAAATACATTTTTGAACTTAACAATGAAATATAAGGCACTGAAAAGTTCTTGTTTTAAAATCCCGAGTATACTCGTGATATTTTTTTACGGGTTCTAAAATAAATAACACAGCGCTAAACAGATGGCAAGTAATACAACATGACACTCAATACTGTTCATATGTTTGTGGCTGTGTGAAATGCCCTAAAACAAGGATCAACACAAATTCTACATCGGGAGGGAAAGCCGTGAAAACGAACTGCCTGAGTCACCGACATCCACGACGGTTGAGTCAGAGACGTCTGTTAGCAAAAATAGGACTCTGAAGTAATAATTTCATAAACATTTGGCGGAAATATTGAAAAACAAAAAGAAATGAGTATATTCGGGCTTTTAAATTAGGCATCGATCAATGAGCGACATTCCCGAATATACTCGGGATTTTATTTTATATAAATATATAAAACCCCGAGTATACTCGGGCTTTCATGTTAAGAGGTTAATACCACAAATACCATGATATGCTGCTAGTGTATCGTGTGGCAGAACAGAACACGGGTCGCCCTTCATGAATCTATCGAGAAAGGCTTCGAGCAATTTATATTTTGTTTCTTATTCACTACGAGTTAAAACAGAGGACACTTTGCATTTTTAAGGGCCAATGACATTAAGACAGCAATCATCATCATCGTCATCATCATCATCACGTATAAATATTCAATAAAATAATTGTTTTATATTCATCATTACTGAAATAGGAACTATAAGTTAACATTTAACTTAAGTAGGTTGCCTACAGTGTTTTGTTAATTTACAAAACAAAGTTTAAAATTTATTTTAGTGTAAGCAATCTGTATGTTTTTGTTTTCTAAACTGTTGTATACTAATATTTAACATAGGTACATTTTTTTTGTTCACAGGTGTTTTCGTGTACGTTCGTAAATCCGTACTTTTCTATTTGAGATAGTCTTGTTACCGTCCCCCTGGAATTACGGAGCCCGTACTGTATGTTAGTTCATTATTTTTCTGCAACAGAGTGTTACTAATGCGACTGTAGTTCCTACGACCACGCCACTCTTATGTCTGTGTCACTAATGTGCGCTTTGTTCGGCTCTGTTCTGTTGACTATGTGGCTCTCGTTACCTTCTTCTTCCTCTTCTTCTACTGCAGCCTTATGTCTTAACAGGTATACTGTATTCTACCGACATGATCTTAACACGCAGTAGCGTAATCTGCTGCGATTTACCAAGCTCGATAGCTGCAGTCGCTTAAATCCGGCTCCATGACTAAATGGTTAGCGTGCTTGCCTTTGGTCACAGGGGTCCCGGGTTCGACTCCCAGCAGGGTCGGGAATTTAACCTTAATTGGTTAATTTTGCTGGCACGGGAAGTGGGTGTATGTGCCATCTTCATCATCATTTCGTCCTCATCACGAAGCGCAGGTCGCCTACGGGGGTCAAATTAAAAGACCTGCATCTGGCGAGCCGAACTTGTCCTCGGACACTCCCGGCACTAAAAGCCATACAACATTTCATTTCAGTGTGGCCAGTATCCATTATTCGGGAGATAGTGGGTTCGAACCCCACTCTCGGCAGCCCAGAAGATGGCTTTCTGTGGTTTCCCATTTTCACACCTTAATTAAGGCCGCGGCCGCTTCCTTCCCAATCCTAGCCTTTTCCAGTCCCATCGTCACCATAAGGCCTATCTGTGTAGGTGCGAAGTAAAGCCAATAGCCGCTGCGATCTGTTATTAGCACCATCATAGTAAAATGTAATATAGTTGTGGCGGAATCTTCTTAGATACGTTCGACATCTGTGGACTGTGTATAATTTGATAACTCTTCTGTACTCATAAAAACGACCGTCGGCCTGGCGTTCAGGTTAATAGCTACATGTCTCTAACGTGTAACCTTGTTTATGTTTCTTAGATTTGTTGATGTGTATGTTTGATGTTTATACACAATACGAGATTACAGTTGACTCATCCCCACGAGCTTGACCTGGTTCTCGTCTTACGCATAGTAATCTGTAGGTAACTACTGCGACCGACGCTAACTCACGTGATATACATTTCATCTTGTTTCCTCTTAAACCACGCATATTTTACTACTTTCTTCCACGTATTTCAGCTTTTAATGACCTGATATAATAATAATAATAATAATAATAATAATAATAATAATAATAATAATAATAATAATAATAATAATAATAACGTTAAGTGCTTTACGACCCACTACTTCTACGGTTTTCTGAGACGCTGAGATGCTCGAATTTAGTCCCGCACGAGTTCTTTTTATGTACCAGCAAATCTGACGACACGAGGCTGACGTACAGTATTTGAGCACCTTCAAATATCACTGGACCGGGCCAGGTTCGAACCTGTGAAGTTGGAGTCAAAAGGCCTCAACCGTCTGAGCCACTCAGCCCGGAAGGAGGCACGCAATGTAGGTACGTTTAATTTATTTAGTTGTATAACATGTCCATTATTCCTTTGAAACTAAACGTTCGATTTGTTTCGATAATTCAATTCCGATGCCTTCATTTGGGCATCCCATGACTGCTTTCGTTGGCGTAAGGAACTGCCATATTTCTTCTACCTTTACGCAATGCACAACGGGAATCGTACCGTATTTCACATCCCGGCGCGCCTCTCCCAACCAATAATTATATCACACGCTCGTACAGGTCCCGCACCGATACAGGTTTTCAGGTCATTTCTATACTCACTAGACCACGGGGCTGATGACCACAGATATACCAATCCCCTAAAGGACATAACAGCAAATGAACCAGTATTAACGCTGAGAATTCGGTACATCTCCAGGGTCCGAAACCGATGACCAGGGTTGTCTGAAGCCCCTAAGACGGAAACTAAATACTGACAACAACGAAACCAGTCTGGCGAGAATATAACGTAACATGGCATACACTACTGTAGTAGCCACCTTCAGCTGTTATCGTAGCTTAGATGCTCTTAAACATAAAACCAGTTTGACAAGTATGTTACATAACATCTCGTGCATTGCATAGGTAGCGTTCAGCTGTTACAGTAGTACATTTGCACATAAACATAAACAGAAACCAGTTTGGCACGGATGGTGCGTGACTCGCCTGTTCTCAAAGGGAAACTATTCATTCACAAGAACAAGGCACACTACCTATTCTAAAAACATCGTATCTCTTTGCTCTCGAAAATAACTTCCGAGGATTACTAAAAGTTTGATATATAATGGTTCGTCACATCGTTCTCTATTGCTAGAAGGAATATCTGCAGGTATACACCTAATTTAAAATATCCATCAGGTGTCGGGTGAAACCACTCAGCAAGCGTACACCAAATGACTGAGAAACATGTTTGTAGTAAAAATGTTTGTATGTCCCTGTACTGGAGGTACACCCGCCCCATGCTTTTAAAATAAGTGCCTTTTAGAAGGCCATCGATAACAAACTCTGAAACTGCTAGCAGAAGAAGTTTGAATGTTTTTCGACAGAGGTCTTTACTGTCAACCTAGGTACTCCCTCTGATGAGAGGATGGATAATCAAAATTCAAGATAAATTTGGTAGTCATTAGTTGGGAAAACCGAATTGTTCGTGGATTGTTTTTCGTATTCTTAAGTTATCATCACTTTTATCTCTTCCCGCCAACTTAATATTGTAACCAATCAGGAATTTTTAATATTTATTAAATTAACCAATAGAAATGGTGGGTGTGTCAGGGCTTCGGCCCAGAGAAATCTGGAACCTTCCTCTCCGCTATAAAAGCTGGGACCGTTCAGGACATGTTGTCTTATGATCGCTCCAGTCCAGCAGTAGAGTGTGTTAGTACAGAAGGCAGGGGAGGGCTTGCCTCATTCATCTCCTGAAGGTCCACCAGCTCAAGGTAATGGCAAACTCCGTGTAATCATGTAATAGTCTCTGAAAGATAGTTCGAGGGGAAGGTTTCAAATTCTTTTGTAATGTAACTTCTATTTCTCAATGTAAATTCTCAAACAAGTCTAAAGATCTTAATGAGACTTAGGGAATAAAGAGTGAGAACCCACTTGTATTCCCTTTCAACTTGATACTGAGGTGACTATGATTTTGTAATCTTTAAAATCTACCTCTAAATTTTGTAAATTAAAACTTTCTCTCCATCTAGTCACCTCCGTAGTATAGACTTAGCCCCTGTAACTTCGGGCCATAAGCCCAAATAGGGTGTTTTTGAATGATGTTCTGGTGAATTCCAAAGGAGTGTTCGTCTCCTAACATTTTGATTTTTTCTTTTTAACTAAGGCCACGTAGAATGGGCACTTATTGCCCCTGTTAAAGTTCACTATTCTCATTGAATTTGCTACATACTTTCGACTGTTGAGCAAATAAGACAGTGTCTACTGTTTCTTTTTGTTAAATGTAGGTTGTGCCTTTGATAGACCTGGAACTTGAAAATTCTGGAGAATAGTCGCCTAAAAAGTAACTGTGTGAAGCAAAGACGCTCTTTTTCTACTAGTGTAAATTCTCGAACTTGGTCACCTAGAGTGTTGGTTGAAGGGAGCAGTAGTGCTCTTGTTAAATTTGTAACTAGGGAGCTTCAAGCTCATGTTGTTAAATCTGATTATTCTAGATTTTTCTGATATTGTTACTCAAGGTCACGAGCTAGACTTTGTACCTGATTGTTTGTTATTTGCTTAGCAAAGTGTAGACCCATTCAAGCCTGTACCTTCTTTCATCTCTGCATTCCACAGAATTCCCGGAACAATCCTTACAGGAAAGTTTATACCAGGTGATATGGACACCACTGATGTGAACAGGAGAGAGTAATGTTCTGGTTGCATGTTCTCCTGTTAAAACAGCTCTCACATGCAAAACTTGGGGCAGAGTTCTCTAAGTCACAAATCACTAATGCTCAACAAGGTACTTACGATTTTGAAATATTGCTGACCAACAACTTAAACTGCTTCAATCCATTCTTGCTCTCTGATGTCGGTGTCGTAGACATGGACCAGTGAGGTACAACATACAGGCTGAAATAATCCAGCTTTGATCCCATCAGTTTTAGAGCACCCTGGAAAGAAGACAAATTATCTGTAACATTTCAAGCAGCCCATGTCACACCACAGGGTAGTATTTCACCTGTTACTCCCTACTATATGTTTTACATCACACTGACACAGACAAGTCTTATAGTAATGAAGAGATAGGAAAGGGCTAGGACTGAGAACAAAGAGACTGCGGCATTACTTGAGGTACAGTCCCCACACATGCCTGTTATGAAAATGGAAAACTACAGGAAACCATCTTCATGGCCCCCAACACCGGGGGTTCAAACTCTATATCCTGAATGCAAGCTGACAATTACATGACAAACTGCGTAGCCACGTGCTAGGTCCATCTAATCTTCTCTATATCAGAGCTTCAAAAGTATCAATACAAGACATACAACATATAGGATTTATTGGAAGCTTATTTATGATGCTCTACAGGAAATCACACCTGAAGTCGCAAGACACAATTTTATGCTATGAAGGAAAAAGGCAAGAAATATTAATTTTTAGATTCTAACACCATCTCTTAGCCTGATCCCTTAACTATCTGATGAAAGAAGTGACAGTGATGTTACCATACAGAAAAGTCTTCAAAATAACCTCGAACACATGCTGTGCAGTCTAACACAACATTGGAGAGTTAAGGTATGGTTTCTTCAATGAAGTTCCTACATGTCTGCTTGAACCAAAATATGAAATAACCAGCTTATGTATCAAGATAATGCATGCTTACAATAATTATAGGCTTCATTTACTGGACCAAGGACCCAGCCATTGTACTCTGATTTGTTTCTTCAAGCTGACAAGTGCGTCGTACAAAATAAAAATATTATCATGTGAAGAGTTTTGTGAAGTTTACATGAAGATAGAACTTTTTTTTAACCAGTGGGTCATATGAAATGTTCTTGTGACTGGGCTTTTGGTCATGTAAAGGAAGTACAGCGTGACATGTACTTCTTCTCTGAGAGATATTGTCTCTGTCGTTGAAGATAGCACTCCTTAGTCAAAACTTAACAAAGCTGACATCATTGTAAAATAAACTGGCAAGCTTTTAATAAATATGTTTGACGGACAACATATGTTCACTGCTCACGGCAAGAAAAAAAAGTTCCTCAGATCACATCTTTCAGTCATTCTAGTGTGAAAAAGGATATGCCCGGGGTCAATTTGCGACAACATAAACAGGATGGTCCAACTGCAATCGTGAAGATGGAAGTAAAAGGCATGACTGCAGAAAGGACTGAAGTTCGACAACATTCAAGAGTACTGCACAGCAGAAACAAGGGATTTGTAGTCCACATGACCAGGCGCATTAATGTCGGTGAACTTGAGCCAAGTAGCGAGATGGACTGTGCGCACAAAAGGAAGACATGCATAATTAAGAACATTCCAGAAAAATTAGCAATCATTCAGTTTTGTTACTACAGGATACAAGATAGATTAGTAATGCAAATCCTTAACTGGATACCGACTGTGAAGTTTCAGAATGATTTTTTTTTTACAATATCCAACATTGTAATCATCATCATCATAGCTGCCTCTGTGGATCCGTGGTAGAGTGTCGGCCTCTGGATCCCAAGATACCGGGTTCAAACCCGGCAGAGGTAGTCGGATTTTTGAAGGGCGGAAAAAAGTCCATTCGACACTCCATGTCGTACGATGTCGGCATGTAAAAGATCTCTGGTGATACATCTGGTATTTACCCGACAAAATTAATTAAATTTCAGCCATAGACGCCCAAGAGAGATCCGGTTTACTCTGTCTGCCATCTAACGGACCTAGAGTAAAACGGAACGTCGAAATTGACGAGCAGACAGCCAGATAGCGTCAAATCGAAATGTCTGCACACGGTAGCTGAGACCATACGATTATTATTATTATTATTATTATTATTATTATTATTATTATTATTATTATTATTATCATCATCATCATTACTACTATTATTAAAGTATACTCTTGATTATCCAGGCTAATGACTGGGCTGAATGGCACGGATAACTGGAAAACACTGATAATGCAAAACCTTGCATTTACTGCAAGAAAAATGCCTTCTATACATATATTTTTTTTAAACTACAGTACCATATAAAGCAGGTTATAATATATTTATAAAGATAACTCACCCACATTATTGTGCTATGAAGAAGTCTAATAGTTCTCTGCTTTTGGTCGTTCATCTGCTACCTTACCTCGAGACGTATTTTGCATGCGTCAATAATGTCACTATATTCAAACCCCCTTTGTCCCAGATAATCTGTCGAGCCACAGAATGAAAAACACTTTCATCACCTTTACCTTCAACCTCACCTAAACTGTCAACGTTGCTACCATTTCCAACATAGACATTAGCAATGCCTTCATCACTTAACTGTTGAAAGCCTTGTTCACACGAATCACTCAAAAACCATTTAGTTATCCTCGTCAACTTCTTCGAAACCTTCAACTTTCTTAGCATGAGCAAGAATTTCTTGAGAACTATCTCCTTCACGGATATCCTATTCTATTTTCTTCCATGATCGCGATAGTGTGCACGGTTTTACTTTTCCCCAGGCTGCTGCAACACCATGGACTGCATCCAATAAAGAATATCTTTTCAGAAATTTGATAGATTAACAACATTTTCTTCCATGAAATTTTTCAGGAGTTCGGATCTATAGATTTGCTTCACAGATGCAATAACGCTCTGATCCATAGGCTGTATCAGTGCTATCAAATTCAGAGGAAGAAATGTGGCAACAATGAGTCCATCGTCTGAAGTTAACAAACTTTTGTTTGGATGTGAAGGTGTGTTATCCAAAAGCAGCACTGCTTTCTGTGGTTATCCTTTGTTTTTAAGAAATTTTCTTACTTCCAGTACAAGATATTCTTTAAACCAATTGAGAAATCTTTCCCTTGTCATCCATGTCCCCTTCTAATTGTAATAAACAACAGGCATGGTTTTGGCTTCAATCCCCTTAAAAGAAAGGGCATCTTGGCTTTCCCAATCATTACAAGCTTTATTTTGTGGTTTTCAGAGGAATTTCCAAAGCACATGAATGTAATGCGTTCTTTTGAAGATTTGTGTCCAAGAGGATTCTTTTTCCTTTTGTGAAGCAAGAGTTTTTGTAGGAAGACATTTCCACATCAGCCCTGACTCATCAGCATTATAAATTAGGTCAGGAAGACAATTTTCCACTGCTATAAATTTCTTAAAGCTATTGCAAAATGATGCAGACACTTCTGCATTCATACTACGACACTCTCCTTCCACCCTTAATTGACCAATAACATGTCCCTGTTTTGAAGCGTTAAAATCACCCTCTAAGCCTAGCGCTTTATGAAAAAACAGGCTTTATCGGCGCACATAGCACCACAAATCGGTATTCCTTCTGCTCTCTTCTGGTTTTATAAGAGAAGAATCAAGCTCCCATTAAGATGTCTTCATACTTTTCTGTTTTTTAGCACCAGAATCACTATTGCAGTAACTTGGGAAGACTATGAGTTTTTGTTGATTGTTTTAGTTAACAAATGTTAACTAGCGATTGTTATTAATTTAACACTTTAGTTAAAAGTCCCCTGTTTCACAAACGCATTTCCAACATTTGTTTTGAACCAGTTGTTAAAGACAAATAAACACGTTTCTGTGAGATTTCTGAACGTGTTTGGCAGTGAACATCTTTTGTTTCTTTACATAAAATGGCCAGACCGGAATATTGGAATTGTGTTTTGTCACACATGGTTGATTTTTGTTATAATTTATGATTAGTGGAGATTTTGAAGACTTAAACTTGTTACGTAACAGGCAATATAAGTGTTATAATTGAATACGCGACAAACTTTATTATAGATTTAATTTGAATGTATGAGGGTGTGCTTGAAAAATAAAATAACGTACGGTTATATCATAACATTCAATATATTCGTGTATGAGTTCAATCAAAAGCTCCTACAACACCGGGACAATGTGAAAATTGATAAACATCTTGAATGATTTATGAGCATTCTTTTACTGCAGGGAAAGTAATGTAATGTTTTGCAAAGTAGCGGAACCTCTTTGCACAATTCTAAACACTTGGCTTGTACACGAGCTTAGTCACCTACAATCACATTAAAAGTATCCGAAGCATAATATCTAAGAACTGCAAGCTACTCCTGCACTAGAGACACTAATAAGTTATCTTGTTCATAATGGCTTAGGTAATTACATACCTTTGAAGAAAAGAAGAATTGCTCGCGTATCAACCCTCCCCCCCTTCTTTTTTCCACAGTTACAGCCAAAAAAAGTAAAGGGGAATCCTATATGCGACAACCTCAAATTTTGTGCAGTGAATACATGACTTCTAGGCTATAAAGACCAATAAATTGTACTTGTTAACATTCAACACTATTCTTTAACAAACCTACGCATGTATTCTGAGTTTAACTGGCTATTTTTGTTGGAAGGCAGTATTTCTAAATAAAAAGAATAAATGGTGAACACATGACTTTTAGGCCTACATGTAAAGTGAATATATATATATAAATAAGCAACGGCTGAGTGGCCTCGTAATTGGTCCTGAGAGTCGGGATACCAATTGCTGTGGTATGGGAGTGGGCATCTCAGACATATTCTGAGTCTGGCCCTCCTTGTGCTCAGGCAGCTAGGACTATACAACCCACCGGTGGTCCCTAACCCGTTTAGAGGATTTCACTTCCTCTACCCTAGGCCTAGAGATACTTAGATAACTACAGATCAGATAATGGTCCCTATCATCAAAAAATCCCCAAAAAGCCTGTACATTCCTGACTGACTTCCCAAATTGAAAGTCAGTTAAGATATAGCCTATTATGGATCTAGTACCCCTAGCTTCCCCTGTGTAGCGGTGAATAGCCTTATGCTTGAAGAATGTATTCGTAACGGCTAAACACATAGGGCCGTTTTCTCCAAATGAGTATAAACTAGGTTTATTTTAATCTGGTTCAAGTCTGAGTTTAAACTAACATTTATTTTCCCCACATTGGTTTAAACTTTGTACCAAGTTTAAACTTGGTTCAAAGTTAAACCTTCTATATTGTAGGTTTAAACTGCTGTTTACATTCAGCCATCTTTATATTTGATTAACGTATCTGTGATTTTCCTAGTAGAATGGTTAGTTTTGACTACCAGTACTGCAGTACTTATATAGAAAACGTACTAAAATTACAACGTAATATTAACATTAGAAAAATGGAAGAATTTATTAAGTTTTTGATTTATAGGAAATAATTCTGATGTGCAACTGAGGTTAAGACACCGCATTCCAACAAAAGTTTACAAATTTGGAAAATAGGATGTAAGGGAGTTTTTGGTGGATTTATATTTCATAAGCGAACAGCAATGATTGTCTTGTATCAAAGAAAGATTCATTTAAAAGGTCAACTGCACGAAATAATGCCACTTTGCTAGAAGCAATGATTCTGATTGCTTTAAGATATTATGCAGCAGGCATTTTTCTCATTTACAACGGGGACCACAGACCTTAAATTGCAGTCTCCTTATAATATTATATAAAATAGTGTTGATGGCATGAGTACTGTAATGTGAAGCATAAAAATATTCATACATAAGTGGTGTGATACATCAGTTCTCCGTGTGGTGTCTGATGGCTGTGGTTGTTAAGTCTTTCCGGTCTGACTGCGAGTATAGTTTGCACCAGCCGTAATTACGTTCAGGCCGCGCTGCGGGCATAGCCCGTAGTAAGGTTTGACAATTCACTAAAAATCGAGAACGAGCTATGCACGCATTCTGGTGGTTACATCGTGTGTCTTCATGTATTAGTTACGAGAGTATTTAAGCAGACGGCAGTTTTATATGTCTAAGTCAGAGAATTTACGATATTTTCGATCAGCATGCATCAGTAGATGTTGTCACTCAGTGAGCTTTCTCTTTGGCGAGCTCCAAGACATGGCTTCTCGCGGCAAACATGTGCTTGACGAAAGTGATATTCTCGATATTTTATGATATATTATATGTTTATGCACAAATGAACATATTATTGACATATGAACTCGAAATAACTTCTTACATTTCATTATGATTGGAGTTCGTTTTACGGCCTAGCGCATGTTCCCACGTATTTCAAATCTGCGTGAATACGTAAGATTTCTACATATTAGTACAGTTGTCTGTTTAGATGACTGTATTTTCTCTTTCTAGATGTTTTTTGTGGTAAATGGAACAATATTTTTACATTTGAGTAACTTTTGACAAAATTTATCAATTAAAATAAAATTTCATAAGATCTCCCATTTTAATTATTGTAATTATTACTATTGAAAAAATATTATTTTTATATCTTACTCATTACTGTCGTCGTTTTGTAATTGCAATGAACATTTTTATTAGCAAAATAGGGTAAATATAACAGTATTTCAGAAAACTGTACTTGCTTAGCTATCCGTCTCCATTCGCAAAACATGGTATAATATATAAACAATTTTAAAATCTCAAGTGATAGTTGACGTACTAACAACAGCGTTTTTCAAAACTAGATACTCAAACAAGCATAAAGAAAAAAGAATCGTGCAAATATCTCCTACAGGTACAGAGATATAATGTTTAAAATATCCTTAAAAATGCCCAGTCCAGAACGTTAGTTAGGGATATTAAGGCCCACACTGAAATGGGTTAAAGCGTTATGTCAGCATCGTACGAAACCGTAATTAGACAGTTCGAATCCAGGTGGCCGAAAATGTTTTTACTCAGAATGTTGGCCAGCACGTAGGAGAGGTGGTGCTATACAATTTCTAATGGCCAGATTGCGTCTCGAAACCCTGTATTCAATCCCAAACTTTCTGCCGTGTTTATATGGAGTGGAGGCATTGACGCTGTTGATGGTGATTTGTCCATCGGATGGCAATGCTAAGTCCTGAGTAGAGCCCTCGGTGTTATTCGGATAGCAGTACGCTATGTCGACACTAGGCTTTACCCTTCCCACTCATAATAATAATAATAATAATAATAATAATAATAATAATAATAATAATAATAATACTGCTCCTATGTCCCATTAACTACTTCTGACAGTTTTCGGAGATGCCAAGGTGGCGGGATTTTGTCCCGTAGGAGTTTCTTTTACGTGCCAGTAAATCTACCGACATGAGGCTGATGTATATGAGCACCAGACTGAGCCAGGATCGAACCCTGGGTTCAGAAGGCCAGCGCCTCAACTGTCTGAGAGACTCAGTATTATCATATACACTGACTGAGCAAATGTCATGGGATAGCGGAGCACTGATGCGCAGGTGTGCTGTCTGCGCACCACACGCCCCCTGTGCCAGCAGCAGTTGTATAGGAGACCTTGTGAGCAGTGGCTGTGCTTGTGACAGGTGTAATATGGAACGTCATCGTGAGCTGACACCGTTCGAATAGGATATGTGGTCGCTGCCCGCCGGATGGGAAGTGCGATTTTGGAAGTGGTGCGGGAATTCGGCTTCACACGATCAACCGTGTCCAGGGTGTATTGTGAATGGTTGAATGCGGATGTCACCGTCCACAACAGACGAACGACCGGCCGTCCAGCCACCCTCGATGACCACGAGCGGCAACATCTGATAACGGATTGTCAATAGTGACAGACGGGCAACTGTGCAACAAATCACAGCTCAATTCAACACAGGCCATGCTAGACATGTCTCCCAGTGGACAATCCGTAGGAATACGGGTTCTGTGGGGTATGGGAGCAGGCGCCGCACACGGGTGCCACTGTTAATCCAACGTCATCGGGCACGACGACGCGCATTTGTCGCCAGTCACCAGGGATGGACAGTGGAACAATGGCGTAACGTAATATGGTCAGACGAATCACAATTACAACTGCACCATGTATGGCGCAGACCACATGAAGCGATGGATCCCGCCTGCCTCAAAGGTGTGGTCCAGGGCCCTGGTGTCTCTGTTATGGTCTGGGGTGCATTTTCCTGGTATAAAATGGGCCCCCTAGTTGTTCTGGAAGAGACTTTGAATGGTACGCGGTATGTTGAGCTGCTCGGAGACCATCTCCACCCATTTTTGGCCTTCCAGCGCCCAGACGGTTCTGCGGTGTTTCCAGATGATAACGAGCTGCCACATCGCTCCCACGTCTCCTGGGAATGGTTCCAGGAACATGCAGCGGAGGTCTGAAGGTATGAACCCTATCGAGCATATTTGGGATGTCCTGGAACGCAGGCTCCGTGCCATGGATCCTGTACCCACGAAGAGACCAGGATTGGTGGCCGCTCTGCAAACAATTTTGTGTCAGCTGCGTCCAGAGGACTACCAGGGACTTGTCGACTCACTTCCACGGCATCTCACTGCAGTTTGTAGGGCCAGAGGAGGCCCCACACGCTAATAGGTGACTATCCCATGACATTTGCTAAGTCAGTGTATACTGTACTTCAATAAATATTTATGGGATCAGAACAAGAATAAAGTGTTTCATACTTGCTAGTAAACTAGTCATAAAATAAATTAGAGTTAAGAATGTTTCATTCTAACCATTGCCAGCATACCAGCAATAGAAATATTAGTGCTATAGGAAGAAGAGTATTATGCATACTGCAAACTAGATTATGTTATAAACGAGTAATATAGAATCAGGTAATACATCTCCAAATAATACATCCTCACCGGGCTGTCTGCAGGATCCGAGGTTTACGAGACTGATCCCGGCCGAGGGCGACGGATTTTAAAAGGAGATAAATATCGAGCATGCTTGGAATTTGTTTACTTGAAATTCACATAACTCTTGATTTTCTGAGGAGAGGAATATTGCTAAAAGACCAGAATTTTAGTATTTCAACGTTCCTGTGTGTTCCATAAGACAATACAGACATCAAAAAACACATATTATGCCAATGATACTTGTTTATGGTAAGGCATGTTAGAAATAAAAGTGATCTCCAAGAAATTGTAAACAACAATGGGTAAAATTATACGACACAACACTTCACGTAAATGTAAACTAGTTATTTATCAGTAGAGCTAATATCCCGCTGAATTTCTACTTTATTCACTACATACGATTGCATTAGTTTGCCACAAAAAGCTGATATTAATACAAAAAATTCAGTCATTGAATTACTTGGCTCTGATTGGCCAATTCCACTCCACCATGCCTTTGACTATTCTCTCAGTGCAGCGAACGCTAGCGCAGACTTGATATCATCAGTTTAAACGGCCGAGCTGTCGTTTTAACTAAACGAGTGTCAGAAATTAGTGGAGAAAATGGACGCAGGTTTAAACTAGGTACTAATGTTAAACAGGTTTAATTTATACCAGGTTTAACTTGATTTGGAGAAAATGGCCCATACTGGCACAGAAGCCCAGCAAACGCTTCCCATTCCCATCAGCTCCCATACCTTCCCCACATTTACCAATCACCTTTTCGTATCCTTCAGTTCTATTTCCAACTCTCACATTGAAATCGCTCATTAGCACTATACTATCCTTGCTGTTGACCCTGACTATGATGTCACTCAATGCTTCATAAAACTTGTCAACTTCATCCTCATCTGCACCCTCACATGGTGAATACACTGAGAAAATTCTTGTCCTAATTCCTCCAACTGCCAAATCTACACACATGATTCGCTCATTTACGTACCTAACAGAAACAATGTTGCGTGCAATAGCATTCCTGATAAACAGTCCTACCCCGTAATCTGCCCTTCCCTTTTTAACACATATCTATTACACTTTATAATATCCTACCTCTTCCTCATTATCTCCCCTTACCCGAATATCACTTACTCCTAGTACATCCAGATGCATCCTTATTGCTGACTCAGGAAGTTCTAATTTCTTCCTTCCATAAGCCCCATTAATATTGATAGCTCCCCATCGAATTCCATTTCGTTCGCCAAGTGGTTTCCAAGGAGTCACTCACCTGCCAAATGAGAGTGGGACTCCATTACTCCCACAGGTCCAAGGCTTGCTTAAAATATGCTGAGCTCGGTAAATTCATGAACCAGGATTCTACCATGCTTACACATAGTCCAAGTGAGGATCTCTCCTCTAACGGGTTAGGAACCACAGGTGGATTGTATAGTCCTAGCCACCTGAGCACAAGGAGGGCCATGACTCAGAATATGTCTGAGATGCCCACTCCCATACCACAGCAATTGGTATCCCGACTCTCAGGACCAATTACGAGGCCACTCAGCCGTTGCTTATGGTTCACGAACTAGGACGTGACTACATTAACCCACAGAATTTTGGACAACAATAATAATGATTTTACGTCCTCACCACTTACTTTCACGATTTTCGGAGACACCAGACAGAACATACTATGCGTTAATAAAAAAATATGGAGGCAACAAACTTCCGAAATTAAACATTACGATAATAAAACCCATTACCGCCCCACATGTAGATATACATAAATACGACAAGCTTTCCTGTTAGTTATTTTTATTCCTTCCGTTGTGGAACTTCAATGCTATCTGGGCACTTGGTAGCATACCAAACCTACACAATGTGGTCTCTCTTATTTCAATTACAGCTGTTTAGGTAAATCCTGATGTGATAAATGTAGAGAACAAGCATGAAATATACTTAAAAAAATCCAGGTCTGGCTTTCAATAGCCACAGCTATTCGAAGAATGCTTTCAATCACTACGTATTACATTCAGAAGTACAACTCGTAACATACGCTAGTTATCAGCTTTTTACAGCATGAATTCTGCTACACATACACCAACTGGGAATAACATAGACCATGTCCAGAAACATTTGCGAATAGATTCTCATTGTTTGGACAGTATAGCCGGGAAAGAAACTATTTGTTAAGTTGCAAAAAGACGGATCTCAAATACTTGGATTGCCGTGAAGACGACGTCATTTGGCATGACGACACGCAGGTAGCTGGAAAGTTGGCGGCACAAGATGATGATAATTCAAATGAAAGCAATGATCAGGTTTACTGTGTGGTAGGCCTACTGCTTAACTGGCAGGCACAAAAGACTTCCATTATGTTCTTTTGTATTAATATTGCATAATACTATACGATACCCTTATCCCTTTTCTCTACAGGGTCGAGTATGAAGCGAGACGAATCTTCGCAGTGAGTTTTTACGACCGCATGCCCTTCCTAACGTCAACTTCATCAGAGGAGTTAATGAGATTAAACGAATTACATACAGTAATATAAGCGTAACTAAAACTGACTATATTCAATTTACATGTAAGCCTAAAAGTCATGTGTTCACCATTTATTCTTTTTATTTAGAAATACTGCCTTCCAACAAAAATAGCCAGTTAAACTCAGAATACATTTGTAGGTTTGTTAAAGAATAGTGTTGAATATTAACAAGTACAATTTATTGATCTTTATAGCCTAGAAGTCATGTATTCACTGCACAAAATTTGAGGTTATCGCATATAGGATTCCCCTTTACTTTTTTTTGCTGTAACTGTGGAAAAAAAAGGGGGGGTTTGATACGCGAGCAAATACTGTAATTCTTCTTTTCTTCAAAGGTATGTAATTACCTAAGCCATTATGAACAAGATAACTTATTAGTGTCTCTAGTGCAGGAGTAGCTTGCAGTTCTTAGATATTATGCTTCGGATACTTTTAATGTGATTGTAGGTGACTAAGCTCGTGTACAAGCCAAGTGTTTAGAATTGTGCAAAGAGGTTCCGCTACTTTGCAAAACATTACATTATTTTCCCTGCAGTAAAAGAATGCTCATAAATCATTCAAGATGTTTATCAATTATCACATTGTCCCGGTGTTGTAGGAGCTTTTGATTGAACTCATACACGAATATATTGAATGTTATGATATAACCGTACGTTATTTTATTTTTCAAGCACACCCTCATACATTCAAATTAAATCTATAATAAAGTTTGTCGCATATTCAATTATAACACTTCTATTGCCTGTTACGTAACAAGTTTAAGTCTTCAAAATCTCCACTAATCATAAATTATAACAAAAATCAACCATGTGTGACAAAACACAATTCCAATATTCCGGTCTGGCCATTTTATGTAAAGAAACAAACGATGTTCACTGCCAAACACGTTCAGAAATCTCACAGAAACGTGTTTATTTGTCTTTAACAACTGTTTCAAAACAAATGTTGGAAATGCGTTTGTGAAACAGGGGACTTTTAACTAAAGTGTTAAATTAATAACAATCGCTAGTTAACATTTGTTAACTAAAATGTGACACAGAGGCCAGGTTTCTTCAACCGTTACATACGAGTTACAGCAGAGTGTACTACAACAGGTACATTGAAGATCATTAAAATCGGCCGGATGCAGCGCCTGGCCTTTTCTTGTAACAACCATAAGCAACTGCTGCACTGGAGACACAGATAAGTTTCAATCCGTTGGAAACTCTAAACTATTTTCTATTTCTTCTAGTACCCTGTTCATTATGGCTTTGGAAATTAGATATCATGGCAGAAAACTTTGTTCTGACAACTCTAAAAATAGTTTTTTTCTTAGTATGGGTCGTCATTTGACTTCTTCAGCTTATAAATAGTCTTCATACAGCAGTAAAGCTTCAAACTTACATCATCTATATGCTACCATTTTGAAATTGTAACAGCTGTTAAGAGGTTTAACACAGGGCTGCTGCCATGTTAATTTAACACAAGTATTAACAATTTGTTAGAGTTAACAATTCTTGATGATACGGCCGTTAAATTAGCGTTAAGTCTCCTTAACAGTCTCCTTAACAATTAACATTTGTTGAAGAAACAGGGCCAGAGTTGAAACTGGGCATTAGGTTATTCCATCTGTTGAAACTAATTTATGAATAAATAAATTACAAATTATCTGGAAAAGAAAATATTGTAACAGAAGTATACACCCCCCCCCCAAAAAAAAAGGAAAAACTTAAAAATAGAATGACTCATTTTATTCCTGAGAGAAAATCAATTGCTATCAAATCACAGTCAAAATTATTTAAAAATTCTGTAAGATTATTATTTGGTGAAATTATTTCACTAACTCACCAAATTTATTTTGTTTAATTTTACTTTAACATTTTAAGCAAGCCTCGGACCTATGGAAGTAACAGAGTCCCACTCCCTGGAAACAACTTGGCGAACGAAATGGAATTCGATGGGGAGTTTTCAATATTAATAGGGCTTATGGAAGAAAGAAAGTAGAACTGGCTGAGTCAACTAAGAGGATGAATCTGGATGTGTTAGGTGTAAGTGATATTCGGGTAAGGGGAGATAACAAGGAAGAGATAGGAGATTATAAAGTGTACTTGACGGGTGTTAGCAAGGGAAGAGCAGGGTATGGGGTAGGGCTGTTTATCACAAATACCATTGCACGCAACATAGTTTATGTTAGGCACGTAAATGAGTGAATGATGTGGGTAGATTTGTCAGTTGGAGGAATTAGGACGAGAATTGTCTCAGTGTGTTCTCCGTGTGAGTTGTGCAGGTGAGGATGAAGTTGACAAGTGTTATGAAGCATTGAGTGACATCGTTGTCCGGGTCAACAGCAAGGATAGAATAGTGCTAATGGGCGATTTCAATGCGAGAGTTGGAAATAGAACTGAAGGATACGAAAGGGTGATTGGTAAATGTGGGGAAGATACGGAAGCTAATGGGAATGAGAAGCGTTTGTTGGACTTCCGTGCTGGTATGGGTTCAGCAGTTACGAATAAATTCTTCAAGCATAAGGATATTCACCGCTACATGTGAGAGGCTAGGGGTACCAGATCCATAATAAAATATCTTAACCGACTTCGAATTCAGGAAATCTGTTAGGAATGTACGAGTTTTCCGGGGATTTTTCAATGGTACAGATCACTATCTGATCTGTAGTGAACTAAGTATCTCGAGGCTTAGGGTAGAGAAAGTGAAATCTGTCTGCAAACGAATAAGGGTAGAAAATCTCCAGGACGAGGAAATTAGTACATGGATATGATTAGTGAGAAGTTTCGAACAGTAGACAGTAAGCAGGTTCAGGATATAGAAAGTGAATGGGTGGCATACAGGGATGCTGTAGTAGAGACAGCAAGGGAATGCCTAGGAACAACTGTGTGTAAAGATGGGAAAAGGCAAATGATGAAGTGAGAGCAGCCTGTAAACGTAAAAAGAAGGCTTATCAGAAATGGCTCCAAACAAGGACCGAGGCAGACAGGGATTTGTACATAGTTGAAAGAAACAGAGCGAAGCAAATACTTGTTAAATCCAAAAAGAAGTCGTGGGAAGATTTTGGTAATAACCTGGAAAGGCTAGGTCAATCAGCGGGGAAACCTTTCTGGACAGTAATAAAGAATCTTAGGAAGGGAGGGAAAAATGAACTGAACAGTGTTTTGAGTAATTCAAGTGAACTCATAATAGATCCCAGGGAATCACTGGACAGGTGAAAAGAATATTTTGATCATCTTCTCAACATAAAAGGTAATCTTCCTGGTGGTGTTGTGAACAGCTAAGCTCATGGGGGAGGAGGAAAATTATGATGGTGAAATTACGCTTGAGGAAGTGGAAAGGATGGTAAATAAACTCCATTGTCATAAAGCAGCAGGAATAGATGAAATTAGACCTGAAATTGTGAAGTATAGTGGGAAGGCAGGGATGAAATGGCTTCATAGAGTAGTAAGATTATCATGGAGTGTTGGTAAGGTACCTTCAGATTGGACAAAAGCAGTAATTGCACCTATCTATAAGCAAGGGAACAGGAAGGATTGCAACAACTATCAAGGTATCTCATTGATTAGTATACCAGGCAAAGTATTCACTGGCATCCTGGAAGGGAGGGTGCGATAAGGGGTTAGGAATTTGGATGAAAACCAGTGTGGTTTCAGACTACAGAGAGGCTGTCAGGGTCAGATTTTCAGTATGCGCCAGGTAATTTGAAAAATGCGACGAGAGGAATAGCCAGTTATGTTTCGTAGATCTAGAGAAAGCTTATGACAGGGAACCGGGGGAAAAGATGTTTGCCATATTGGGGGACTATGGAATTAAAGGTAGATTATTAAAATCAATCAAAGGCATTTATGTTGACAATTGGGCTTCAGTGAGAATTGATGGTAGAATGAGTTCTTGGTACTTACAGGAGTTAGACAAGGCTATAATCTTTCACCTTTGATGTTCATAGTTTACAGGAATCTTCTGCTGAAAGGTATAAAATGGCAGTGAGTGATTCAGTTAGGTGGAAATGTAGTAAGCAGTCTGGCCTATGCTGACGACTTGGTCTTAATGGCAGATTGTGCCCAAAGCCTGCAGTCTAATACCTTGGAACTTGAAAATAGGTGCACAGAGTATGGTATGAAAGTTAGCCTTTTGAACACTAAATTGATGTCAGTAGGTAAGAAATTCAAAATAACTGAGTGTCAGATTGGTGATACAAAGCTAGAACAGGTCGATAATTTCAAGTAGAGGTGAATAGAACAGGATAGGTTACCTAGGAGAAAAATGGACTGTGTTATGGAGTGTAAGAGAAGTAGAGGTAGACCAAGACAACGATGGTTAAACTCAGTTTCTAACGATTTAAATATAAGAGGTATAGAACTAAATGAGGCCACAGCACTAGTTGCAAATAGAGGATTGTGGCAACGTTTAATTAATTCACAGAGGCTTGCAGACTGAACGCTGAAAGGCATAACAGTCTATAATGTATGTATGTTTGCATGTATGTTACTTTAATATTGAATGGTTAGTAGTCCAAACAAATCTCAATTTAAATACTATTTTACCAACCTCTACTGCGACTATTAAACATGATTTTGACTAACTTTAAATTACCTTAATTTACATTTTAATTTCTTAATTGTTAAATAAAATTTTAATGAAAATTATTTGTTTTAACTGATCAAGAGGCAACCGTGGTGGTGGTGGTGTTGTTCCACGATGTTGATTTATTCTTGCTTTCTTCTTACAGGCAGAAGCGGCAGATCACATACATCTACAATGTGAACAATATTCTTCAGTGCACAACCTGTCAATACTGTATCTCTTCAAAACAAAAAGTTATCAGCAGTCATGACAGAAACAGAAATGATACTGTGCAGTAGTCACTGTGGTTAAACAAATAAACAAACACACACACACACACAATTGCTGGGAAAAGGAGTGCCAGCAATATATTTAAGCTCTCCTAAATACTAGTCAAGTGTGATGGGATTTGAATATACAACGTAATTAATTAATGAAATACAAATGGAACATGCACAACTAGCAGAATGTTATGTAACATACCTTAAAAGCACTTTTATCTGGCAGTTCAACAGTTGCACAGCCGCAAAATTTTCCATTGGCGGCAGTTATGAAGGATACAGATTTGACAGCAACTTTTTGTTCGAAGTGTTTTTTCACATCCTCTTCTGAAACACTGAAAAAGAATAGAATAAAACAACCTGCATGATCTATCATTCAGAAATAGAAACTCCTGATAAGTCTTCGTCCAAATCTAACATTTTGTAGTTCAAATTTTCATTTAAAGCTCCTTTCCATTAATCAAATAAGGTAAGACTACATAGAAAAGCACTCTCAGCATTACAAGTTACAAAAAATGCCAAAGTTTAACTTAGATATGTTTTAAAGGCAGTAGTAAAAATCCAGGCTTGTGATTATGGCACATAGTAACAAGGCAAGTGCTGAAATAATAGCAAAAGCGTCCAATGAAATTTTAAACTGTGAAGAACCTACGGAACTTAAAAATAAAAAAACACACACACACACACAAAAAAAAAACAAAAAAAAAAAAACCAACAGTTCAAGAAGTGGAAGCAACACTCGAGGAGTTGAAAAATTACTCTTGCTTACCTACCGTATTCTGTACATAGATTGAGGGAGACCCGTCTTCATTCCTGTCCTCCGTTACAAGTCTAATTATCTCCCTCAAACTTGTTATCTCTTCCCTGATATTAATTTGTTCCACTCACACCCACAGTCCTTACACCTGTCTCTCTCAACCATTCTTTTGTCTCTTCATAGAAATGTGAAATAATATGGATATGTCAACAGAAATGATGATGATGCTTGTTGTTTTAAGGGGCCTAACATCAAAGGTCAACAGCCCCAACAGAAATGAGGTAGTGTATTCTATGAATAGAAGTATGTATATAACTCAGCGGGAGGAAATAATGTATACTACAAAAAGATTTCACGACGATATTGCAATTAGGAAACCAACTGATAGAAGAGAGGTGCTCAGCTGGGCGCCCACTGAGACTAGCCCAGTGCGGCCGGGCAGACGTGACTTAAATGAGGGCAACTTACGTAGAAAGCATACATCACAGTGAAGCGAAAGAGCACACACTCTTTGGAGGGAAAGGAACACTGACGTTTAATTGTCATTACAAAGCTCTCCTCCCCCACTCAGAGAAATACGGACTGGGCTACAGCATTTTAAAAGAAGAAAAACAGCTATAATCGCAAGAAAACCGACCCTTTCTAGATATTCTGGTTTGATTTATACTGCGCTCGGTATAAGCAGTCAGTTTTACAGGATTTCAGCATACAAGCTACGATTTACAATTCCTTGGATGGGAATGACAGTATTTCCATTTCTTAAACAGAACATTCCTGATATTAATTCAGCATAAATTAATGTAATATATTTACATAATTTAACAAGTTTACAGTTTGATTTTGCACAGTTGTGTAGTATTGTTTGAATTTCCCTGTTCACTGAATTTGAATATAGTATTTAAAACTTATCAGGCGTCCAATGATAATAGCTAGCCTCTAAATGGCGGGGAATTTTCATCACGAGTGGGGACAGAGATAATTACTATCGAAGATTAAAGTACAACAACAATGTAAATGTATCTGCCAAATAGATATACAGTATTCCCTCAAATAAGTAACATAACTGATGTTATTCCCGGTAAGCATGATTGGATTGTTGATGAGTTTAAGCAACCACAAGCCACAGCTTTTCCACTTTAACTCTGTATTATATTAGAAATGCTCCTAAAGCACCTCTCAAAATTTAATAGTGAAATTGTAATTCATTACGTACATCACAAAAATATTCCAAGGTTGTAGGCCTCTTTATTGTAACGGGTCAAAATACATAAACTGCAATGAACATAAATAACTTATTTCTTACAGCGTAAATTGAAAGTGACGTGGATTTCCACACGCATTCTTTCATTATTTTGTGCGTCTATTTCAAACTTGTGTATCGCCACAGTGATTGAGAGTGACTGGGAGAACTTCGCCAACCTTCACGGCTTATGACATAACCACTTATCGCCCATCATCTCCTGCCTGGCCTCCCTCTTACAGTGCAGGGCACCCACTCGACTAAATGCCCAGCATGAGCACCTCTGTGATAGAATAGCTACACTACCTTTATTATGAGTATTATAGACCATTCCAGATGAAAATGTTCCTCTAAACACGTGTCCAATTTGCGGTGTGTGTATAGTACACATTAACAAAAGAGAGAAATTGGTCACAAGCTCTGCAGACAAGACCAAGTTTTTGCAGAAATGTAGAAATATACTAGTGACACTGTTCAGACCTTTGGATAACAGAAAAATTCCTTGAACACTGGCCCATGACTCTAATCTCCACAAAAAAGGAGATAAGAGTAATTCAGATAACTAGAGAGGTATATCCCTCATGGACTGCACATACAAGATTATTTCTAGAATCAAATATGGTAGGATTAAAGAACTACTCAAAACTGGAAAACTCAAGAACTTCACGGAAAAATTATTAAATAGAACATTTTCTTTAGCTGTGCTACAGGAAATCTTAAACACAACAGAAGAACCATTTGATTCTCAAGGATACAGAATTTACAACGGGAAACCTGGACAAAGGGTCATGAGATAATGCCCCAATTTAGAAAAGGGTTTATAGTAAGTGTAAAAATAATAGATTCTCTAATTGATTTTCAAGCCATCTCACTAAGAATCACAACTTTAATCTTAAAAACAAAAAACAAACTTTATACCATCATAAATGCCCATTCCCCTAAAATTTTCTAACAAAGTCCACGAAAGAAGTGAAAAGATATTGAAATCTCCTTGGACAAATGATAAACCAAGTAAATAAAAACAATGTTAAGATCCTATTAGGGGACTTCAATGCCTAGCTAGGAAGAAAAAATAATACCAAGATATAATCGAGAAACAGTTTCCACATTAAACATACCAATTGATCTCTGCAGAGAGTACAACCTAATCCCCAAATCCACGTACTTCAAAAGAAGATCAAACAAACTTGGAAATATCTAATTTGGAGAAAATGGAAATAGCAGCTGGATCACATACGCATGGACAAATCCTTTCACCGAGAAATCTACAATGTTAAAGTATTAAGAGGAATAGATACTGGTTCAGACCAATATATAGTTGTTCATGCTTGCACCAAAGATTCTGGAAGTTTGAGACATGATATAGGCTTTTGGCCTTACGCCATGTCAAGAAAACAAGGTGAAACTCCTTACATTTCGCACAGAACTTTGCTCTGAGTCTTCGGAAGACTTTCACAATAATGAGGGTTTGAATTTAAGAATGCTCTACCGTTGGAGCTGTAGAGCAACGCTCATTCGTCACCAGGTGGCTCGCTGTATGCTGGCACAGCGCTCCAAGCGGGAGATGACAACATTAAGGTCCAATTAAGACGTTCTCTCACACTGTGTGTGCGTGAGAAGTAACAGACTGGACATCACATGAATCAGGGATGAATATGGTAGAAGAAATAAATAGAAACTAATAGAATAAAATGCAACGAAAGACACCAGGAAAGAATAGAACAGACCTGAAGAATGGAAAGAAAGTATGTGGAGAAAACGGAGAGAGATCCAGATTAAGGTGGTTGGAAATGATCAAAAATAGTATTAGAAGAAACCTGGATTGGAACACAGTTTAGGAGGAACAATGGTGGTGGGATAGAGGTAGATGGACAAGTGCCTTAAACATCCTATCCCAGCTCAGCGGGAGCTGGATGAAGGAATTTGATGACTATGATTTAATCACTTACCTACAATCTTGCATTCAACTACCAGATGAAACAATCTATATACTGTATTTGCTAGCATATAACTCACACTTTTTTGAGGAAAAGTATGAATGAATATTTTCAGTGCATGATACAGACCTATAAATATACTGTCAATAGTAGTCAAGGGACTCGAACTCATTGTGCATAATCAAATCACCAACTATCTCAACGACCACGACATATTAGACCCACACCAGTCAGGTTTCCGACGCAATCACAGTACATGTATTGCCTTACTAAGCGTGACTGACGATATAAGACAGGCTATTGATGAGCAAAAACTGACTATCCTAGTATTATTGGACTTCAGCAAGGCATTTGACTCTGAAGACCATGAATTGCTCCTACCCAAACTTTATCACATAGGTAGGGACCTGAAAAAATCGCATTTGCGATAAATACAAATTTTTGAATCTTGTACTGAATCTAAGCCTACGGTTATTCTAATGTGGAATAAAATCATTTTTATGCATGAAAACAGAAGTGCGACAAAATGCGAACTGTGACCCAAAATGCGAAATTAGTATAAATATGCGATTTTGGTGCAAATTCTGCAAAAATGTGCCATTTTACTGGCAAAAACGACATATTTCGGCAAAATCCTCAGAAATACTCAAAATATGATGCATAAATCTTTCGACAGTTCCGATCGATGAAGAAAAGTAGCCGATCGATTGCTGCTTGCTGACTTTAATCGATATTTACAATGGGAATAGTAAGGGGAATAAGATCTGTATAGATTATTATCAAAATGTAAATCAAGTGTCACCGAAAAAACGAGATAGGCGCAGCGTTGTTTTCCTGTTGTTCAAAATTGAATGTAGTGAAGAGTAAAAAGTCGAGCGATTGTTTAGGTTATGGGGCGCACGACAAAAACTGCGCACAAAAGGGCTAAGCAATATGCAAAGGATGGTTTATATGCCACAGATTCAGCGAAAGTGTTTTGCAAGTATTGTAATTGCCGAGTTGGGTGGGGAAAAAAAGGATAGCATTGTGAAACATGTTAAATATGAAAAACACGTGGGTAAGCAACGCGATAACGAAAGTTAAATCCCTGCTGCTAGTACGTCTCAAAGAAAGCAATTTTCTGTGCTTACACAGTTAGATAGTTGTAAAAGACGAAAAATGTCCAGAGATAACTTCTCGAAACGCACAGTTGAAGTATTTGCCAAAGCAAATATACTTCTAGAAAAGCTGGAAAGCAAAGAGCTAAGAGCCTGGATTACTAAGTTTTCAAATGAAGAGCTGCCATGTGTAAGAACTCTACGTGAAGTATATTTACCGGGTAAGTTTTGATTTCATTGATCGGGTACGCTTTAGGTATTACGACATCGAAACCACGCCCAAAATTGGATACCGAATTTGAGTGTGATTTTCATATCGACGTATCTTACCCGTACCCAATTCATCCAGTAATTTTAAATTATTTTGTTATAATTTGAGGTCGTTCTTCCTTTCTAGAAGTTGCGTCTGAGCACCAGAAAAGAACAACAGAGGATCTAGTGGGGAAGAACATCAACATACTCTGTGATAAAACTACAGATAGAATGGGCCGTTGTGTTTTTATCATCATATTCCAAGTCCCAGCTGGATTGAAAAGAGAGCCGCACGTTGTTTCTGTAAACTATCTTGATGCAGGAAATGCTACAAACTGCTCTTGTGCTGTTTTAGAAGCTCTCATATGATGCAGTTAAAGTGTTTGTTAGTGACAGTGCCCCGTACATGACCCGGTGTTATGAAATATTAAGTGTGGTCATAGGGGATCATTTAATGCATGTACAGTGCTGGACACATAAGATCAGCTTGGTTGCATATAGTTGGGTTGCAGTGATGACCGATTTAAATCATGTGGTTGCAATGGTAAAGTCAGCATTTTTGAACACAAGAAAGCAAAAACATAATTATATACAATTCTTAACATCGAAGTATGGTGCTTCAAAGGAAGCAAAGCTTTTTCCTGTACCTGTCACAATCCGATGGAATAGCTGGTTTCAGGCTGTCTTCTACATGAGTGCTTACTTTACTGGTGTTGTTATATTTTTCAAGATGTCTGACATGAAAGACATCAACAACTGTGGTATTAAGTACCTGACTGATCTGAGTGACCGAGTAGTGAATAGGCTTCACTCCCACATGGTTATTGTCACAGATCATGCAGCTGGATTGGTTAACCTCCTTACTGAACTTGAAGGGTCTCTGTATCCTACCTCTCATCTCCTTTACCCCAAACTGCATAACCGTGACGCAGTTTTACCTTCATTTGTGAGGGGAATTTTTCTGCAACAACTAATGATACTTTGATTAAGCTCACTCCTCTACAGCAGGCTGCATGTAGAGACAAACTTGTCAAAGCTGCTCATTCTTCACAGTGCAAGCTAGCCACATTGAAAGCTAAAGACCCCAACCATAAGCATTTTGTGTCAATTTCTCAAGCTTTGTATCCAAGAAATATAATTTTGAATAACACTGATAAATTAGATGAGCTTGAGGAATTGTTTGGAGTAACAGATCTCTCACGAAACGATATCCGATCTGGTTACTGTTCTCTGAAACATGCAATTCAAACGCAGATGAAAGAAAGTGAAAAATGTGATGTCATGCTTGCATTAGCTGCAGTTCAGACAGAGTTCAGCATATTTGCTAAATACTGTCTTGAGCTGTTGTGGACCCCAACGAACAATGTAGATAGCGAGCACGTGTTGTCTCATTACAACACAGTTGTTACAGGCAGACGGTGCAATTTGAAAAAATGCAATGCCGAAGTACTGACAATGCTTTCGTTTGAACAATGAATTTGTATTGTGTGTGAACCAAGGACAATAATTGCACTTCATAAACTTGGAATCGTTAAAATTAATAATACCATGCGATTATTTTAACTTTGTAAATAGATGCTAATTTTGGAAAAAATAGATGCTAATTTTGAAACAAATAGATGCTAATTTTTCAGGTCCCTACACATAGGGTTCTCCTACAGTACTCAGATGGTTGCGAGCTTATTTACACGAACGTCAACAACGTGTCATCAATCAAGGTACATTTTCTTCATGGCAATATGTGAAAAGAGGGTCCCACAAGGGTCAACCCTTGCTCCTTTGCTATTTTATGTCTATATCAATGACCTAGCTAAACAGCTGACACATTATAAACGTCACATCTATGCTGACGACGTACAATTGTACATCCATGTAAAACCAACAGACGTTTCGTCAGCAATCGAGCAAATTAACATGGATCTAGAGGCCATAAGTAAATGGTCTTCCCAGCATGGACTTATTTTGAACCCAAAAAAGTCCCAAACTATAGTAATTGCCCACCCAAGACTTATTTCCAGTAATTACCGCATGTCCATCCCTGACGTACAACTTCAAAATCAAGCTTCGCCCTTTTGCAAGAGCGTAAAAAATCTCGGAGTAACCACTGACCAGCACCTCTCGTGGACGGATCAGATAATATCTGTGAGTAGACGAGTTTTTGCTACGTTGCACACATTAAACAATTTCAAATTTACTTTTCCGTTCAGTTTAAAGAAGAAACTAGTTGAAACCCTCGTTCTTCCAATATTCAATTATTGTGACGTAGTTTACAAAGATGTGAAAACCGAGCTTCGAGATAAACTACAACGTGCACAGAATGCCTGTGTAGGATTTATATGCAATCTGAAATTTTCAGATCATGTTACCCAGTCTGACGTCAACCTCAGATGGCTACGCCTTGAAGACAGACGCAAACTGCATACCCTGATTTCATTGCACCGAATCCTTACATTACAATCCCCATCTTACCTGTATGAACGATTTCATAGCCTTTCTGAACATCATGATAAAAATACCAGAGCGCTGAGCTCGACATTGCTCACTATTCCTAAGCATAAATCCTCAACCTACAACAATTCCTTCACTGTTGTGGCCAGCCGTGAATGGAACTTCCTTCCACAGGTCAGAGGGATATCAAACCACAGAAGATTTAAAAGTATGTGTTCAAAATATCTCTATGAAACGAGCTCGTAGTGTGACAGTCTTCTTCTCCTCTTCATGGTCCTTCTTCTTCTTCTTCTTCTTCTTCGTTTTCTTCTCCTCATGGTTCTTCTTCCTATTATTATTATTCATCAATAGTGTTAGAAAGTACTCAGCTGTGGTTTCCTGCATAGTTATCCTTATCCCTATCCCCATTTTGCAATGTTTTTCACCCACAGTAAACACATGAAAACTGTAACATTCGTCAATGTGATATATTTCTGGAATTGGACAAATTAATTGTAAATATTAGTAGGTTTATCTATATTATTATTATTGTACCAGGCGGTACACCTCCACACCGCTAATTCAAATATTGCGCCAATTGAAACTTCTCTACAGGAGAAACTTGGAACTTTAACTACTGAACTAATTCCACGGTTATTCAGAACATGTCACTGAGTGTTTTTTATTTGCCTTTTGTTTTTCAACGATTAAGAAGTGTGGACAATCTCTAACAGATGTCGCTACCCAAAACTATGATAACACACTCTGGTGCAATGGAATGAACTTTCTTGAAGAAATATTGTATTCCTAAGTTTTATTTTTACTAAATTTTCTTCTGTGGTTTGTGGGTTGGCAATATAAATCCTTTCTTTCCGCCCGTTTTGAATGTAACCAATCGGGTATTTACGTAATTAATTTTCCACCAATAAGGTGTTTCTTCCTCGTCTTGTGTATTAGTTTTTGCTGTTATCCAATAAAAGCGAAAGGGTGTGTCTACTCATTCCTGAAAGGTCTCGAATGTTCCACGAGGGTATATAAACTGCTGATTTTCTTGTCTCGGTGCCACTTCAGTAACATCTCTCTTAGTGTGTGAATATGTAGCAGGGGGCAGGAAGCGCCTCTTTCTTCAAGCAGCAGCTCTTCTACAAGGTAATGGCCTGTTAACATCTTCATTTCTTGCTAGCTCAGCAGTTTAACTCTCGGGGAGGGTTCGAAACCTTTAGTATGTAACCTACCTTTTTAAAATGTAAATTCTTTTCCGTCTATGTAAAATCTATAAATCTGTAAAGCGGGGATAGAGAGTGCTTCACCCTCTCAAAATCCCCATCATTTTTGAAAAAGGAGGTGACTACGTTTTCATAACCGTTCTTCTCTTTAATGTAGTAAAGTTTTCTCATATGTGTCACCTCCCTAGCTTGGGATTAGCCCCTGTATGATCGGCCTAGCGCCACATAGGTTTTAGACAAAAACTTGGTGTAGGAGTGCAAGTTATCGCCTCCATTCAATTTTGTATTTTGGGCCATTTATTAACCCGTTTTGTTTTCCTTCCTGCGAAGGCCCAGTAGATTGGGTATTAGATACCCCTGTTTCACTGTGTGTGCCTTGAGAGCAGTTAATGTAAAGTCAGTGTATGGCCTCTTAAATAGGCTTGAAGACTTTGAGAGCGCATTTGCTCTTTCTTGTGTGTGAAACGTGCCTCTAGGAGGCTTAACATGGTAATTGGGAGCAAGTGCTCCTTTGGCATGATTGGGGTTTTCTGCCCCTTTGTGTGAACTGGGTATGTTGGTAAAGTTGGGCTCATAGCTCAAAGATTGTTATTGTGGGACTAGAAGCCCAGATCTTGTATTATCCCCTAACACTTATAATTTCTTGGTACCTGATTTTGGTTTCTTGTTGACTTGTTAAGTTTTCAAATTCTATGTCACCACTGTTAAGTTTTGAAAATATAACCTTTGTTAAAGTTTTAAATTAACTTTAATTTTGTAGCTGAGACCTATTCCAGCCCGCACCTTCTTTCACCTCTAACTACCACGAATATCTCCGTAACAATGATTATTATTGAAATTGTAATTCGTTGTATGTTGTATGTTAATTTCTTCATAGGAAGCAAAATGTTAATTTATATTGTGTATTATAATAGTTATTTTTATGTACAGCAGGATAGCATAGTACCATAATAATTTGTATCAGTCTCTTTTTTCATTTATTCAGTATTTTATATATTTTTATGTTATTTATGTATTTCACTGATTAAGTGTAAGACAAGGACACGTGTCCCTAACTTCGCCAGTTAAAATAAATCATATCTATCTATGCGGGATTTGTGCGCAAAAGATTGGATTCCCGAAAAATACGTAAAATTTGCTTTAGGCTATTTAAACAAGACAACTGGCATACTCTATTCATTGTCACTGCCTTCAGTTTCTGAGCTATTCTCGCGAGCATCATTCTGGTCACCATCCCATACTGCATCATCCTGACTTCCGTCCAATACATTTGCAATGCCTGTCATCTAGAAACTCTTCGCAATAGCGTCTGTTGACACCATAACCTATGCCTGCATAACCAAATCACACAGGAGTTGCTGGCGTCAGCTCATGCTCCCCTCCTGCCATCCATTCGGTGTACAATTTACATATGTTGTCCGTGAAGGGCTTGTTGATGGAAACATCTTTTTTTTTTTTGCTAGGGGCTTTACGTCGCACCGACACAGATAGGTCTTATGGCGACGATGGGATGGGAAAGGCCTAGGAGTTGGAAGGAAGCGGCCGTGGCCTTAATTAAGGTACAGCCCCAGCATTTGCCTGGTGTGAAAATGGGAAACCACGGAAAACCATTTTCAGGGCTGCCGATAGTGGGATTCGAACCTACTATCTCCCGGATGCAAGCTCACAGCCGCGCGCCTCTACGCGCACGGCCAACTCGCCCGGTGATGGAAACATCTAAGGGCCGCAGACAATGTGCGAGTCCACCACAAATTACAAAATCAGTTTTCATTTCCTGAAATGTTTCTTTATGTCTTCCACCAAGTGTCTGCGGAAACTGCTCAATACTAGCATTGCTGGGCGTCAAAGCAGAACCCCTGGCCGTGTTCCCCACACCGCACGGACCGAGTCCTGGACAAGAGCTGTGTTCATCCATCCTTTCTCTTGAACACGCATACATGAACGCCTTTGGGAAACTTTGCTTTAGGCACTGTTGTTCTTTTGAAAACACACACAGTGACAATTTTCTTCCGTCTGCGGTCACTGCTAGCATGACAGTGCGACACTGTTTTTCACACCCAGTTGTACATACAAGCGTTGTAGATTCTCCCTTCTTGTTGATGGTGGTGTTGCATGGCATGTCGAAGTTTATCGGTGTTTGATCTGCATTGCCAATTTGACATAAGAGGTAACTGTTTTTCTTCCGCATTGCTATCACATGGCAATGAAAATCTATGATTTTGTCGCTGAAATCGCTTGGCATTCTCTGGCAGAGAGATGGTCGCCTTTGCAGACACAATCCCTCTTGTGTCATGAATCTACGGATCCAACACCAGCTTACTTTCAGATCCAAACAGCTGATTCCTCCTTTAATCGCTAGTTCACACTATTTGAAATGTAGCATCTCGTGTGAGATACTAAAGACATCATTTCACAACTCTGTAACGTAATGAACCAACTCGTCTTCCAGCTAAGGAAACTTGCCTGTTTCCGGCCCTCTGAATGCCTTATGTGTTCGGTTGGTGGTTTCTAGCGCAGCTTTCTGTTTACGCCCATAGCGAACATTAAACTCAGTCACACTGAATTTTCGACCGGCATCTCTATTACTATGTTCTTCAGCATATTTTATCACTTTGAGTTTAAACCCAGCTGTGTAAATCCAACGTTTCTCCATAACTTAAAGATCGACCTCTTCTTCTCTTCATCCATTCCCTTTTCCAGATTCTCTCTGGGTAAGGTAGTGTATGAAAGCCCTCCACCTAACTCCTCCTTTCCACCACTCCTCTTCTAGTACTTTATTGCTATTGACTCTTGTATTTTCAATACAGTCCTCAACAGAACTCCTCCATCTCATTTTAGGTGATGCCCTAGGCCTCTTTGCAGTCTCTGTATTCATGAATGTTCTCTTTGGTATTCTCTCTCCTGGTATTCACATCATGTGTCCAAACCATTTCAGCTTTGCTATATCAATCTCTTCTTGAAGTTTACACACTCCCACGCACTCCTTATTTCCTCATTTTGTATTCTATCTCGTCTTATTTTTCCCTGTATGCTCCTCAAGCACCTCATTTCAGCTGCTTGTATCTTACCTTGGTTCCGCTTAGTCAACGTCCAGGCAGCTGAAGCATAGGTCAGTATAGGTTTATAATAGGACAAGTATAAAACCTTCTTGCACTTTTGAACTTCATTGGCACATCTTTGTTCCATACAATGTGTCACACATACCGGTAGAAACTTGCAGCATGCTGTATTCTTAAATCAATTTCTCCATCCAAATTTCCATCTTGTGACATCATGCTACCCAAATATTTCAAAATTACCACTACTTGAAGAGGTTCATTTCCTATTTTTATCACTTCCCTGGATTTTCTGTTATCTCTCGTCATGATCAAAGTCTTGTTTTTCGCAGTACTAATCTTCATTCCAAAATTTCTTATATCCTCATTCCATAAATCAACTTGTGTCTGTCGTAACATGATACTGTATCCTAATCCATAACAGTAAGGTGTTCCAAAAATATTATGTTCCTCCGGACACCCTAATACTAAAGTAACTGTCTCAGCGAAACCAAGGGAAGGGCAGGGAGTTTCTGATTGGCTAACGGGTATTAGGGAGCATAGCAGCTCGCTTTAAGCGTGCACTCCTGCGCAGGCGCGAGCGATACCTTTGTAACAGTTTAGTGGCAATACTGATATTCCTATCCTGTTACTTGCTGGTCGGTTACAGATATTCTTTAGTTATTTGAAGTGCTTTGTATTAGGCTTACTGGTGGTAATACATACAGTGGCTTAGTTTCTCGAAACAATTAAGCGTGGTCTTTCCACCTTGCATCTCGAGTTTCACTCCGTGTTCTGGACATTGAGTGAGTAGATGTAATATTAAATCCGGTACGATTGACGTGGACAAAAACTCAATTACAGGAAAACGGTTTCTTAGAAATGTGTTGAAATAAGGTACCCAATAATAATAATAATAATAATAATAATAATAATAATAATAATAATAATAATGATAATAATTATTTAATTAAAAATTCTACTGGTTCATATAGTTCTGATAATGTGCATGGTACTCAACTATTAGGTCCTGAAAAGCTATTGCAAGTCCCATCACGTGAATCTGAAATTTCACACTTGACTGCAACCTGTGAGGCAGCGCAGCAAAAGCTGCTATCGTAATGTTTAGCAGAACAAAAGAGGAGTGATATATATAGAAGAATAAACGACCCTGGGCAAGCCACTTCCACTGTTGTTTACCAAATATCCACAACCTTCTGTATATGAAGAAAGACGATTTTGGAGCCTTTTATACTGGATTTACAGACAGAGTTGGCTACACGGTTTGTGTTACGTAACTGTTAGCTTGTATTCGGGAGATGGTGGATTCGAACCCCACTGCCGGCAGTCCTCAAGATGGTTTTCGGTGGTTTCCCATTTCCACATCAAGCAAACGTTGGAACTGTTCCTCAGTTAAGTCCACGGTTGCTTCCGTCCTAGTCCTGTCCTATCCTATCGCCACTGTAAGATCAGTCAGTGTCAGTGCAACATAAAAAAACAAATAACAAAAAAGTACTGGATTAAACTCTGCTTACGTATTGCCTGGAAGGGCTATTACTTCATGACCCATTCTGGCGGCATCTGAAGTGTATATGGCACTCATTCATCAACATATTTTATAAAGTCTGGCCCTAGTGTCTGTTTAACTACAGATCCTTGGACATCTACGAATACACATAGCAACCCCGGCGCTTTTCATACATGAAAGTTTCGAGGTATTGGTTCTCGGAATGTAAATGGGTCATTGCAAACATTTTTCTAGGAATAGTTAAGAATGTGAGTGACGAGCTGGTGAAAGACACAGTGGGAGAAAAGGAAGCGAGATGAAGTTATAGTATTGCTATTTATAAGTACTTACTAAGGTGCGGTTAGGGGCTACAAGAGACAACAGGTATGAGGAATGTTCCTTCTAAAAACTGACTTGCAACTTGTATTATGTTACTTTTATAACCTAATACTACAGTGTAACGAATACACAGGAACATAGTACTGGAAAGTAACCATTTGTCCCATCCCTAGTCTGTACTTTGTCTTCATTATCTTCCCAAAGTACAATGTCATCAGCAAAGAGCATAGACTTTACTTGCTCACCCATCATCTTCCCTTGGACATTATGTAGAATTCTATCAATGATGATAATGAAGAGTAAGGGAGACAATACACTTCCCTGTCTTCAGCCTGTCTAAACTCTGAACCATTCAGTTTAACCCACTTTGGTTCTAACACAGCTTTTGCAATTTTGATACAATGCTATTACCATCTGCACTGTTTCATTTCCAATCTGTGCCTCTGATGTTTTCCATACCAAATTCATTGAAACACTGTCATCTGACTTTTCAATATCTAAAAACGTTACTACCATGTCTTTTCCATATTCCCAATACCTTTCCATCACCTGACGCAATGTAAATATTGGGTCAAATGTGGACCTGCTTCTTCTGAATCCATATGTGTTCTGCCAATTTTCCCTCCACTCTGTCTCTTATTCGTTTATCCAAGATTCTTTCAAGGATCTTAGCTGCATAAAGTATCAGTGTCACTCCTCTGTAATTTTTACACTGCTTCCGGTCTCCTTTCTTGTAGATTGGTATTCATCCATTCTTTTGGAGGAGTCTTTTCTCTCCATATTGACTCTTCAGAGTATACAACAACTGTAGGCCAATTGCTCCTGCTGCTATTATCATTTCTATGGTGACCTCGTCAAATTCCAGCTGCCTTGCCTCGTTTCATCCTTTTAGTGGCCCAATGAGTCTCTGCCATGGACACCTTGTTTTCCTTATCTGCCATCTGCACTATATCTGGTTCTTCGACTTCTCCTTGTACTGAGGTATTTTGTGACATCACTTCCTCCTGTTCATTTTTTATGAAGTTAACACCTTCACCTGGGTTTTTTCCTTTTTACCCACTGGAATAAGATCTTTTAGCTTCCAGTTGTATCTTCTTGCAGAGATTCAGTGAATTTTTCCCAGCATTTCTTTTCCTCTTCTTGAACCATCTTGGAGCACACCTACTTGCAGTGCCTGTATCCTGTTTTGAATTTGTTGCTCTGTTTCTCAGCCATTATTTCCAAGCTTGTTTCTTCCGTTTAACTATATCTTTTACCCTGTCATGCCACCAGGATGTTTCTAGATCTTTCTTCCTTCCTGATACTCTTCCACAGGTCTTTTCTGCAGACTCCACCACGACTGTTTTAAAGTATGCCCATTCATCTTTGACCATTTCGATGTCTTCCTTAGGTATAATTGTTTTAATATGTATCTGGAACTCTTCATTTATTTCATTCTCCTACAATTTCCACACCCTTAGCTTTCTCTGCCTAATCTCAGTCATCTTTTGTATCTTTCCCATCTTTAACTTAGCTTTCACAACTCTGTGATCTCCTTCAAAAGATTCACTTGGGAGGGTTGGTACATCTACCAACATTTTTTGTGTTACCTTTCTCGATCAAAATGTAATCTATCAGAGTTTTGATTTTGTTATCCCAGCAATTGTTGTTATCTTTGACTGTTATTCTTTCGAAACCATGTGTTACCAATGATCATCTCATTTCTTCTACAAAAGTCTACCGAAATATCTCCTGCCTTGTTTCTCTTCCTATGTCCAAATGGTCCTATAAGCTCTTCATCTTCTATGATCACAACTTGTTTGTCCTGTACATGGCCATCCAGATATTCAAGGTATTCCTCTAGATTCATATTTGTATTTCCTGTTTGCGGAGCATAGCCTTGAATTACATCTGTAACACCAACTTAAAGTCTCAAGCTGACCTTAATAAACCTGTCATTTATGTTTTCCACCAATTCTAGGTATTCCTTTAGGTCTTTTCTAATTATTCCAAGACCTACACCATTTTTGGTTTCTCTTCCTCCACTACAGTAAAAGGTGTATCCTTTCTTTAGTTTCCTCTCACCTCTTCCTTTCCATTTGGTCTCACTGATTCCCAGCAATGCTATATCTTTGTCAACCATAAAATCTACAATTTCTTCCACTTTCCCTGTTAGTGTCACTACAATTGTGGTCGCTATCTTGACATATTTGGTTGCTGGTTGCCCACTTCTCACATTTCTCCCAGCATCACAACAACTGCACGTTGCTTGTGGGGAAACACCCTAGCATTTTCCAAGGCTTCAGTACACTTGCCATCATATAGGCAATTATTACAATGAGTTCGCCACTCCCACAGGCATTTTAAAGCTACTGCCAGCCGAAACTTGTAGGCTGCTCCTAACACAGAGAACAGATGCCTTTTGTAGCTGCTCCTCTGGAGTACAGGTGCTACAGTTGATACGGGGTTTCAGTTTAATTTCCTCCTCTGAAAGCCCATTTCCCTTCCGTAGGCGTTGGTCCTTATGGTGGGTCACGCTATTTACCACCGCCCAACACTGGGCGTGGAGACACTGGCTATATGGTTTATTCCATTACCATAGCAGATTTAAATGACCAGACACTTTAAAGATCGACCTACACAAAAAAACTTAACTGAGAAACAAGAATGTAAAGTGAAGACAATACTGGTACTTGCATGTAATAAACTTCATGGTTGGTCAGTATTGAAAATTGTATATTAATTTGAAAGAATTAAGTTTATTGAAGTGGTCAACCTATTAAATACAATACATTCGTGAGAATGTTTGTAACTTAAGCACGACACAAACTGGGACATGTTTCGCCCTTGTTGTGGGCATCATCAGCCTATCTATCAGCCTTAAAATCAATTGTCATCAGGATCCCGATATATTCGTATTAAACCATCTTGTAACTAAAATAGTAGTACGAGTTTAAAATACAATGTGACGGTCCTTTAGTAACAGGTAAACAAGATTTAGTGGAGTTCTAAAAAAGTCTTTGAAATAATTTGTAAGATACCTGCTGTTCGCACCTATTAAAATAATTGTCATGTGGTTAGGCACTCTCTGTCTTATGAAACAATGTTTAACGTTTAAAGAATACATTAACGCTTGATACAAAATGAACACCACGTTAAGACACTATGTACAGTCACAGGATAAAGATTTAAGTGAAAGTTGTCTGAATGCTAATTAAAACGTTTGATGTCTGATAAGTGTAATAACATATCTATTAATCGTACCCGAAGGATATTATAAAACCTCTTGATGTTTCTATAATCATAGCTATGTTTTTCTATGTTGAAGTCTTCTTTACAAAAGGCATATCAACAGATTGTGGAATTGAAACAGCTGTGAGTTATATTGTAGCCAAGCCCTTGGTTCATGCTATTTTAAAAAACGGGCCGTTATTGACTGGCGATCTAATTTGGACGCTGTAATGGTTTAGAAAATAAGCGAATAATAAGGATAGGTAGATCAAAGATAGTTCCAATGTGTTGATAAACTTAACCATAATTGGTATTTTATTTGATCCTGTATTGACTTGTCTGAATCTATTAAGCAACTATTTAAAATAGTTTTTACTTGAGTCCGCCTTGTCAATACACAATTAGTTATAATAATATATATATTATATATAAGATAATATAATAACCTATGATTGCCAATACACTTTATAATGATAGAAAACTATTTATTTTACTATACATGTTTCGGGAAAATCATCCATTCCCTTCATCAGTAATGTCAGTTCAAGTTTTCTATTATTATTAAGTGTATTGACAAGGCGGACTCAAGTAAAAACTATTTTAAATAGTTCTTTAATATTTCCAAAGTGTTCGAGATGTGGCGTCGGCCACTGTCTTGATTTTGGTTGAATGGGAGACTCGCAAAATACTAAATTTTTAGATGGAAGAATGATATCCACTGAGGAAATGAATTCATTAGAATGTCTGTAACAAAATTGAAAATGATGTCTTACAGAAAGATGGTGTTATTAATCCCTTAAAGAGCTAAGTTATGGAACTTTTTTTGCTTAATTCCTTGTGTTGTATGCGGCAAGATCGTGTCATTCTTGTCGCCAGCTCGACTGACAGTTACTGCTTTCATACTTTGTGTGCTGTAGCAGTGTGACGTCTTAGGTAGAGGGAGGGTAGGGGAAGGAGGGGTGGGCGGAGTGTCACGTGCCTGGTTGGTCAGTGTTAGTGTGGGGTAACCACGGGGATGTTACGTTATTGGAAACTGTAGGAGTATTTGAGGGGCATATTTTAAAGATACTCTTGACCGTGCAACCCTTTATATTTAATCATTGTGGTAAATTAGGTAAAGTTTCGTAAGTGGGATTCTTAGTATCTGAAACGTTGTTTAAATTAGGTCTTTATTAAAATACTTATCTAAAAAAATGTAGATATTCTCATATTCATCCATTAACCTTCCTTTGTTCAATTTCTTGAGGATTGTAAGATCTTGATTTATGGTTGTAAACTGATGGCCTGTATCTTTCATATGGATGCTCATTGCAGAAAATGTATTATGTTTACTCGCGTTATAATGCTCCCGGTATCTAGTGTAGAAGCTACGGTCCGTTTGACCAATATACGAACAAGAACACAGTGCACATGTTAGTCTGTAAATTCCTAAACTTGTGAAAGGATCCTTATGTGGTTTACATGTTGTGATTAAAAAATTTACTGTAATTATTGTTCTGAGTTTTGTATGTTATTTTAATATTTTGTTTCTTAAGGGAGTTCGAAACGTGGTGGATGCGTGAATCACTGTAAGTGAATGATGCGGAATTAGACTTGTCTGGTTTATCTGGGATGAGGTTTGTCAATGACTTAGCTTTTACTTTATCAATGATCCTGTTAATCCATACTGTGTTGTAACCATTACGTACATTTGGCTAAATTTCTAATGTATACTAATTCATTCTTTTGGCTATCTGCTGACAGGGGAATCTTGAATGCTCGATAGACTAAGCTGTAGTATGCGGCCTGTTTTTTGAGATGTCTGGTGCAGCGAATCACTTTTAATTGTTATGGGGGAATTAGTAGGTTTTCTGTAGATTTGAAAACAAACTATTATTTGAGCGTGTTGTACTTATGTCTAAGAAGTTCAATGAACTCTTACTCTCGTCTTCTTTTGCAAATTTCATACGATTGTCAAGGGTATTGAGAAATTCTAAGATTTGATCACTATTATTTCGTTATCAATAATAACAAACGTGTCGTTCATATAACGTAACCATAGTTTAATGACTTCAATCTCAGTCAAAATTTTATTATTTTCTAAGAAATCCCTGTATATGTCTGACTTATATACCTGAAATGGGGTCACCCATTACCAGGCCTTTCTGATGATATATTTTGCCATTAAAAGTAAAATAGTTATTCACCAGGCGAGTTGGCCATGTGGTCAGGGGCATGCAGCTGTGCGCTAGCATCCGGGAGATAGTGGGTTCAAATCCCACTGTCAGTAGCCCTGAAGATGGTTTTCCGTGGTTTCCCATTTTCACACCAGGCTGTACCTTAATTAAGGCCACGGCCGCTTCCTTTCAACTCCTAGGTCTTTCGTATCCCATCGTCGTCATAAGAACTATCTGTGTCGGTGCGACGTAAAGCAACTAACAAAATAATTGTTATTAGTTTGTACAAAGTTCAATAACTTAATGAATTCTTCAATTTTGAGTTTACTTAATTGGCTGTATTTGTCAAGATTACTTTTTATAATTTTGATAGTTTCATAGACTGGGATGCTGGGATACACGTTTGTTATATCTTACGAGCACATTACATGATTAGGTTGCAATGTGAACTTATTTAACCTGTTTTAAAAATCTATTAAGTTTCGTATGGGTTGGGCTGTTTCTGCAATTTATTACGGGTTGTATGGGGACTTCTTTCTTGTGAATTTTCAGTAAGGCCCTTGCTGTGGGTAGCTTGGGGTTCATGTTGATAAGTTTTTGCTGTTCTGTCCTTTTAGTAGGAAGGTTGAATTTTTTAAATGAAGATTTTAGGCTTCGTTAAGTTTTGCTTATCGAGTCTTTATTGATAATTGAGTATGATTTGTCCAAGAAGAATTATTCCATTTTGCTGATGTATTCACTTTTATTCATCAACACTGTGGCTCCCCCTTTATCTGCTTTGGTAACAATAATACTATTAGTTTCTATCTTAGTTTTTAGTTCTTGGGATAGCTTCTTTTTAGTATATTCTGAGTTGATATTTACGTATTTCTTTGGGTAAGGTAGGTAATTTCTTTTTGATCACACATCTTATATCATTCTGTTTTTCTGAAGGGAGTTTGGTTATGTTTGATTCGATTTTGGCTATAGTATCAATAATGTCCTTCTCTTTACGTCTATTAGGCCAATTAAATTTAGGTCCTGTGTTGAAAATATTAATTTCATTTCTGAAACTGTGTATTTGTCAAATTAATGGTGAGTTGGGTATTATTACTTGAATGTTTGTGGTTTGTGTTTGCGTTATTCTGATCGTTTTTGTTACGGTTAGAAGCTTTTAATGGTGTGAGTTCTTTGTTTAGTGCTTAAAATAACTGTCAATTTATTATTAACATGTGTTAGAAAAGAGTTCCATTCGATTGGAGCCAAACTTAGAGAGACAGAAAGATGTGTGTTGTATAACTTGGGGTTGAGGTGTTCTTTCTTTTTGTATCGTAGTTTAATTTAATTCTTTATCCAGATTCGGTTAACTTTATTTTGAGTTGGTAGTGTAACTACCTTTTCTTTGCAATGGTTTCAGAAACTTGGGTATTATGTTAGAGCTTAAACATTCTTTAAGGAAACTAATGTATCTCGTTAATTTGCCAATTTTGATTTTGAGGTTGAGGAACTTGTTTTGTTGAGCCTGGTTGGCTTTTGCATTGCATGTAATAAACTTCATGATTTGTCCGTTTTGAAAATTGTATATTAGTTTGAAATAATTAAGTTTCTTGAAGTGGTCAATACAATACATTCGTGAGAATGTTTATAACTGAGCAATTTAAGTGTCATGCTTAAGTTATAAACATTCTCACGAATGTATTGTATTGAATAGGTTGACTACTTCAATAAACTTAATTGTTTCAAATTAATACTGGTACTTGTCAACAATACAACAGATGGACTATACCTAATACCGTGATCACTTGACTACCAGGAAACACTCCCAGTTCACGCGATTATCTCTGCTGGACAGGTAGATAAGCATACTGACAAAGACGGAAGAGTGAGAGGGATGGCCAAGTGTGACTGACTGGCTAGGAATGCGGCCTTGGCGCAGGGTTTGTGTGTTAGGTATTTTTGTTACAACAGTTAGCCTCAACCATTTTGCAGGTAGAAAAAAAATGCAGCAATTGGTACAATCCCGATATTTAATGAAGGCACGTCCATGGAATACCCAAACTTTGTTTCGTGTATGTACCGTATGTCTTTATGACAATGTCAGAAGTTAATAAGAGTTATGTGCGGGAATTTTTTCCCTGCCATTTCAAATATTTAAAATGTGGTACGAGATATACGCTGTGGCGAGTTATATGCGAGTAAATACGGTATATAAAATAAGAGTTTTGTCTGTATATTACTCAGAAGTTAAAAAGGATGGTATTTCTGTATCGGCCATGCCCACAGTAACGAGGAAATGCACTTTTCTTATTTCCGTCATCTCTGTATGTATGTATGTATGTACAGTAGAGTCTCGCTCATCCGACCTTCGCTTATCCGACATTCCGTGTTATCCGACACTGGTAGACTTAATTTGAACTTTTGGTGGAGACTAAATTCAGGCACACCCGCTGTGGAGGGTGCGACCTTGGGACAAGCACTGACCTGACCGCTGGCGGTAGGGCAGGTTTTTTTTTTTTTTCTCAAGGACAGGTGCAGTGAGTCTTCAGTCATTGTTCATTGTAGTATTGGTTGGGTGCAGATGTTGTAGTTTTCATATCCTCTGTGAGTATAGCGAGTAAATGGAAGAAAGTGATTGTTTCTATGGAAGACAAGTTGAGTGCATTAAAGAGACTGGACAAAGAGGAAATTCTTCAAAATGTGGCTTCAGATTATGGACGTTGGATGTGTTACAGTGGGAGACTGGAAAAAAACAGAGGGAAGAAATTTAAAAGTGCTTCTCTACCAGAGCAGAGAAAAAAATGAAAAATGTGAGTACGAAAAAGTAAGTGAAGCACTATTTCTTTGGTTATCTCAACACCGGGAGAAGGAGCTGCCAATATCTGGCCCCATTCTGCAGGAAAAGGCTGCGTATTTCCAGAAGGAGTTTAATGAAGGGGACCCTAATTTTCCTGCCAGTGCTGGGTGGCTTGATTGGTGGAAGAAACGATACGGCATTAGGCAGCTTAATACCTGTGGAGAAAAGTTTCTTTTCGTAAGACATCTCGAATGTTTTCGTTCAATACTGCATGTACTGTACAATTGAATTGATAATTCAATAAACAGAGCACCGTAAAACATATCATTGTTTTAGTACTAGAGTATAGCCTTCCTGTTTGTATCAGTTCATTTTCAAAGTTATTCCGTATTATCCGACATTTTCGGTGATCCGACGTACTCCAGGTCCCGTTTAGGTCGGATAATCGAGGCTCTACTGTACATGCATCAGGAGAAAATGGCTGAAGAGAATTTAATGAAAATCGGCATGTAAAGTTAGGAAATAAGCCACTACAATGTAGGCTGTAAATCATTTTATTCGCACTGACTGAAATGGTAGTTTAGAGGAAGGCCTAAAGTTTCATTCTCAAATATTTATGTTATTAGTGGTCCTATAAATAAATACTACATAACTAAAGTTATACAGCATTAAATTTCCTATCATTTATGTCTTACACGTTTTTACTGTACCGGCTATGATAGAGATATTCATGAATTTGTATTTTTGTTAAGTCCACATCAAAGCCGAGCAACAAGAAAATGGGTAAACAGAATTTAATTTAACGTTAAGAATTTCATACTTAGGTTCCGTATTGAAACAAGATTTACATGTAAACAGAATTTAATGAAAATCAGTATGTATAGTCGGGGAATAAGAAACTACAGTCTAGGCTTTAAATAATTTTATTCACCCTGGATGAAATGGTAGTTTAGGGGAAGGCATCTAAAATTTCATTTTTAAATACCTATGTTATTGGTCCTATCGAAAAGTACTACATAACAAAAGTTATAGAGAATACAATTTCTAATCATTTATGTTTTATTCAGTTTAACCACACCGACTATGATAAGAGTGATATTTCAGTCAGAATAAAACTAAATGTGAAGGCCTACAATATCGAAAGCTCATAAAATGTTATCAACAATAACATTATATTGACCACTGTTTGTTGCGATGTTCTTTGTCTCTTTTGCTATCACTCATCTCCTATAGATGGGATTAGTGCTCTATACCGAGTATAACAGCCTGCCCGAATATTGGTGGGAAGTTCGATGACATTCTTCTTAAGTATGCCAAGCCTTTGGTTCATACATTTTCTGATACTACTGTTAGGCAACACAATGATGGATTATAACATTTCAGTTATTCGATCCCTACTCTGAGGCGCTGATTGGAATGAGCATTGTGCATATTTAACGGCTGTCCGTGGCCTGGTCATGCCAGCTTTGCAGTATAGTACTGTTTGTTAAAAGTTAGAAAATGCGTAGGTTTTCATTTAATAGCGTATTTCATATGATAGCATTGCTTTTAATCACAACATTCCTAGTAACTTCATTGTAATGACCTATGTTCATTTCAGTTGGGAAAACCACTGAGGATGTTAAAAGACAGTTAGAGAGAGAGCATCTGCCATTATAATGAAAACTCTCCAACTTGATTGTGGCTGATGGTAGGCAAGAAGGCCTAACATTACAATGAAAATTCCCTAACCCAGTCTTGACATGAGAAAAGACATATGGAGACTTCCCCGTTGCATTTCTGGGGTAATGTTAAAAGCTATGCAATTGAATACAATCTTACACACAACGTGTACACTGCCTAATCTAGAATTCTGTATACAATGTAGAATTGCATAGCAAAGCACGGGTACATCAGCTAGTAATTATTATAATTAAACTATCCAGTTCAGCATACAAGTTAATTACAATACACAATGGAAAAGGTTAAAATAAGACAAAAAGTGAGAGAAAACAGGGGAGAAACAAAGAACAGCATGAAAATTAAAAAAAGGTTTAACTCCTCTCAGAATCCTGAAGAGCACTTTCTGTACCCAACTCCATCAACTGGCAATCCTTCAGACTCACTGAGGAGACCCTACTAGAGTTCTGCTTTCTTGAAGAGGAAAGGCTATTTGCTTTACGTCGTGCCAACACAGATAGGTCTTATGGCGACGATGGGACAAGAAAGGCCTATGAATGGGCAGGAAGCGGCCATGGCCTTAATTAACGTAAAGCCCCAGCATTTCCCTAGTCTGAAAATGGGAAACCACAGAAAACCATTTTCAGGGCTGCCAACAGTGGGGTTTGAACCCACCATCTCCCGGATGCGAGCTCAAAGATGCGCGCCCCCAACTGCACAGCCAACTTGCCCAGTAAGAGGAGGAAAGCACAAGATAAGAAAACACAAGAAAAGGAGAATGGTAGAAGACAAAAAACATGGGATTTAAGGTGGTGGTGATTGTTTTAAGAGGAAGTACAACAAGGCAAATAACTTATGTCTAATGGGAACAAAAAAAGTGGGGTCAACCTATTCAGTACAATACAATGTTATAAAACGAATTATAACATTTCATTTTTAATGGGACTAGTTTGGATTCTAAATTGAACACAATCTTCCATTGCATAAACAATGTTCAGCCAATGTTTAACTAGACATCGCTTAAACTTTCAATATTGATTTGCCTGTCGCAACCAATGAAATTCTTCTGTGCGCGCACCGAACGCCAGTCAGCTGCTTGTCTTCCTAAACATTACTCAAATATGGATAAGTATGAGCATGATTTGTCCACAGGTAAGAGTATCACTTTCGGTGGAAATTCAATCTCATAATATTATCAACACTAAAGCGACAAGCCACCGTACGGGTAAGTGTAGCTTTGATTATAGCGTTGTTACAGTGAGTGTAATCTACTCATAAATACAGTAGCTTCGACGAAGGGAAGATGAAGCAATAGTAATGTGTAACAGAGTGTGTTGTACAGGCCATATAGATGTAGCTTGCATTCTGGAGATCGTAGGTTCAAAATGCATCATCGGCAGCCCTGAAGATTGTTTTCCGTAGTTTCCCTATTTTTACACCAGGCAAATACTAGGGCTGTTATGATGGCCACGGCTCTTCTTCTCCAGTCCTCCTCTATAAACAATAATCACCACCATCACCATCACTTGACTTTTCCTATCTGATAGTTGCCAAAAACTTATGTGATTATATATATAAAAAACACTTACAACCTCCTTTTTAGTTTTCACTATTATGTGTGTTTACTTGGCAGTAGGCCTAAATATAAATGAATCCGTCCCAGTTGATGTATGTGACAGCCCTCTGACAATTGGGACAAGTTATTCTGACAGTGGAGGTGACCTATAACTCCATGGAAATTATCCCATGTGTATAATAAAATATATCGGTTGCCAAGAATTTGATTCAATTTGACAGTTACCGGACTGTCCCATTGTCAGTCTCAAAAAACAAGTCACTTGAAAAGCGAAACCTTATTTTAAGATATATCTCCCCGTACGTCACATGAATTAATCCGATTTAGCAGCGGGCGACCGACAGAGAGGTTGTCGGACTAACCTTTCTTCCAGAAATCGTCTCAACATCATCAGTTTTCCACTCCAGTTGCCCGGGTGTGGTTTACGAGCACTCTCCACTTCTGTCTGTCCATGTACCACTCTTCTCTCAAGACGACATCCCAGCTGATTCCTCTTGTTCCTATGTCCTCTTTCACTTGGTCCAGCCACCTCTTCCTAGGTCTTCCTACCAGTCGTTTTCCGGCCACGACTGTGTGTAGCCATTGTTTTGCTGTCCTTCCATCGTCCATTCGTTTGACATGCCAAACCATTTCAAACGGGCCCTTGTCACTTTTTCATTCAGGGATGGGTACACACCAGCTTGCTCCCTTATTCTTTCATTCCTTACCCTGTCCCTTTTTGTCTTCTGTACCATAGTTCGTAGGAACTTCATTTCTGCGGCTTGTAGTTTGCTGTCCACTTGTTGGGTTGTTGTGCAGGTTTCTAGGCCATATGTTATTATGGGGGTGAAGTATGATTGAAATAGAATCTGCTTTGATCTTAAGGGAACTTGTTCGTTCCAGAGGAGGTTCCGAACTTGATGGTAAAACTGAGCTGATTTTTGAATGCGGTTGTTAATCTCATGCTGTATTCTATTATCACTTGAAATGATGCACCCAAGATATTTATATTGGTCTACTGTTTCTAGTTGTGTACCTTCCAGCATTATTTTTCCTTTCTTCTTCTCCTGTTGACAGACATAGTAACAGTTTTCGATTTATTTATTGTTAATCCGTGTGCTTTCAAATGTTCATTCCAGGTGTTCAGCCTCTCTTGGACTTCCTTCTCTGTATTTCCCCAAATTACTACATCATCTGCAAATGCATTGATGTCCATATTGTTCTTCTGCTTAATTTCTTTCATGACTTCATCCATGACAGTGAAAAGTAATGGTGAAAGGGTACTGCCTTGTTGCACTCCTTTAGTGGTTTGGAACCAATCAGAATTACCGTTTCCTATCTGTACGCAACTGCAGCAGTCTTCGTAAAGCATTTTAACTTTCTGGATAAGCCCTTTGGGTACATTCTTCTTTCTTAAACATTCCCATATAGTCTTCCTTGGAACACTATCAAATGCTTTTTCGAGATCCAAAAACACTAGTGTTAAGTCTTTGCCCTTCTCCCAATGCTTTTCTAACAGTATTCTAAGTGCAAATATGAGATCTGTAGTTGATCAGTGTTCTCTGAATCCATATTGTTCTTCCAGTAAATCGTCTCAACATGATAATACAAATATCATGTTTCATGGCACATAACCTCTGATTGTGATTCATTCCTCTCATTTGAGGTTAAACAGTGCTGTCGGCAGTGGTTAAACATGACCGGTTGAACATTGGTTTTAGATAGTGTCTAAGTGAAAAATAACGTCTCTGCAATGTGGCAGCCATACTTAGGCATCGTTTAACCATAGACGTAGTCTAAACACAGTTTCTGCAATTGGCCCATACTGTTCTTCCATTTCTCCTTCTAGCTTCCTCCTCAGTCTTCCATCTAATACTCTCTCAAAGATCTTAGCTATTTGGGCATTAAGGGTTATCCCTCTTCAGTTATTACATTCCTTTTTATCACTATTTTTTAAGTATCGGGATAATTAAACCCTTTCCTCACTCTTCTGGGATCTCTTTCTTCCTCCAGATCATTCTAATCTATACAACCACTTTAGCCCTCTTGGTCCTGCTGCTTTTATCATCTCCGTAGTTACGTCATCCACTCCTGCTGCTTTACCGCTCTTCATCTTTTGTATGCCTTCCTCTATTTCCAACACTGATATCTCCTTTCCTTGTTTTTCTTCTTTCCCCATTGTTTCTTCTTGCTCCTCCTCATCTACCAGTGCACTGTATTTGATATTTAGCAATTCTGAGAAGTATTCTTCCCATCTTTTTAGTATATCATCTCTCTGCATCAATATCCCCCCTTTTTCAGTTTTTACAAATTTTGTATCTTCCCTCTTTCTTACACTGTTCTTCACCAAACCATACAAAACCTTTTTACTTCCCCTTATATCCTCCTGTAAAGTTTCTGTGAAACTTTCCCAGCTCTTCCATTTCTCTTCTTGTACTATTTTCTTACATACCTTTTTGGCTTCTTTATACAGGGTCTTTCATAAAGAATGAACCAATTTCATTAAGCTATATTTTCCCAACAGTCAGTAGTACAAGATTAAACCTAAGACGCATGTGTTTGGCTGATGTTCAAGTTAAGTCCTAGAAGTGTTCAATATGACCACCACAGCAGCACCGACCACATCAAGGCGACAGGACAATTCCTCCCAAACACGTTGCAGCATATCATGATCCACTGAGTTGATCATACATGTTATCCGCTCTCCAAGGTCAGCCAGTGTAGTAGGTAGTGGCGGAACATAAACTTTGTCCTTGACGTATCCCCACAGGAAGAAGTCGCAAGGAGTGAGGTCTGGGGATCTGGGAGGCCATGAGAGTAGAGCACGATCCATAGCAGTGCAACGACCAATCCACCGTTAAGGCACTGTTTCATTCAGAAATGCTCGCACTGGTAAGCTCCAATGAGGTGGGGTTCCATCTTGTTGGAAAATGAAGTCGCATGAGTGTGTTTGCAGCAGAGGGAAGAGCCAGATTAGTAACAATGCAAGTTAGCTTTGTCCTGTAACAGTGTTGGTGTTGAAGAAAGGGCCATAAACCCTGACATTACTGACCGCACAGAAAACATTTTCCTTGGGAGAATTCCGCTCATGCTCGATTGCAGCATATGAGTGTTCGGTTCCCCAAAAACGAACATTGCGACTACTGACACAGCCATTGATATGGAAGGTTGCTTCGTCACTAAAAATGACGCGCAAAAAGGTGTCTTCATCATTTTCCATGTTCAGCATCACAGCACACAATTCCATCTGTTGTCCCTTGTCAACATGTCTCAGTGCCTGAACCAGCTGAAGTCTGTATGGTTTCATGTATAGGTATCTTTTCAGGACACGCCAGATACTGGTACTGCTCACCTGAAGCTGACGGCGACCTTGAGATATGGATTTCCGGCGGCTCCAAGTAAACGGCTCTTGGATTCTCCTCACATTTTCTTCTGACTGTGCAGTTCACGGTCGACCAGGGCTTTTTCCTTTACACAAACATCCTGTTTCCTGGAACTGTTGGAACCACCGTCGGATGTTGTTGGGAGAGGACCTGTACGAGTCGTAGTTAAATCTCCTAAGGAACTCGCGTTCCACTGTGACCACAGACTCGGTCCATAAGAACTAAACACAAAACGCTTTGTGCTGAGGTGTAGCCATTGTTAAACTCACACGGCAATTGAGTGATGTCACTGCTGTGTAGGGTGAATGGAGTCAGGGGAGGGGCAGGGTGGGGAGGAAGGTACGGAGCACTCTACTGACTACTAATAGAAATGTGAGGCCACGCCCTTTTTAACGATATGCAACTCGTTCTGCTGCATGGCTTGAGTACTGCGCAATAAGCTTTCGAAATTGGTTCATTCTTTATGAAAGACCCTGTATTTCTGCCAATTCTCTGTATTACTGCTGCCTATCCACTTCCTCCACGCCATTTGTTTCTCTTTAACTGCTTCCTTTACCCTGCTGTTCCACCAAGGAGTCTCCTTTTTCCTGCCTGATAGTCTCCCATAGGTGTTTACTTCACACTTTAAAAAACCCTTTCTGAAACATGTCCATTCCTCTTCCTCATTGTTCACGTCATCTTCGGGAATTTCTTTCTTCAGATCCTCTTGAAACTTTTTCCTTATTTCTTTCTCTTTTAACTTCCATCCCTTTATTTTTCTTTCTCTTTTTTCTATTAACTTCATTATTTTACCAAGTCTTAATATGGCTACCACACTTTATGGTTTCCTTCAAAATCTGCTCTTGGCATTGCTGTCACATCTTCCAGTTGTCTACGTTTCTCCTTCTCCACCTGAATAAGATCAATCACTGTCTTTGTCTTTCTATCTCCCCAACCATATCTAGTTATTTTTTGTGAGTTCTTTTTTCTAAACCACGTATTGCCAACAATTAATCCATTCCTTCTACAAAAATCTATTACCAAATCTCCTTCTTCAACTTGGTTTCCATAACTATAGGGGCCAATTATCTCTTCTTTTCCCTGTCTGTCTGTTCCAACATGTGCATTCACGTCTCCCATTATTATACCCTCTTTGCCTTCCATACAACTTTCCAGTTCTTCTAGAAACTCTTCTAAACATTCATCTGCATTCCCTGATTGGGGTGCATAAACATGTATAAAATCCTTGATTCCACTCAAGTCCAAGTCTAACTTTAATTATCCTGTCACTGATCTGGTCAATTTTGTCCACATATTGTGCTAGGTCTTCTTTACTATCCAATATGCATTTAAAAAACAAACTTTGGGAAAGAAAAGTGCTTTCAGATCACTGTTGGGAGCTCTATACAGACTGCATCTATCTGTACAACACATTAATACCACATCTGATTTAGGAAATATTAGCAGGTGGTATACACAAGCAAAGACAACTGTGTAAAACACCAACTAGCAATGAGTACATCCTTCAACCCAGACAAATCTAGTTTTCTCTTATCTCCAATACAGTATAAGTGAAACAATATAAAAGGAGCTACTCACGTTAATGGAATATTCATCACGAAGACAGCATAATTTTCACCATCCTTGTCAATGGACTTTGCTTCTTTCACATCACCATCCACATTTGCTTCTTTCACATCACCATCCACATTATCCACATTATCTACACTGCTATTAGTCTCCTGGGCAGCAATGTCAACCACAGTCTCAGCAGTCTGTGGTGAAGTCATTTCTTCAGTTGGCTTTTCACACCCACTCTCCTTGTCTGAAGTACTACCATTAGTTACCTCTGACATTCTTACATTAGTACCTTCTTCTTCTTCAGGCAATCCCCTTCTATACCTCGAAACTATACATAGGGGAAAAGAAAAATTACCATTTAAAATGCAGAACTATAATATGGAGCAATTCAGACAGACACCAAATGCCACTGTCTACATCTGTTATTTACTGTGCATTCTTAATAACCCTCACCAGGATAAATAACATAATAATCAAGGCTGATGGTGGAGCGAATGGACTCTGCCATTGGTTGGAGAAACGTCACTCCCATAATTCAAGACAGCAAGAAGTTATGGCCAACTTACACAATATAAAATGACCTAAAACAATGAGGCAGTGTTACAAACAAGATAATCATCGTTGTAATCCAGAGTAAGAATGGAAAGAATAAGCCTATGAAATTAATAAGAATGAGAACATCTCGGTGTCTTGAAGGGTGGGAGTGTCGTTTCATAGGGCAAATATTCAGACATTGGCCAAGTCCATTCGTGCCGCCGCCAGCCATGATATAATATGAATAACAAAGACAAATAACATGTTTAAATAGTTGAGAGGTAGGGATGCAATAATTACGGATCTCAACCTGGCAAAGCATAGATTCCACCACTTATGATTTAATATGAATAAGTAAGACAAATAATAACATGTTGAAATGGTTCAGAGCTAGCAGTACAGTAATTACAGATCTCATCACTGTAAAGCATAGATTACGCTGTTGTCACTCTTGGAATTCATACGACCCAAATAATGGAAACAGAATAATATGTATTCACGAGGAGCAGTAGCATTTGTAAGTGGTCCAGATCTGGCGGTAACGTAATTAAACACCATCCGCAACATTGCTAAATTTAATGGCTTTAACAACTCCTTCATTAACTGCATCATCAACAAATTCAAACACCGTCCAAAAACCACTTTATCTAAAGACACAATAAAACCAACTGCTTTTTCCACCTTCACTTTCACTCAGGATGCTTATAAAATAACTAATATTTTTAAAAAACATAACATGAAAATTTCTTTTAGAACTAACAATAGAAATCTTGATATC